>NC_141155.1:87162707-87499373 GCF_053477565.2 Lygodium microphyllum
AATGGAACATGTAAATATATACTTTTCTTATACACAGGAGGCTTTTCATGAATTTGAGAACGTGATACTGACTTGGATTTTCAAAGAAATCTTTGATGATATGTGCTTAGGTGAGCTATTCTATCAAGAGGTATGATCCTACTTACTCCATCATCAATGTACTCAACTTATAGATATTTTGATAATTTACATTTATGATTGTTTTAATTTTAATTCCTCAAATGAAAATATCTTGATAAGTTTCAGTTCTTCCATCCATTGGATCCTTTTTAGATTTGTTTTGAGGTATGGTAGTCTCATAGCTTCAATGGAGTAGTAACAATGTGTTGAGTCTATCACCTCTCCACATAATATTCAAGAGGATAATAAAAATTTTCCAAGTTCTTCACAAAGTCTTCTCACCAAGAGTAATCCAATGAATGCAAGATGGATTGGTACATAGTGCAAAAGAATAAGTAATCCCGCCACGGTTCACTTTGGATCTAAATATGACAAGGTAAATTAATTTAAATCACAATTCATTTCAAAACAAGATTGATTCTAGAAAAAGAATGAAAAATCAATTGTATTATTCCATTATTTATATACAAAGGCTTTACTCAAAAGCCATATGCTACATAAGATCAACCATGGAATTTCTCCAAGGAAACAAATTGATATTTAGATGGCTCACTCATAATATCTAAGGCTAGGTACTTAGCAAGGAGATCAGGGAATCCTTCCACGTGATTACATAGAAGCATGAGGCCAACTGGTATAGTTATTGCACCAGTTGATTAGCATAGCCAATTACACAATGTTTGACTTAGTAGGCCACTTTTCTTTATCTTGTATCTTATCTATACTTTGTATACATTGTACTGTGAATAGAAGAAGAAAGAATAGCCATCAAGAAAATGTTTTTCCCTCCATCTCTCTTCTTGTGTTCTTGAGTGAGTTTCCTTTTATGTGTATTGTGTATTCTTTAGTGTAGTAGCTCAGGCAAGTCCCCCCACAATGTGATTCATGACATAGTATTAGAGCAATGCCACTAAGAGATGTTAGTTTTTAAGGCTATAGTAAAGGAGAATAAGCAAGAATTCAAGCAAGAAAGCAATCAGTAAGAAGATCTCCCATTCTCTCTCTCTTTCCCTTGGACAATGCTTGTGGAGGCACAAAAAGTAAGGCATAGAAAAAAATCTCATATTGTTATTGTGAGATTTGGTGAGTAAGAATAATGATGTATATTCTATGAATAAACCCATCTGCCATATTTTTGGCCATTTGGGGTCATTTTGGGCCTCTTTTTAGCTCTATAGGATTGAAGATAATTTTAGGGCATACTATAATTTTAGTGGTATTGGTCATTTCCAAGTGTGTAATAATTTTAGGGCATACTATAATTTCAGTGGTATTGGTCATTTCCAGGTGTGCAAATTTGTAATTTTTGATATATTTATCAAGAAAGTTACAAATTTAGAGAGGGAGAAAGAGAGATAGACATAAAGTGAGCTCAGAGAGCAAAGTACTCTCTTACTTCTTCTTCCTTATTCATTCATTCATAATTCATCTAACTTACACAACTTACACTCTTACTTCTTCATTATTCATTCATTCATCTCACTTATACACCTTACACTAGTGACATAACAAATGATAGGCCACATTGGGTATAAATCCTAACCACACTGCCTCCTGCCTCACTTATTGAAGCACACATGATTGATAGCTAATCTAAAACTGTCAAGAGTTGGTGAGCTTGATTCTTCACACTCCCCCTCAAGCTCAAGTCACCTCCTATATCCCAAGTAGCAATTTGAAATGAGTAAAATTATCTCTACCAAGTGATTTGGTAAATATGTCTGCTACATGGTCTTCTATCTTCATATGGATGAAATGGATCCTGCCTCTAGGCACCATTTCCCTAATGAAATGGTAATGCACTTCTATGTGCTTTGATCTAGCATGATAAATAGGATTACTTTCCAGAAGCACACTGCTCATGTTGTCACGGTATACATATTGACTGGTTTATCCACATGTACTCCCAAATCATCTAACATCTTAACCAGCCAAACAGCTTTACCCATAGCTAAGGCCACACCTTAGTATTTTTCTTTAATACCTTGAGAGAGCCACAATGGGTTGCTTTTTACTGCTCCAGCTAATCGTGCTGCTACCAAGACCAAATTCATACCCACTTGTCGATCTTCTATTGTATGCACATCCATCCCAATCTACATCACTGTATCCTATAAGCTCAAGAGGCTTACCATACTCATAAAATAGTCCATAGTGTAGTGTAGCCTTTACATACCTCATAATCCTTATCAGAGTATCTAAATTAGGTGTCGGCTTTTGCATGAACAGTTTGATCAACCCAACTAAGTAACTGAGATCATGTCTAATGATAGTAAGATATATAAAACTACCAACCATATGTCTGTACATAGTCCCATTTTCAATCTCATGTCTTATATCAACTATCAACTTGACATTCTACTCTAATGGAGTATCTATGGGCTTGCTTTCCAGCATACCATCCTTTTCTAGCATATTATGTGCATATTGCTTTTGTAACATCGAGATTCCTTGAGGTGTCCATATGACCTCAATACCAAGGAAAAATTTCAGCTCTCCCAAATCTTTTATCCAAAACTCTTTCTACAACATAGATTTGATCTCATCAATCCCCTATGTGTTATCGCATGTAATGACCAAGGCATCTACATAAACCACAAAAATCACATAGCCTTTCTCTGTCTTCTTAGTAAACAAGCTATGATTAGCTTTGTCCATATGAAAATCAAGTCTTTGTAATAAGTAGGAGCTTATTTTTGCATTCCATGCCGACGTGGTGCATGTTTCAAACCACACAATGGCCTCTTCAATTTGCAAACATAAGATGGATATTCAGGATGAACATATCCTTCTGGTTGATCCATATAGACTTCTTTCATCAAGTCACCATTCAAAAAAAATATTATTTACATCCATCTGATATAGGTTCCAACCTTTGGATGTAGCTAATGCAATATTAGTTTGTACAGTTTTCATCTTTGCAACATGACTGAAAGTCTCTTCATAGTCTAGCCCATATTGTTGAGCATAACCTTTTATAACCAACCTGGCTTTGTATCTTTCAAGTGAGCCATTTTATTTGTATTTGACTTTCTAAACCCACTTGCATCCAATAGACATCTTGCCTTTAGGCAACTTAGCTAAATCCCAAGTTTCATTTTTTAGCAAAGCATCATACTCTTCATCCATTGATTTGCACTAGTTCTCATTATTAACTACGTCTGCAAATGATGTGGATTGTTTGTACTTCATTACTTCTATCATGTATGCGTAGTGTTTATTTGAGTATCCATTGTAAGTAAATCTGTCAACAAGTTTTCTTTCTCTTTGTGATCTTCATAGCTATGGTGCACTATGCGATTCTACTCTCTCATGAGAACATACTACATCATCCAATGCCTTCTCTTTTCCTTATCCATGTCCAATCTCCCTCTCATTGATGTATCCATGTTAGTGTACTGAGATCCATGACTACATAGTCTACCTATCCAAGGACTCATATTAGTAGATACATCATGCATAGGTCCACTAGCAATAGTAGTATCCTGCATTCTATTTTCATATGTACTTTGTGAAAAGTCATCATGATCTATTACTTGCTTAGCACCATACCAGGATTCTAGCTCATCAAATACCACATCAAGATTGATTTAAGTCTCATGAGTAGATGGAACATAGAATTTATAAGCCTTCCGTTCCTATGAATAACCAATAAATACAACCTTAACTGCTTTTGGATCAAGCTTCCATTTCTCATCAGGTATATGTACATATGCACTATTGCCAACAAACTCTTTCAAGTCTCTAATATCAGGTTTATATCCATAAAGTTGGTCATATGGTGTCTTCTTATGTATGCCAACTATAGGTGTCCAATTCATGACATAAATAATAGTTAGAACTACTTCAACCTAGTAAAGAAAGAGGCATATCTTTCTCATTCAACATTTCCCTAGCTCCTTTCATATTGGACCTGTTTTTTTTGTTCAGCCACTTCATTTTCCTGTGGAGTATAATTGCATGTCAATTGTCTCCTGATCCTATCCTTAGTCATAAGCTCCTTTAATACATATTTGTGGGAGCTTCTTACTCGTCGACCGCCCCAAGTCCCACAGACCACTTATTGTTTCAAGCATTTCAAGCCAAGTGCAATGGCCACCTCTCACATAGCCATACACACTCTCACACCTACGAGTATAGTGAGCTTACATCAATGCTCGATTGAGTTACCTCCTCCCTCAAGCACTCCTGTAGCTCCACAATTCAAGGTGCAAGCTCAAGCAAGCTTGATCCTCAAGCTTCAAGCTCCAAGCTCCATTTTCGCAGGTGAGATAAGAGAAGAGAAGAAGAAAAAGAGAAAAGAAGATGAAGAGCTTCTCCACCATGGTCCCTCACCCTCACACACCCACTCCCTCACTTCCTCACACTCCCTCTCTCAAGCACAAGCTCAAGCAAGCAAGAACGAAAAGAAGAAGAGAAAATGAGAGCTAATTTTGGCCACACACAAGAATGATATTCTTCATTCACTTTTTGCTTTTTTATACATGCCCTCATCCTCTTTGGGCGCCCATCCCTTTTTACATAACCGGCAATTTTAGCATGGGCCCTCTTTTCTTATTCCTTCATATTTTCACGGTTCCTTTACCCATGCCTTTCTACATTTACAAATTGCATAGGAGGGAGCCTGGTGCTCTTTTACAAAATGAATTACAATGTGCTTAGCACTTTCCTTGCTAGAATATTTGGTGCACTTATTATTGTGTGATTCCTTTTACATTTGAGGCTTTTCCTACATTTTTCTTAGCTTGCCTTTCTCTTCCATTTTTCTTAAATTGGGCTGTCTACCATTTCCAACTTTTTGGGGCTTTTTTTTTCTTGGACTTCTTTCTTATTTGTGGGGCTTTTTTGTTCTTGGACTTCCAAAGTTGTAACATTACCCCCCTCCTAATAGCCTAGTGCTAGTCCCATGGCACTTGTTGGTAACGGCTCAAGTGGTTGAAGATTTTCCATGTGGGTTGATGATGGGATTTTGGGGAGGTTGGCTCTGGAGAAAATATACACCAAAATGGATGAGAGGTTGTGGAGGACAAGGATGGATTGAGTGGAAAATGGGAGCCTTTGATGTCGTGGTTGATCGTGGTTGAATGTACTTGAAAGGAAAAGGAAGTGCACTACCTGGGGGTGTGCCTACCTCACTATGTAGTGTATGGTGTCTTTGCTAGTGGAATTAGGAGTTGGGTCAAGTCCGTGGTGTTGTTGTTCCACACTTGAGGACCCAATTTGTGTCTAGGTGTGTCCTGCCCTTGATGTACCCTAAATTTGTGAAGTGGGAGAAAGGTCTAGGGTGGTCCCTAGGTGCAGTGCTTGGGACACTCATAGAGTATAGATGGGATGATTTCCTTCTTGTGTTTCTTTTCTTTCTACTTCTTTCCTTTTTATCAATTTCATTTTTTATTTTTCTTTTTTCAATTTAATAAGGGATCACACTAAGAGGCATCGCATTGATGAGAAGGGGGTAGGTTGTGTGGTGGCTTGAGGGTTTTATTGAGGAATGTCCTACTCTCTAGATCCTCCTTTAAGTTGGTTCTTACATTGAGTGGAGTAGATGAAAAAAATGGGTGGTTACACCCAATGAATCTACTTTCACTCATATATTCTAAGAGATTTATACAAAGTACTGGAAAGAGAGTGTCTCTCATCATGAGATGCACCATCGCACAACTATCTATCCTAACATTGAGATTAAAAAAAGAGGGACAACAACCAATCTTCCTCTGGAGTAGATTTTTGTTTTAGTAATACTCATAATAGGCAGAGGTAGTTACATGTGGTGATGAAAGTAGGGTTGGGGCATGAGAATAAGTCTTTGAGGAAACCTACTATAGAGATGGGCGGAGGTCCCTTTCAATGAAGATCAAGCTCTCTTCAAGGATTGAGACATTTATGTTGTAGATTAGAGGGAAGTCGTATCTACCATGTACCTCTTGATTAAAATCAACTCCAAACCTTCTTGGGTAGGGCATGTAAATAGGATCATTCTATTCATGGGGTATGGTGCTACAAAAAGCAATCCAAGCTACTAAGCTAGAGTCTCAAATGTTCCTATGCCACTTAGGCTATTGTACATCATACCCTTCCACCCTCTGGGGTACCTCCACTGCCTTATCTTCCCAAGAGTTTGCAAGTTCCTATTGCCACCTTGTGGGGTGTGTTGGGGATAAAGGCACCTCCTCCTAGCTACCCGTGTATTACTACACTTACAGTACCTGCCACTGCACACTGCAGGTGGCGGGTGAAAGGTGAGAAGGATCGAAGCTTGCACTCGAGAGCTATGGCGGGAGAGCAAGAGCAAGAAAGAGAGAGACAAGAAATGGGAACTCCAACAGTCACAATGTGTGACTGGGCCTTCCTTTCTTCAAATTGTCACTAAAAGAATGAAGAATAAAGTGATGGTGATGGGCGCCCGCCACCTATAGTGTGTAGTGGCAGTGAGTGTTAGTGTAGTAATACGTGGGCGGGTAGGCGGAGGCACCTTTACCCCCAACAACCTCCCACTTAAAGGTGAATCTACCCTAGTGAGGAGTGAAAAGAAAAAAGAAGAAAGACATTACAACATGTACACATATACAACATGATGAGGAAAGACGTCATCTCATCCCATGCCCATCAACAACCTCCTGAGGAAGGCAAAGCGCTTTGTAGAGAGGCTTTTCGTGAGGAGATCTGTAGGATTCTGGTCAGTCGAGATCTTGACAAGATCAACAGACTTGTCCTCAATGACCCCACGTATGAAGTGATACCTCACCTCAATGTGTTTCGTCTTCGCATGGAAAACCGGATTCTTGTCTAACTGAATAGCACTCATAGAATCCAAATGCAGTGTAGAGATAACATCAATACCAAGGTAATCAACCAAAAAGCCAACCAAATGGCTTCCTTGCAAGCCTCACTGGCTGCAACATACTCGGTCTCTGTAGTAGAAAGGGCCGTGCATTTCTGCACCCTGGACATCCAAGAAACAGTACCTTCAGCATAGGTGAATACATAGCCTATCTGCATGTCCTGCATAATCAGAGTCAGTGTACCCCATGACTCCTGTATCCTGGCTACCATAGCATATGCACATATCTGCAGTCCCCTTCAGGTACCTCATGATACCCTTCATGACATCCCAATGCTTCTTGCCAGGTGTAGCCATATAGCATGCCACAATACCAACTGCAAAGGCAATATCTGAACGAGTGGCTATCATGGCATACATAAGACTGCCCACTGTGGATGCATAGGGAATCTTGGCCATCTCGATCCTCTGCTCATCTGTCTATGGGGACAATCAGCCTGTGAGATCTTCACATAAGAAGGCAATGGACAACGAATAGGCTTTACGTCCTGCATGCAGAAGTGCTCAAGGACTTTATGAATGTACTCCCTCTGTGACCAATAGAGGAGTCCCTGATGCCTATCATGTCTAATGTGCATACCAAGTATGTGAGAGGCCTATCCCAGATCTTTCATCTCAAAGCTCATCTTGAGCTGAGCCTTAAGAGCATCTAGCTCATCATGAGCTTTCCCTGCTTCTATCAGCATATCATCCACATAGAGTACCAAAATCAATAAAGAACCATCACAGGCTTTCTTCTGTAAAGATATGGATCCATAGCACTCCTGCTATAGCCTTGTGACTGCATAAAGGCATCAAACTTATGATACCACT
Source organism: Lygodium microphyllum (assembly GCF_053477565.2). Lineage (NCBI taxonomy): Eukaryota > Viridiplantae > Streptophyta > Polypodiopsida > Schizaeales > Lygodiaceae > Lygodium > Lygodium microphyllum. Next base: position 87,170,482 of record NC_141155.1, read on the forward strand.
CCCTAGGTGCCTGCTTCAAGCCATAAAGACTTTTCTTCAATTTGCACACTAGGTGCTCCCTGCCAAGTTCTGCAAAGCCCTTAGACTGCTCCATATAAATCTCATTATGCAAGTCCCCATGTAAGAAATCCATTTTGATATCCATCTGGTATAAATCCAAGTCAAGCTAAGCAACCAAAGCCAAGACTAAGTGCAGGGTGGTCATCTTAACCACAGGATAAAAGACCTCATCAAAGTACACACCACACTCCTGCTTAAAACCCTTTGCTACCAGTCTAGTCTTGTATGCCAGCTTGGGGTGTCCAGGGGTACTTTTCAGCTTGTACACCCACTTGCATGGCAAATCCTTCTTGCCCTTAGGCAAGAAAACCAAATCCCAAGTCTCATTCTTATGCAAGGAGTCTATCTTAGAATGCATAGCCCTCTCCCAGGAGTGATTGTCACCCCTGGGCATAGCCTCATCATAAGTGAAAGGCTCTCCTACATCTGTAACCAAGACATAATGCATCGAGGGTTGAAATCTATCAGGTGGACGTTTGTCTCTAGCAGATCGGGCTCTGCTGCCTACCTAGCTGCCTATCCAACACCCTAACCATGAGCATCTGCTACAGCTGTAGGCTGTCCAACTGGCTGTGTGGGAGCCCTCAGCTCCTCTTGAAATATATATGACCCTGTGGATCTCAACAACTTTCTCAGGCTGCCTATCCATCTTGTCTTCATGGAAGACTATATCACGATTGTGGATGACTTTCCGTGCCTGTGGATCACAGAGATGATAACCCATCTCGCCTGCATCCCCATAACCAAAGGAAATGCACTTGATACTCTTGGGATCCAGCTTACTTTTCTTGTCCCTGGGCACATGGCAAAATGCCTCACATCCAAAGACATGAAGATGTGCATAAGAGGGAGGTTTTCCAGTCCATACCTCCTCTGCATCCTGGAAGTCCAAACCACTAGAAGTTGATATGTTTATGACATGCACAGTTGTATTGACTACCTCAGCCCAAAAGCTCTATGTGGTAGGCCTGCATGGCTAAGCATATTGCATATATGCTCCCGGATGGTTCTATTCATCTGCTTAGCCAAACCATTCTAGGGGGGGTGTAAGGGGCGGTCAACTGATGCTTAATACCCCTCTCATCACATAACTACTCAAAAGCACGTGAGACATACTCAACCCCATTATCTGTCCTTAGGCATTTTAGCCTATACCCAGACTGGTTCTCAACCAATGCAAGTCACCTTTGAAACACAGCCAAGACATTGGATTTCAGCTTAATGGGATAAGCCCAAACTTTCCGTGAAAAATCATCTATGAAAGTAACAAAATACTTTGCACCACCCATAGATTGAGAAGGCATGGGTCCATAGACATCCGAATGTATCAATGCCAAGGGCTCACTCATGCGTGGCCTACCAGACTTCTTATGTGTAGACCTAGTCTGCCTGCCATAAAGACAATGCTCACATGAATCAAAACATGCATAATCAAGGGGCAGTAAGTACTGCAAACCAGAGAGCATTTTCATTCCCTTCAAAGACATATGGCCCAAAAGAGCATGCCAAAGAGATACAAGTGGGATAGAACCCACAGACAAAACATGATCAAGGGAAGAAGCAGATACAATCAAGGGATAGAGGCTGCCAATCTTGGCACCTCTTGCAATCACAAGTCTGCCACGAGTGATCTTCCATGCACAGTCTCCAAAAGATACATGATAACCTACGTCATCAAGCTGTCCAGTTGACATGAGATTGCGTGTCAAAGTAGGTATATGATGTATATCCTGCATAACAAAACTGCTCCCAGAAGGAAACTGCAGCCTAACATCACCAATGCCCACAATATCAAGAGAACTATCATCACCCAAGTGCATAGAACCCGAAACAGTACGGTATGAATGAAACCACTCTCAACAAGGTGTCACATGAAAGGATGCACTTGAGTCCAAGAGCCAACACTGTGCATATATAGAGTGTATCTCTATCATCTGTGAAGCACTAGCAGAAGCTGCAAGGATATAATCATCATCACCAACATCCTCAGGCTACATAACATTGATCTCTTCAACTTTAACACTGGACTTTGTAGGCACTATGCTGCAATCAGAAGACTTATCCTGCACTTTTCATTAGGAGAAATATGGACTCTCTTTTTTGCCCCTTAAGGGGTTTCTCTCACCTCTCTCTCTCTCTAAAAAGAGATTCCAAAATAATATTATAAAAAGAGATCTTCTACAATCAAGAAAATCTCATTTTTGTGTTTTCAATAGATTTCACCTATTATTTTATTCCCAAACTGCAGGATAAGGTCACTTTTTCTCAAAATCCTCATAACTAAAAAAATACAATTCTATTTTTTCTAAAAACGCAGCCAATCATTCTTTAATGCCCTCATGACTCTTTAATGCCCTCTTTAGTGCCCTCATGACTTTTCAATCATTCTCATTCTCGCTTCTTAAAAGGGCGGAAGTTAAAAAACGATATAAAATGACGTACACATCATATTTTAAGATTATTTTTTACCCAGAGACACCTTTTTGACTCAAGAGTTTCCTTGTAAATTTTCGTCTTTTTTGGACAAGTATATACCTATTTCTGGGCATTTTTTCATTCCCTCAGAAAGCTCTAGTTTTGTCCCAAATTTTGTGCATTCTTCTCTTTCCCTCCAGAATATGGTTTCTTGCATACGAGTTCTTCTGAAGCAGCATTGAGGAGTAGTTTTGATACCATTTGTTGAAATCAAAGAATCTCTATCTACAACACACTCTACCCTGCTACAAGCCATCTTCCTCTTCAGAAATATGCAGTAAGAAATCTCCGTCTTCAACAGTCTATACTACAAGCAATCCAGTGATAATGGAGGTATCTTTATTTTTTAAATCTTTGTGATGTTATTATTCTTCACAGTTGTTGTTCAGTCCTTAAGCATCAATTCATAGAGAGAGAGAGAGAGAGAGAGAGAGAGAGAGAGATAGAGAGAGAGAGAGAGAGAGAGAGAGAGAGAGAGAGAGAGAGAGAGAGAGAGAGAGAGAGAGAGAGAGAGAGAGAGAGAGAGAGAGAAGGGGGGGGACAGAGAGGACTGTGTGAGATGAACAAAGAAAATAAGTGATAGAGTGACAGATAGTAAATTAGGGTAGAAGATAAGATGATGTTATTGTTTTCCACTAGCCAAGCTTCAGTATGAATGTGTTTAGGGTTTCCTTGATGAATTTTTGTTGAGAGAGAGAGAGAGAGAAAGAGAGAGAGAGAGAGAGAGAATATTTTGGATAGAACAGAAGATAAGATTTGATGCTAATTAGAGGTAGATTAAAAGCCAAGATTACAGGCTGATTAGGGGTTGATTAGGGTCTATCAAGACTGAAAGCAAGAGAAAGAGACAAGAACCAACTGGGTTTTAAAAAAAACACAGATATAGTGAATCAAAGGGGTGTAGTTCTGCTATTTGAATGTTAATCCAAGTTAACATTTGCATACTTTTTTTTTTGCAGAATGCAGGTGCAGGATGTACCAAGAGAAAGAGAGATATTCACTTTCAATTGGAGGATGAATATGCACCAATGTTCAAAAGAACTGTGGAAAGAGATGATGCAATAAGATGCAGGATGCAACAAGAAAGAAATGCAGGGAAAAAAAATGTGGACCTTTGGGTTGATGGGTGCATTTATCCACCTGATCCACTCACTCGAAGGCCACCACAATTTGAAGGGCTTACATCATTTGTAAAGTTTGCTTGTGAAGGCAATGAAGGATTGTATGGATACACATGCAGACTTGTCACACAAGGAATAGCAGGGGCTCATCAAACCTTGACAAATATGCAGACAAGATTACAAGGGAATATGCAGTCTTTGATGGAAAAGGATAGATTATTGGCTGAGAAGGATAGAGAGAACCAGAACCTACAACAAGCAATGTCTGTCATTGAAGATGCTATGCATGCTACACACGTGCAGAATATGGAGTTACAGTCTAAAGTCAATGACTTGGAGAAGGAGAATCAAAACATAGAGAGGAAGCTCACAAAAACTTTGGAGATTGGGCCCACTTTAAAAACCAAAGGGGCATGTCGGCGCATCCGATCCGTTAAACCAATTGGCCAATTAGCCAAAGGAAGTGGACAATATCATAGACGGATATATGCTCAATCTACTACAATGAGAAATATGTTTCCTCATGCAGAGAATGATACTATTGCCAAAGTCCTTAGCAAGAATATGGTAAAAAATGCATTGGAAAATCGTAAATTCAGGGACATTGTGGATGGTGTTGCTAGTGAACGTCTTAGGGATGTGAGCAACTTGTTTACTGCTACAGATGCTCAGGGATTATGTGACAAGGTGGGAATGAGTTCTGAGTCATATAGTATGCTCTATCAACAATTGGATACAGGTTTTAAGCAAGTCTTCAATACTAAGCGAGTAATGCCTCTGCCAAAACCATTTCACGTGAAGAAGGCTCGAAAACAACTAAATGAGAAAGTTTTAGAACTAATTGGTGAGCCTACGCATCTGGAACACACACACATATTGAAGTATGGTTCCAAAGAAGTTGCCTTTGTATTGAATGCATCCAACAACTTTGTATTGGATATATGTAGGGTTCAGATTGCTATGGTCAAGTTTTACAATATGTCTATGGAAGAATGTAGAGGCAAGCTTAAGTTTGTCCTCAAACTTGATGAGAGTGAGATTATCAAGGGGCAAAAACTTGAGCGTGTGAGTATAACACTTATGAATCGAGCATTGGATCCCAACATTGATGAAAAACATCCTTTATACTTCAGTGTACAATCGGAGAATGAAATATGGTGGCTTGGAGCATTTGAAGTACCAAAGGAGGACCATGAAGTACTTAAAATTTTTTTTAACCTCACTAATATACCCAGTGTTATTCAACAGCAAAATAATGGAGCAGTTTTACATGTTGAGGGGTTTGGGGACTATCAAGTTGAATGGCATCTTGCAGGTGATTTAAAAACATTGAAGTGTATGTTTGGTTTATCAAATGCAGCAAATGCAAAATTTCCGTGCATATACTGCATGCAAACTAGGAAGAAAGGGAAAGATGGAAAGAAAGAATGGCTTGCCAAGGCAGGACAACAGGGTGCTCCGACACGTGATCAGAAAGTCATGAGAAATGGAATGCTAATTCCAGTGGATCCAAACTGGCGCCCTATTTTGGAAATACCACTAACAAGGGTTCACTTTTGCACATTGCATTGTTTGGTTAGAATAATTGAGAAGCTAGTATATGAATATATATGCTTTGCATACAAGATGCAGCCCGTGTCAGAATCTGATGCTACATGCAAGAAGGTAGAACAAGTCCTCTCTGAAGTTGGATTGCACGGAGGCCAAGTAGAAATAAAAAAGGACGAGAAAAAATCGGGGAAGAGTGGAAATGTTCCTTGTAAACCATGCTTTGGCGGACCCAAGGCTAGGAAGTTTTTATCTCCACCTCGAGATGAGGAAGGCAATATACTAGTAAAACAACCAGAGAAGTACGAAGCATGGAAAAAGTTGCACCTTGCTGTTTCAGATTGGAGCAATGGGGGACGAACGAGGATTGCGAAGGCAGAAGTGTGGATACACCTAGATAGATTAGCAGCTCTCTTACAGAAGTTGGGGTTTATGGATGGTGATGCCAATGCATTTAAAGAGACAGCTGCTAAATTTCATAAGTCCATGGTGGAGGCATGGACTACAAATAGCATAACACACTACATGGTCAGTATTATCACCATTGCAAAAAAAAATCATCATTTCGAATTACTTTGTGTTTCTAATCTCTTTTCTTGTGCAGCATATACTTGAAGCACATGGTCCATACTTTGCAGATCAAGGAAGTTTGGCAATATGGTCAACTCAAGGCATGGAAAGATCGCACTGGCAAGCTCGCTGTGCTTTTCAAAAGGCAACTGATCATGGAGGTGGCATCAATGATTCCAATTCTATGAGGCAATTATTCCAATGGTGGTATAGGAGACTAGAGATACGATACGAGGAAAAAGAAAAGAAGTCCAAAACATCTCAAGCAGAATCTATAAGTAGGGCAATATATGAAGTGAGAAAAGCAAGATATGAAAACAGCACAGCTAGACAACGGCACGCAGAATGGTTGGCAACCCAAGAGAGAGATGGCAAAAAATGGAGACCTAGATAAAGATAATAATTTTGATGCATTTAGAGTCCACAAGAGAGCACAAGTCCCAAGGATATGACACATCAATACTCATATCTCTAACATGAGATGTCTTATAAATTTTCTTTAAAATTTCAAAGGTTTGTCACTATATTTTTCAAAGTCGATTTCGAACTTTGTTTTTTAATTATGAAAAGTCCATTTTGAAATCCTAAGACAAAGATATGAAAATTCTAAACATTGGAACATTCATTGGCCTAGAGAGAGAGGGGGGGCATGAGGGGGGTGTCAGGAGATAGAGAGAGGTAGGGATGGGGTGGAGAAATGAAATGAAATGATAAATTTAAAATTCATTTACACCACAGTAAGTTTGAAAGTTTCGTATTTAAGTCGTCTCTCCTTTCATTTTTTCCCATTGCTCTCCACTCTACCCTCCACCTTTCTATCCTTCATTATCACAGCCATGGCACGTTCCAAGCTTCCTATCAAAAAGGCGCCTGCGAGAGCAAGAGCTCAACACTCTTCCGAATCTAGTGAGCGTACTGTGAGTGACAAAGATCCCCTGGTGACCGATAACGGTGGCCCTACTGCAGCCAATAATGGTGGCGCTACTGTGGCCAACAATGGTGGCCCTAGTATGGTCGATAATGATGGTTCGCCATTGTCCAGAAATGGTGGTCCACATGCTCCAGCTGCTCCACCTCCCACTACTGCTCCAACTCGTAATACACGCCCTCCAACACATAAAAAGCGAAGATGGAGACCAGGCACAGCTGCGCTACGCGAGATAAGGAAATTCCAGAAGAGTGCCGACTTGATTATTCCTAAGGCACCATTCTCCAGGTTGGTGCGAGAAATACTGCAAGATCTACAGTCAGGGCATCATCACAAGTTCTTTTCGAGGAACCAGGCAAGGAATGTGGGGCGATGGTCAAGCCAAGCCTTGCTTGCTCTCTAAGAAGCAGTTGAAAGCTACTTAATTGATCTAATGAGTGATGGTCAACTTTTAGCCATTCATGCCCGACGTATCACTATTAAGCCCATAGATCTGGTTCTTGTTCGCAGGATCCGCAATAACAAGGATGCATTTAATCTTAATGTCAACAATATGCTTTGAGAAGCTACCTTGTAATTGGATCTATGTTTTTAGCTCAGGTTTGGTTGTAGATTGTAAGGATCTTAGTTTTGGGTTATCTTTCCAATAGACCTTCAAGTATTTGATAGTAGTGGCCTGCAAAATGGAGCTAAATTTTCCCTAGCTCTAGTCGTACTTGGTGCGATGCACTATCTACCGTGTATTTCATAGTTTTGCAATGCTAAATCCAATATGTGATATTCTATTTTGACCATGTTTCGCATTGTGTGAATTTTCAAGTTTCCAATTTTGTAAGTAGTTTTGTTGAGGATAAATTCAATGTGCAACCACGTACACGTCGGTGATCAGTTGTACATGGGCCGATGCACTATATCCTTACTATATTTAGTGGTTTGGCAACAGTATATCTGATGCGATATTCCATTTTACCCATGATTTATTTTTTGTCAATTTTTAAGTTTCCAATGTTTCGCATTGCGAGGTTGACAATACATTTAATCTGCAGTTGCACACACTCATTATCAATACATTTAATCTACAGTTGCGAGGTTGACAATACATTATCAGTGCAGTATAATGCAGTTAACGCATTTTCAAAAAAAGATTGAACCGTCAAATTTATAAATTGGAATCTGGTGAAACTTCACCCTCATGCTGGGCATTAGAAAAACTCATTTATATTAAAAATTTGGCCCCATCAGAAGCCTCTGGATCACCTGTCCGGAGGCTCGCGTCTGGGGGGATTCAGGGCCCCAGACGCGAGCCTCCGGACAGGTGATCCAGAGGCTTCTGTTGGGGCCAAAAAAAATTTGGATGGTTGATGTGTCCTTGAGGAGCCTACAGGTAAAATTTCATGTGAATCGGAGCACTGGTGATATTTTTCCTAAGCGTGGATTCATTAATTGAAATTTTAGGGTTTTTGAAAAGTTTGGCTATAAGTTTAAAGTTTCACCTCATTTTACACATTTCACTTTTGAGTTCTGAGTTCTCTCTCCTAGAAGACATGGTACGCACCAAGCAAGCGGCCCGGAGATACCCCCCTAGAAATTCCATACGGCAGCCACGTCCTCCAGCTCCACCACCACCACCACCACGCCAGCATCGCAAGCGTCGATGGAAGCCAGGCACAGTGGCTCTTCGCGAGATCCGCCACTACCAGAAGACCACTCACCTCCTGATACCGAAGGCTCCATTCCAAAAGTTTGTGCGGGAGATCATGGAGGGCATACTGATCATGAACAACAAGAACCAGTTTCCAAACACATCACGCGCGAAACAACCGGATCGCTGGACTGCCCAGGCCCTCCTCACACTACAAGAAGCTGCTGAAGCCTACCTCGTCGACTTATTTGGAGACTCAGTCTATGCAGCGGTGCATGCAAGGAGGGTCACTGTCACCGAGAGGGATATGCGGATAGTCAGGTTCTTTCGGCGATGGAAAGATAGTCCTCGCGGAGGTCAGCAAGGATAGAGGTGTACAAACTCAAAAGCACATGGAATGTAGCTTCTGAAGACATTTTGTAAAGCCTTGGTCCTAATGGACCCCATGTAAAATTATTATTAATACAAATACAAAGTTTTTGGCGCGTCTTATTTTTGTTTAGTCACTTGATATTTATTTTATTTACGTCGTTGAGTTATCGTTACATGCGTTCGAACAAATACATGTTGCGCACGAATTCGATAAAGCACTGTGTATTAAATTTAGGGTACGAATCGTGTTATGTATAAATTCGATAAATAAATGTAACATTCAAGTTAAAAAAAACAGTAAATGACACGTATCACAAACTACATTGCACGCGAATCCAACAAACATCAGTTTTCATTACTTGAAGAGAAGACTACAAAGTGCAGTACATCAGTGATGCGATATCAGTAGGCAATAAGTACATCTATTCTCTCCTAGGCTTCTTGGAGCTAGGCTCCCCATGGTCAGAGCTATTCTTGATCATAGGCAACAATACATTTTGCCCCAATAGTTCCTGTCTAATGACAGTGGGGTCTTCAACACCGGCAACCATGCCACGGGCCACCATGGAGAAAAGTGGGCCAGACCTAGTACTCGTGAATAAGTAGAGAAGCTTCGAACGTCGAAGCAACACTACTTTCTCCAGGCTGGAGTTGGTCGGGATGGTCTTGAAGGGCCCAGCCTTTGTTAGTGCCCTCAACTTCAAGAAGTTCTCTGCAAAAGCAGGGGAGCATGTCTTATGAAATACAATAATGTCGTTGACAAGCTGCCCAACATACTCCTTCAATGCCGAGTCTTGCACCCTTCCTTGGCTACCAGATCGGCCACCCTGCCTAGATGAAAACTCATCTATATAGACAATCTCCTGCAACACACAAGTTCAGTATCAGACTCACTATGCATGGAGTGTGCTGAAGATATATAAATCATATTCATATGAAACTTAACCAGTAGGGCCTCTAGGGCATCGGGAGCACACACATGTGTTTTTGTCGGGATCGGGCCCCCAGAAGTGCCCTGGCCGGAGGCTCGCGTCTGGGGGCCTGAATCTGCAGATTCAGGGGGCTGCAGATTCAGGCCCCCTGAATCTGCAGATTCAGGCCCCCAGACGCGAGCCTCCGGCCAGGGCACTTCTGGGGGCCCGATCCCGACAAAAACACATGTGTGTGCTCCCGATGCCCTAGAGGCCCTACTGGTTAAGTTTCATATGAAACCGAGAACATTACCTTCTCTACATCATCTATCTGCCGCTGTAATGGAGCATCCAGGTCTGCTCCTGCCACTGGGCTGCCCTCGTCTCTCTCCTGGGTAGGCACTGCATAGTCGGGTTGAGGACCAAAAAGGCTTTCCTGCAACCGCTCGAACTCCTCATCAGAGATCTGATACTGTGGCGCCGCATCCTCAATCTGCTCCTGGATGCTCACAATGGTAGAGATGTCATCGATGCTCGTGCCATCATAACGAGCCACCTCATCAACATGTGGTGGGGCATCCTGTAAATCAAAATCTATAAAATCACTAGGTGCATCACGCACCATGATACAGTATAGTTCTTCTTCCCTAAGCTCCAACAACTCTAGCACATCCTGCATGAGTAGATATTCCACCCCCTCAATGGTGATAGCATGGAGAGAAGAGAGGGGTGGCTCTTCGCTCGTGGGCATCTCATCAGGGCAGGGAGGTGGGTGCACAATGGCCAAGCTCTGTGCTGCCTCAACACTCAGATCGAGAGTGATCTCCTCAGGCTCCCTCTCAAAGTACTCTAATAGTGGCCGAGAGGGTGCGTCGATGTCCTCGTCACTGTCCTCTTGCACCTCAGTGCACATAACATATATGGCAAAGGCGGCATCCCTCTCAATGAGATCCATCGTGACGTGGTCATGTGACGAGGTGGGCACTGCTCTAGCACGGAGATGTTGCCCCACATGCACCAGGGCTCGACTTATCACCTTTGCATGGCTGGATCCGGTACACAAACTATACAAAAAATCCATGGGAACCCACCTGAGAGTGGAGTCGGGAATAGAGCAAGTGAGAGGGTTCACTGCATCACAAAACGATGCTAGTATACTAGAGTCAGGGTCTACAGCGGAAAGCGAGCTCTCTAGACTCAAGGTCACGCAAAACCTAGGGTATATCTGGTCCCCTATGTGCGCGTAGCATGTGGAACTGATCCATGCGGCGAAGGCGGGAGTGGTGGCCATGGCACACAAAGAGAGAAGGAATGAGAGCACAAGTGTAGGGAAGTGGAGAATGAAAGCGAAAATGAGTTTGGAGTTATAGCTTTTATGTGTCTAGGGTTTTAAATAAAGGTTCTTTATAAAGTTATTAATTCTAAAGTTTCAAATTAAAACTCTTACCTTAGTTTCTTTATTTCAGTACTTTAAAGTCACTGTTAAAATTACTCATACAGACAAACGCTTCGTTCTACATTATTATATCCTCGAATATGTTTGGGTCGCTGAGTATATTCAAGTCTAACGAGAGAAAATATATAATTTTTTAAAGAAAATAAATCTAAAAGGCCTTGAAATTCCCTTTGGATCCAATTTAATATTAAAATGTAATAAACGAGCAGCAGAGATGCGCTACAATATATCATTGTGCAAAGACAATATTCTCTAGATTATAGACCTCTAACCTGCAATTTAATTATGATTTTTAGCTGCACGATTGAGTAATTACAGTATGTATTATCGCACGCTTGGATCACAGTAAACTAAAATTTAAAGTACTCAGAAGTTCAAAAAAGGTATGTATTCGCTCTTTATAAAGTTTTTTTACAAGGATTCCACTATCTCAAGGATATGTGGAGAAGCACATTGTTTACATGTCATGGATTGCTCACTACGAGTCCTGACTTTTCTATTATCTAACTTGAAATAGAAGTTGTAGAGGGGCTCACTAGACATTAATTGGATTTCTTGTCTCAGAAAATAAATGGGCCAATGACTCTCTGCACTGACTACGAAAGGATTATGACCACTCCACAAGATTACCACATCTACGAGCACTGTATGTGTGTCATCTCGGATATCTTGATCCAAGCTGATCCACTCCCCTCGCAAAAGTCGCCATCTTCTATATTGAAAGCGAACGCACAGAGTTTGTCTAGCAATGAAATACCTGTAATAAAAACAAAAATAATGGTAAGTGATCAATGCGACTAACATAACAATTCATCTAAGCGAGACCTATGTCAATTAAATCAAGGTATGCAAAGTAGTAAAAAAGTTTTACCTGAATGTAATATCAGATTGGTTGACCCTGCACTCAATCGTCTCATCAAAATGTGTTCTTTTGACTTCCCAAGACTCACCCAATAGCTGACTCATCCATTCCTCGGATGGACACTTGCATTGATAAGTAATCTTTGTTTTCTTCAAAACATCACATGAACCAAACAAATGTGCAAACAATGAGAATGGAATAAACCAATTAAGATGCACATCTTTGGAGCTTGTGGTGGGTTTCATAGCACTATTGATGTCAGATTTTATCTTCGACTTGCAAGCTCCTGACAACTCCAAGCTACCAATGAACCATTCACCACTAGACAATGGCGGCAATGGGACATGCTGCAATCTCTGGCTTTCTACCACATACAATGAATTATAAAAAAAGATATTTTGAGTGGCAAGTTGACTTGTAGAGGTATTATCATAGATCAAAGAACCTATCTCTTCATGCCAAACATGTATCTTGCCGCTTAAACATTCCACATTCTGCCATTCATGCAAAGTCGATGGATATAGAGCTGTCAATCAAACAAGACTGAATTAGAATACTGCAAAGACTTTTAAAAACAACTCTGATACAAAAGAATAATCAATGATAAAATTTAACAACTTACTGTTTTGTTTATAATTTGCAATGTTGTTCTCGTCGTGTACAGAGATTTGTTTATGCGTATAAACATGTTGAATCAACACTTCTGTTACTGCACTTGTGCCATTAAACACTTTTCTGAACTCTAGAATTCTACCTTTCCAATGTTTGCTAGGGTTTGCAACATCCTTGCGCTTGACCTTGAAACTCCCTCGAGTACTTGGGTGCATCAAAATCCAATCCAACTTATAATACTTATCACAAATCCAATTACCGCCATTATCTTTCCTATTGAAGACCTCCACTGCAAGTATGCTACTGATATTTTTCCTCCGTGAAGACATCTGTAACAACCAAATACAAAAGTTACCTATTAACATGTGTATAATTTGCAAATGTTATCTCCAAATGAAATTAAATTTAAATGGATCAATTTAAAAAAGAAACATTGTACCTGTAATTTCTTTCACAAAGATCCCTAGATATGTTGAACAAGAAGTTGACTTATATCAAGACCATTGTTCCTTCACTGACAGATTCCTGTAGTACAAAAACAAAAGAAATATTGGGTCAACACATACATATAACTTATATAGGCTTTGTCCAAATGCGTTGAAATTTAACCATGGAACAGTAGTAAAAAATGGCAATATACCTATGGCTTTCTCTGCAAAAAATCCCAAAGATATTGTAGAAGTTGAGTTCTTAATAAATCATTGTTCTTCACCCTCGGAGATTCTTAGAGTAAAAAAACAAAGGAAAGCTCAGTATGCATGTAACTTGTATACATTTTGTCTAAACGAGATAAAATTTAACAGTGGAGCAACAAAAAAACAAGACAATATACATGTAACTTTGTTTACAGAGAAACCCTAAGATGTTGAAGAAGAAGTTGAGTGTTCAAAATCCCAAAGATGTTGTAGAAGTTGAGTTCTTAATAAATCATTGTTCTTCACCCTCGGAGATTCTTGGAGTAAAAAAACAAAGGAAAGATCAGTATGCATGTAACTTGTATACATTTTGTCTAAACGAGATAAAATTTAACAGTGGAGCAACAAAAAAACAAGACAATATACCTGTAACTTTGTTTACAGAGAAACCCTAAGATGTTGAAGAAGAAGTTGAGTGTTCAAAATCCCAAAGATGTTGTAGAAGTTGAGTTCTTAATAAATCATTGTTCTTCACCCTCGGAGATTCTTGGAGTAAAAAAACAAAGGAAATCTCAGTATGCATGTAACTTGTATACATTTTGTCTAAACGAGATAAAATTTAACAGTGGACCAACAAAAAAAAAGACAATATACCTGTAACTTTGTTTACAGAGAAACCCTAAGATGTTGAAGAAGAAGTTGAGTATTCAAAATGTCACTATTATTGACTGTAAGAGACTCCTAGAGCATCAAAACAAAAGAAATTACATGTCAGAGAATGCACATAACTTGCACAGGTTTTCTCCAAACGAGATAAAACTTTACCATAGAACATCTATGGAAGAGAAAAATATACCTGTAGAGTTTTGTGAAGAGAATCTTAGGGCTTTGGTAAAACAAGCTCTGCTCTCATGAAACACATGAATCTCTCTCTGTGCTTGTGCAAAGCAAATGAAATTTTACAGGGTTACAGACATGGCAAGAAATAGTGAGGCTGTAAAATTTCGTCAGGAAAGAAGAAGCGGGGAAAGAGATATGACAAATTTGAGTTCCGCCTAAAAAAGAGGGGGAAACTGAAAAGGGGAGAAAAGAAAAGTCAAACATAAAAAATAAGAAAATGAAAATTCGAGGCACAAACTTCCAAGAAGTGACAGCTTTGTACTTCCCTTTTCCCTTATTTTATTGCTGAGGGAAGATTTGGTCCAAGATATGGCTAGAAGATTCATGTTACATGAATCTGGAATCCCAGCTCTCTCATTGGTTAGGCCTATATTTGTTTATTCACTCCTTAAGGGGCAAAAAAGAGAGTCCATATTTCTCCTAATGTCTTTCCCCTTATCTTTGCGCCTTTCATTGCGCAGTTCATGGCATTGTGGCCTAATATGACCCTTTTTCCCACAATGGTGACAAGTAACATCTGCATTCCTACCATGGGATTTGTTACGTGACTTCCCACGAGACTTGGATCGAGATTTCTGAGAATCCCGTCCATAGCCACTGCCACTGCCATTCTTTCCATATCCATCATTCCTACATCTAAATATCATAGCATGCGACACACGGGAGGCATTCAAATTCTTACGGTTAACCTCTTCCTGCAGAAGAGCACTCTCAACATCAAATAATTTCAAGGTAGCAATAGAGGCACATAATGCAGTGCAGAATACATCCCATGACTCATTAAGAGTACCAAGCAAGAAAAGAGGAGTGACATCCTCTGCAAAACTGATGTCCTGCAAAGTCAAGTTCTTGAGTATAGCATGGAATTGGCTCAAGTGAGCAGACATAGTCACATTCTCCTTCATGCGCAGATCCATAAGCTTCTTCAGCCAATACATCTGACTTGCTGGACTTTTCTTGTCATAGAGATTCTTGATTTTATCCCACAACTACCATGCACTCTATTCTTCCTCAAATATATTGTAATGAACTTATTCTATGAGATATAATACAATAGTGGACTTGCATAACTCATCAAGCTCAAGCCATTCCTTTGGCATAGTTGCAGACGGATGCCCACTCAACCTCAATGGTTTGATCTACGATTTCTGCACCAACACCTGCCAAATTTGGCTCTTTCAATAAGAGTAATTCATACCATCAAGCTTAGTGATGTTGAAAAATAGCATGATCAGTGGACAAACTCGCCATAATATAGGCTAGAAGACTATAGACAGTTCAAAACTTCTTGTTATTTACTGTAGAAAATGACCAAAAAAGCATCAAAATTGAGAGAAAATGGCGAAAAAAGTGTAATCAAAGCTACTGCTCACCAAGTACTAGTGAAAGTACATCATTTCAATATTTCAACATGAAAAATCCATGTCAGTCTGGAGTTATATGCTTGTTGTAATAAATGACAGCAGGGTACTGTGAGAGTCAATGGGGCTGACTAAATCACTGCACCAAGTTAAGAAATGACAGCCAAGACATGACCAGCCATAAACAGAAATAAATCAGCACCAAACAGTCATCAAGACCCTGAGCAAACACCCAAACATGTCACCAAAGCATCCGTCCTGAGTAGGCATACCCCCTGGACAGTAGAGTAAAGTATACATAACACTGGCAAGACCTGGCACTAGTAGGTGTATGCTCACAAGAGTGCAAAGCCCAAGCTCAGGTCAAAAGAAACTCCAAGATATCAGTGCATGAACTATGCAACATTTAAGTGTAAGAGATCCCAAAGTCTCAAGTATTTGCGAAATGCTCAAATAGCATAAACCTCTTGTTCAATGTCGATCAAGCATACAAGATGCTCCCATTGGCACAAAAGGCGGATAAACAAGCTCAACAACTCAATCAAAATGAAGTCAAAGTACCAAAGACAGGTAACCAAGACAATGCCTCAATAGCATCCCAAGAGGAGCATGGCGGCTACAAAGCAACTGTAGGTAGCATCCATGAGCAAGACATACATCCCAATAAATATCTCTGACAACCAAAATGACATCCAATACAAATTTTGGAATAGCAAATGAGAATCCAAGCTGAGTCTTTAGAGAGTACTAAAGCTCAACAAATACATGGTACACTATGCCAAGACAAATGCATCAAGCCGTAGGCGTCGGGTAAGCATGTACCCAAAGAGCATATAGCTGTCAAAGCATGACCACTGTCAAGCATAGACCCATGTCAATAAGTGCGGGCTAAAATAAGCTCAAGCTTCCAAAGGCATCCGGATCCAATGACAAGCTCGAAGTGGTCCCTCGATTATCAATACATCATAGCATAGCCCAAGACATACACCCGGAACCAATAGACATATGTCAAAGCATGAAAGATAGCTTTAGCCCAAAAGTATTCAGCATGCATTTACTGTTATAAAATGAGTATTTCCAGCCCCACAATCTACCCAAAATCATAGCATGATATATAGCTTCAATCCCCCAATCAATCGGGATGCAATAGGCATCAAACCAGTTATGTAGTCATGCCCAAACAAGCATAGGCATAAACTGTGAATGTAGCACTAGCATCAAATGTCTGTGGACTGTTTATAACAGTCCTAAAACATTGTTTTCAGCCACCAACCAATGCCTAATCTCAGAGGATCAATGTCAAGTATCAATACATGTGCAAGAAGCCCGAAATGGAGCATGAACAAGAGCTTGATGCCAAGCTGGAGCTGGAGCTGAAGTGGCTAACTGTGTGGCTGTCCAAAAAATAGACGCAGATTTGCGTGGGGTTGCTACTGGTCCTATTGGACCATGAGGTAGATCTGGAGTGGTTGGAGGGCTCAAACATGAGCCAAAGGGGCCTGGGAACAAGCTTCTAGCATCCCACAACAGGTGGCAAAGAGATATGAAGGTTGGAAGCTTCAATGGTAGCTGCCCTGTTTGCTTGGACCTGTGGATTGAAATAAAACTCTGAAATAATGAAGCAATACCTCAATGTCAATGCCCTGATGGTGCCTCGATAGGCCGCGAAGAAGCTCAGGAAGCCGGGGAGTGACGAGATCTCAATCGAGTGCTTTGCCTTCGTCAGGAGATTGATGGGCATTGGATGAGATGATGCATTTTTCCTCATCCTGTTGTACATGTGTACATGTTGTACTGTCTTTTCTTTTTCTCTCTCACTGGGGAAAATTCGCCTTTAAGTGGGAAGTTGTTGGGGGTAAAGGTGCCTCTGCCTAGCCGCCCATGTATTACTACACTGATAATACCCGCCACTACACATTGTGGGTGGCAAGTGCCCATCACAGTCACTTATTCTTTTTTCTTTTAGTGACAGTTTGAATAAAAGAAGGCCCGGCCACACATTGTGGTCATTGGAGTTCCCACTTTTGAGTCTCTCTCTCTCTTGGCTCTTGCTTTCCATCCGCCATAGCTCTCACTGCCAAGCTTCTTCCTCCTGGGTTCCACTTCCCTTTCAGGGTGCCTCCTCTCTTCCTCTAGCCATCTACTTCCTAGCCTTGCTGAAATCTTGATGATGTCCTCCACCACCCTAGGAGATAATACTATGTCCAATATGTGAGGAAAAGTGAAGGAGAACTCAAAGGTGTGGCAATGGTTCTCCCATTGCTCCCACATTGCAAGTTCCTGGCCCCAATTTTAATAGGATCACACTCATCACTTTGAGGGATGGCCACTTATGGAACCTTGCGATGTCTTGGCTTGAAACTTCCTACATGCATGTTCCACCTACTCTCTGCACTTGTGCCTCATCTCTATCAAAAGACGCAGATCTAGAGCATGGCTATGGCGGATGGAACGCAAAGAGAATGTTCATGATGACATAAACTGAAGAGATACTAGTTGTTACTCAAGTGAATTAGGTTCCAAGATGAAAGCTTGGACTCATAAACACAATCTTGAGTATGAGACTAACAATTACCAAGACACAATCTTGAGTATGAGACTAACAATGACCAAGAAACTAATTGAGATGGAAAAACATCATGATATTGTATTAATCATATATGAAAGTGACATCCAAGTACAATGTTATATAAAGATGGGTAGGTGCCAGTCTTTCCCTCTATGCATATGGGATTCCTGTAGCCTACATGTCTTCAGCCCATCTGCTCTTACAAAGAGGCTGCATGGATGTGATTGAAAATCTCAACACCCCTCCTCAATCACAACCAAAAGGTACAAAGTGTGTAGAGGATTTAGTGAGAGCAACACCTGGAAAGTGTGGGCACATCGTAAACATGGCAAAACACCAGAGGCTATCACAAAAAAGGCTAAGTGTGGGTACCACAAACATGGTGAACATCTAGAGACTATCACAGGGGCCTCACAAAGTGTATAGGGGCTGTAGTACAAGGCTCCATGAGGAGTTTACAAGCTTATGTCAGAAGCATTAGGGCTAGGCAATACAAGGTTAAAAAAGTCTAGTAAAAATTGGGTCAAGGACTGGCAAGCCCTTGCAATTTTCAACATTTCTTTTGCCATAGATCTTCTAGGTCTTCTTGTGGATGTAGTCCAGCTTGCTCTTTTTGATCTTGTACTTGTTCTTCACTTTGCTTGCAGCTTCAATGTCCACCGCTTTGATCTTTTGGTCCTCTTCTTCTAGGTCCTCTTGTTCATTGAATTTGCTTGCAACAATTGCATCAATCTTCATGTTCATGTCCCCCTCAAGCAAAGGTATCATCTTTGAGGAAGAAAAAATGACTTCAAACTCTTGCACTTTCTCCAAGATATCAGGCATGTCTTCAAGTTCTTCAAATGAATACATTGATTTCTCTTTGGTGTAGGTAGCTTCATGTCCTCCTACAAGTGGATCACAAAAATCTTCTATGTATTGTAGATAAGCAACACAAGTCTTGTTACTCTTCATGAAGTATATCCACATAGAGATCTTCTTGTTTGTCATTGACATCAACATCAAGTAAGTGAGATCAGACCAATAATGAGTTGATTCTTGAATATGTCAAAGGACACAAGATAGTAGTGTGAAGGCACATTGTAGTATATCAAGAGATATTAGTGTTGAATATGATGATTCTTGATGTTGATCTTTTGCTTGATGAAGGTCTTTAAATCTTTAAATCTTTCAAGGTCTCCCCTCCTCACTGATTTGATGGGCAATCAGTGGATTTGAGTGGCGGTAGCCTAGTCTAAGTGGCAAGAATGAGAGAATGAAGTAAACTTGAAGCTTTGGTGCTTGTGGCTATGGAAGTGAGCTATGGATGCTTGATCTTCAAGTCTTCCAAAAACACTTCCTCTCCTTGATGATTTGAGTGGTGAATATTGATTAAAACTTTAGAAAATCAATGGATTAGAGTGGCCTTAGCTGGGTAGGAGAGAGAGAATAAAGATGAGGTAAACTAGTAACTTGAAGTTGAAAAGTTATGGCTTCCCATCTTAGGGTTTACAGTAGGCAACTGGTTTTTAGCTATGTATAAGCTATAGGCTCAATCATTTTCAAATTTTTTAAAATAGAAATGAAGCTTAAGTCATGGGTGCTCAAAGCCCTATCAAGTCGAGCAAGATTGCTATGCACAGAGGAACCAAGGACAATACGAACTAACGCAAGTGCAAACGGGACAGAAGTCGATGATTTTAAGAATGTTGGGTCTATTGTACATCAATGTCTATGCTTGAAGTGCTAGAGATGAGCGCCCTAAGTTAAGGAATGTTCCCCCAAAAGAAATATTCCAAAGATATGGCCTATATGATGAGATATGAAAGCTCCAAGTACAGCAGGTCTCCTATCTGGCTATGGCAGACAAGGGATATGGAGTGTAGATGAAGTTGGAAATGGAGTCATACAGTGATCGTGAGCTATCCAAAGATGAAGAGGAGTTGAAAGGAGTGAAAGGAGAGTTGGGCCATGCTCAATGAGCTCTAATACCATGTCAAAAGATGTGGATCTAGAGCATGGCTATGGTGGATGGAACACAAAGAGAATGTTCATGATGACATAGATTGAAGAGATACAAATTGTTACTAAAGTGAATTAGGTTCCAAGATGAAAGCTTGGACTCATAAACACAATCTTGAGTATGAGTCAGGCAATGACCAAGACACTAACTAAGATGGAAAAACATCATGATATTGTATTCATCATATATGAAAGTGACATCCAAGTACAATGTTATATAGAGATGTGGGTAGGTGCTAGTCTTTCCCTCTATGCATATGGGATTCCTGCAGCCCGCATGTCTTCAGCCCATCTGCTCTTACAAAGAGGCAGCATGGATGTGATTGCAAATCTCAACAATCTCCGCCATCTGTTCAGGTGGCCCTACTTCCTCTCCTTGCTCTTTTGGCTGTACTTGTGGCTCTATAGAGGGGGGCTTGGTTCCTGCACTTGTTCTTCCTTTCGATGGCCTGGTTCAAAATCAGGCCCTTCTTCCTAGACCGTCGGCTCTAGTGGCTCGTGTTGAGGTGGCTCCATTTTCCGTTTTGGCTCCCCAAGCCCTAGCAGCAAGGTGAGTTCCTGTGTGGTCAAACCAATTGAGATTATGTGAGCATGGTGCTCCTCCCTCTACTCCCAAGCTGGTGCTAGGCTTAGGTGCCTTCCTTGTCATGGAGTCCATGTTGCAGCGCCCTCCTTGTTAGTTCTAGTTTTCTTCTTAGTTGCTCCTATGTCTCTTCTCCTCCCGACTGCGTGACATTTATTACTAAGCTTAACAATACGCATGGTTGCTCCAACATTTCTATCTCGATAGCCGCGACTTTGCTTTCCACCAAGAGGCACTCACTCTCGGAATGGGCTAGCTTGTAGGCTAAGTTTTTGATTCTGTCTTCGTTCTTGGCTACCCATTCTTCACTTTTCCTTCATTTGCTCTAAACCTTGATTTTGGTATCGGGCTAGGGTGGCAATCACCTGCACTTGCTCCTATCATAGTGTATGCATTTCTTCTTGCTCTTGGTTTTTACGTTTCACATGCTCTTTCATTATGGCTTGTTCATGGAGAGCTGATTGTAGCTATTGTATAGCTCCATTAGCTTCTTCATGTTCTCCTCATCTCTTTGGTTCCTTGCCACCTACAGCTCTGTCCTTGCCTCTTCTCTTTGCCTCTTCAACTCCTTTCTTTCTAGCTCTAGACATCTATTTTCTCAGGAGTTGAAGGTGCACATATTTTCTAAGGAGATATGGTTCTCTCTTTCTTCATCATACGACTCTTTTAGACCCTCTTCTCCCTCTCTTGCCTTCAAAGCCTCTTTTAGTGTGATTACCTCTCTAATTATGATTGTCATCACTCTTGCTTGTTCCATCCTATAGTCAGCAAATGCAATCTTTTCTTTTTCGAGCTGAGAGCGGATTTTAAAGGCTATTTTTGAAGTGAAAAAGAACCCGGGAGGCTGTCAAAGACCAAATTGTCATACAAAATGAAACGGTTGCGAATCGATGAGCTGGAGTTTTCCTAGATGGAGTTCAATGCCAGAAATCAAATGCAAGTCTCGGTTCATCGATCGGAGTCCGTTTGACCCCCCATTTAATCCCCGCAAGGTTTCGTGTTATGAAGCAACTATATGATCTGGGAGCCAAAAAGTGTGTCATAGTGGCTACGTTTATAGATTTCGACGTCACAAAGCTAACCATCTGATGGATCTTGAATCCGAGCTCGTTTGCCCCTCCGAAATTGAAAAAAACTATTGGGAGAAAGTTTGAATGTAAAAACTTGAAACTATTTTTTGTTAAACAAAGTTTAAAGCTTATTTAAGCTTTGTATTCCAAAAGGCATCATTTCATGAAACGTGTGTTGGGGGGGGGGGGGGGGGGGGGGGGGGGGCTCTTTTTTTGTGCCCCCTAAATCATAAAAAATATGCTATTTTTTATCATGCAATCATCAAGGGAATGATCTTGGTCGTAAGCTCCACCATTTTCTCACTCTTCATCACACCAACAGAGTTGAATGAATTTGATGCATCATTCTAGAAGATCTGATTTCAATATTTTTCTCTCCTCTCTCCTCTTGTGGGATGTTCTTATGGATTAATGTAAAAGATAGGGGGATGGACTGAGATGGACGCTTTTGGTCAAACGACGATGATGCGGGAGTGAAAAGAGATGTGAATCGAAGTTGGAAAATTTGTCAGGGGACATGAAAGAGCGTCAATGGGCCTCCAACGTAAAAAAAACGTGTCATAATAATGAGCAATTTTATGATAAAAATGTAGATTTTACCGTTTCATGATCAATTGTTGTTTGAAATGGTTAGTAATGCTTGGATTTGATTGCCAATTCTCTCTTTCATCAGTCATGTTGGAATAATAATTAAAAAATAAATTTTATAATAATTTTATGTAAAACACGCAAAACCCGAGACTATGCAGTTTAAGGAAAAATATGCAGTTTTTAGATTTTTGGTGTGCATTTGTTGTTCCCATGGAATGAAACATGCTAACAAAATCATTTCCTATAAGAGTAATCAATTTACAATTGAAAATCAATAATTTTCTATAATTTTCTATTAAAAATAGAGAAAAATAAAGAAAAATAAAGAAAAATAAAGAAATTTAGGTTTTTTATGTCATAAAAATAAGAAATATGTTTGTGAATGTATGGTAGAGCTGAAGCATTAGGTTTAGCCTTAGTTCATCCCTATCTCTTTGTTAGAGTGAGTTTTTATTGCTTTCAATAAAGAAAAATACATTAAAAAACATGCCTTAAACCTATCAATCCATGTAAAATTTTAAACAGTAGGGAGTAGGGGTTTGTTGAGTGACAAAGTACATTAAATGCTGATGATTCATACTGCATGTCATATAGAGTTCGGTGTTATTTAAAATTTAAAGAGTCTAGTAGCACGAGAAAGTTCGGTACTAGTCCTAAGCAACAAAGCACTATCATAGGAAAAGAAAATCATGAAAAGAATTGTCTTCGCACTTTCACGTTGCTGATTTTCAATTAATAATTTGTTTGAGAATGATGATCTTATACACACTTGCATTGATGCAGCACATGGTATCGTATCCTGTATGCATAGCACTTGTTTGTATGAGTGATGACCTACATGGAGAGTCCGAGGTACACTAAGCCATAGGGCTAGATATTCGGTTCCTTGGAAGTTATTTGGTGAGGTTTATCTATCATCTCCTGGATAGTTTATCAAAAGAGTGGACTTTGTTTTGAATGTGTTCTATGTTCTTGCTGCATCTTGGGGCCAATCCTCGAGATGTAGGAGAGGTGCTCCCTTTGTGTGTATGCTACGTAGTGTATAATGCCGAGATGTTTAGGGACCCCCTCTCAGGAGTGAAAAAGGAATATTCATTAGACTACGAACCATATAAACACAAAGTTCTTAGATGCTCCTGGCCGCAAGGCCATGTGGGGTGGTTTTAGGTGTGTAGTAGAGGCCCCCGGCTAGTGCCCTAGAGCTAGTGTCGAGCCCGTTTTAGGTCCCAATAAATGGTAAGTCTGTTAGGAGCCGCTAATAAGTGGCAATTTTTGAGTCTCGGTCAATATAGGGACCAATTTGTTAGTGTATGCCAAAAGGTAGTGAGATAGATTCAAAAGATCATCAAGCTGAACTTCAGAAGCAAGAAAGAGTTCAAAAGGGCTAGACGGCAAGCTGAAATCATTAAAAGATATTATGTGCAAAGGAGTGGTTCAATATCCCTGCAAGGGAGGGGTCTTAGCAACCCTAACCCTACGCATAGTCCGTTAGGAGAAGGATGTTCTAGTACTTTCCCCCTTCCAGTTAGTCAGTCCTCCCATTCTAGTTGGTGCCTAGTTGCAATACTTTTTGAATGGGTTAGACTTTAACATTCAAGTGCAGTTGAGCAGTGTTGTTCTTGCTGACATTGATACGGCTATTACAAGAGAAGAAGAGGCAGGGAAAACTAGAATTTGAGTCTAGGCATTGGAAATACTTTAGCATTGTAACGTGCTCGCTCCTCAAATTGTGGGACACATCTTAGCAGTCCATTGGGAGATATATCTAGAAGACACTGCCCAACACTCCCAAGGAATGACACGGGGTTTGCCAACTAGGGTCTCTCGAGTTTGCCCCGCAACAGAACTTATCTGGCCATTCCCACTAGGATCGACCTGAAGTCTGGGTTCCTTGTAATCGGGTCTTCCTAACAGCCTTCTAGCGTCGGTCTACAACTGCTCCACTTTGTGCAGACACAACTGGGCCAAAGCAGTCACATACCGCACTTGGTTCAAAGAAAATGGGAAACGATAGGGATGTATCACTCGACCTCTCTTCCCGTAGGGCATAGTCCCATTCCGGTCCCCTAAAACGGTATGAATCAGGGTTCTAACCAACATTGACTGAGGTCATCGTTCGAATTTTCCTAATATTCCTCGTTAACATTTTCTTTGAGGAAAGCTCTTGGCTAACCGAGACCACCCTTCCATAGGATAGACCCATTGGTCACATCCACCACGCTTCCCTCAGGGGTTGTTTTAGTTATCTAATTACCTACCACATTATGTTTGACACATAAAAGCAGCTTCCTTAATTAACCCGTTAATCACATGTTCCTTTACATAGCTTAGGGTACTAACACGAAACCAAGATAAAACAAGACCAAACACTTCCTTAACTTATCTTCAGATTAATGTTTGTCTCCTGCCCATACAGGAGAATTAAGTGTTCCTTTCTGCCTCCACAGAAAAATCCTTCCATCTCATAGTAATAAAATCCGAAGGTTTATCCTACCAAGATTTTTCCTTGTAACTAGTATCAAGGCCTCGAGATCCCATCTCGAGTCACGTAGAACACTTGTGTAGGGCCCGGAGGTATTGGGATTTACGGCCAGAGCCCCACTAGCACCCAAGTGTCCTCCTACGCCAAGTAATTTCCATGGAGAGACCTCTTGCACGGTAGGTTCGGTCCACATTCCTGGTGCAGATTCATAACCCCCTTGGTTAGGGTTTGGTAGTTCGCGGGGGGTAGCTAGCGCCATCCTTCCTTAATTATCCCTTTAGGAAATAATCCTCAGCTGAAGCAACCAACTTAATATCCTTTAACTAGGAAAACATCCTTTTGCTCCCATGGCAATCAATCATCACAGACCCGACCATGAAATCATCAACCACACCCCACTTGGGTTAACATCCAAAACCACATTAACAAACAGTTGAATGCACAACCTCTTGCTTCAAGCATCGCAATCCCATTGCATGCACAACAAGAATTTAACTTGGATGTATCAAAACACTTTCTCAAGGGATTTATAATCTTTTCAAACAACCAAGCATAACTTGGGTCAACAATCCATTTAGGGTTAGGTCACGAGCTTTAATTAAGCCAGGAGCATATCCATTTGCGATAGTCCACAGCAAGATCAATAAAACAATTCGCAGGCCCTTATACTTATTCCTAATGCATCGGATCTCATGAAGGTCTAGGTTTCTATCCATCGGTGCAATTGCATCCTATGAATGGAAACTAACATTCCGTGTGTTTAATTTTTATGCATATGCAAATGGTGATTTTTATTGGTTAATTTAGGCATTGCTCTATAGGCAAAGGTCTATCATTTTATGTAAAAATTTATGAAAACCTTATCATTTCATGTGCGTTAATCCATGCAGATTTCATTCTTTTTGTCCCCTTGACTCCCATGCAATCATCCCATATTGGCAAGATTTCATGTAACAATATTTCATGTACTAGGCTAGTCAATATTTCATGCAACTCATACACTTGAGTTTTCATAATCATGCACTTTAAGTATAGAAGAGAAACCATGAACAATAAGGAACAAGAATAGCGGGAGGGTTAGAGGACACCATTTTCAAGGGGGGGTGGTCAATGTCATCTTCTGATTTCCCTTCAAGTTCTCTTCTCTCTCCCTCCTTCTTTCTCTTCTTCTTCTTCTTCCTCTTTTTCTCTTCTCTCTTCCTCTTCTTCTCCTCTCTCTCGCTCTTCTTCTCCTTCTCTCTCTCCCTCTTCCTCTCCTTCTCCTTCTCTCTCTCCCTCTTCTTCTCCTTCTTCTTCTCTTCTCTCTCCCTCTTCTCCCCCTTCTTCTTCTCCTCTCTCTCCCTCTTCTTCTCCTTCTTATTCTCCTTCTCTCTCCCCCTCTTCTTCTCCTTCTTCTTCTCCCCTCTCTTCTCCCTCTTCTTCTCCTTCTCTCTTCTCTCCTTCTCCACTCTCTCTTCTTCTCCTTCTCTCTCTCCCTCTTCTTCTCCTTCTCTCTTCTCTCCTTCTCCTTCTCTCTCTCCCTCTTCTTCTCCTTCTTCTCCTTCTCTCTCTCCTTCTCCTTCTCTCTCTCTCCCTCTTCTTCTCCT
Source organism: Lygodium microphyllum (assembly GCF_053477565.2). Lineage (NCBI taxonomy): Eukaryota > Viridiplantae > Streptophyta > Polypodiopsida > Schizaeales > Lygodiaceae > Lygodium > Lygodium microphyllum. The sequence goes on from NC_141155.1 coordinate 87,196,817, forward strand.
TCTCTCTTCTCTCCTTCTCCTTCTCTCCCTCTTCTTCTCTTCTTCTCTTCTCTCTCTCTCTCCTTCTTTTCTATTCACAAGGGCCCGCAGCGACGACTGGTGATCAAGGAGGGGGGGTGGCTTTAGTCGAAAGCCCCAAGGGGGGGGGGCCTTACTACCACACCGAGCTGGAGGAGGGCCGCTGCCTGTTGGAGGGGGGGTGCTGTGCAAAATAACGAGGGAGGAGGACCTGTGCATCACGGTCAGCAGGGGGGCTGCCTATCATCAATGCAGGGAGGGGGAGGCTTTATAGAGGGAGGAGGTGATATGGGGGGGAGAGGCGACTGTCTAACAGCCCCACCCGCCACCTAGGGGGCTGCATGCCCCCCTTTCTTCATTACTCTCTCTCTCTCTCTATCTCTCTCCCCACCATGCAGTCGGTAGGGGAGAGAGAGGGAGTTAAAAAAATTTCTTCTTTTTTTTTTGAGGGGGGGAGTTCTTATGGGGGGATAGTATGGGGGTCACTGGGGGGGAGGGGGGGGGGGCATTACAAGAATTCATGAATGGAGGTCAAGGGATACCCTTGAATCCTCCTAATGGGAGAGGAAGTGTGATTCAAAATGTGTCCATGTTGCTAGCTCCTCCCTGTGTGATCATGCCTATGGCTAGTCAGATGGCTCCACCAAATGTTGGAAGCCAAACGATAAATCCTACTGTTGTTCAAGGGAATCAACTGCCAACCCTTAATCAAGTGGTTAGGCCAATGGAATGATAGGTAGACGATCACATCTATGAGTCAAGTGCCTTGAATGTCCTTAGCAAAGTTAAGGATATGATGAAGCACTATACTAATATGATTAATAAACAATATAGGCGAATATCTGTTGATGTCAATTTTCTTAAGAAGCAGCATAATTTGATAGGGAGTTGATGCCTTGAAGAGGGTGCCCCCTCAAGATTCAATTGTAAGTAGTGTGGTAGCCAACATTTCCCTAGGAATTGTCCAAATGTTAAATGCAATATATCTGGGAAGTCTGGTGATCTAGCTAGTAACTGTTGGAGTAAGATTAGTTCTCTCTAACAAGGAAGTAAATAGCCAAGTCTAGTTAACCATTGAGCGCAAAAGGGAATAATCTCTAGCAAGATGAGGGACCAAAACAAATGTTGGGGGCAAAGGCACCTCTGCCTAGCTGCCCATGTATTACTACACTGACAATACTTGCCACTGCACACTGCAAGTGGAGGGTGCCCATCACCGTCACTTTATTCTTTATTCTTTTAGTGACAGTTTGAATAAAGGAAGGCCTGATCACACATTGTTACCATTGGAGTTCCCATTTGGTCTCTCTCTTGCTCTTGCTCTCTTGCCATAGCTCCTCCAAGCAAGCTTCAATCCTTCTCACCTTTCAACTGGTATCATAGTATAGTTTCTCGAGTATTATGACTTGGTTCATGACTACTTCAACTTCCTATTGATTACCTACACTCATTGGGTCTCCTTCCCGGCAACCATAGCCGACTCTCTCGAGCTCCCACCACTCCCCAACTTCCCTGGCCCCTTTGGGCACCCTCGAGGCATTCCAACAAAGGTATTCATTCATTTTCTTCAAGGTTTCATGCCAGCGGTTACAGGTCTAGAGGTTTGAGAAGAGAAAGGGGGCAGCACCATTGAAGCTCTGGTGCTCCATATCTTGACATAGGCTTTACTGGGGCACCTCATGCTTGTTGTGTGCCTTCTTTGGCACCCACTTGAGCTTCCTACCACTCTTCCTAGCTCAAAAACGTGAGCAGCAACCCCATGTAGATTTGTGCCATTTTTCCATGTGCATTTATAGCACGTGATCAGTTGTTTGATCTCCTCCAGCTATACACTTGGTTTATGCTTGGCCTTTGATACCGAGCCTTGGAATTGAGTATTGATGTGATTTACTTTAGGTTTGGGGCTATTATACACAGTTTACAGGAAGCCCACAGTAGTGCTACATTAGCCTTTTATGTATAGACCACTTTGGCATTGACATTGGTTGCCCGGTTGGTCCCAAATGCGCCTCGAATGCTAGGGGAATGTATGCCTATGATGTGAGATGCTTTTGGGGCTGAATTTTCTTAGTCATTGACTATTTTACACAGTCCACAGGCAGCCCAAAATAGGGCAACCCTTTGTCATTACGCTTTGTGCTCATGTTGCATAGTCATTTGATTCCCGATTGGTGCGTATACATATGGGAAAGTATACCTATGGTTTGTCTATGGTTTTGAGCTTGTATTGAGCCACTGTTTGCTCAATTTTGGATGTTTATTTGCTATTGGAATATTCATGGTTGAAGCTCTTTTTTTATATGTTTGGATATGCCTATTGGATTGGGCTATGTCGCATGTATACATTGATGTAGTGACTCTCGGGGATCGACATAGAGCTTGGATTTTCTCTCGAATCATTGGTTGATCTTGAGCTCACTTTTCATAGCATTTGGATATTCATCTCTGATGTACTTATGGCATGTACTTTGCTTATGTATGACCGGTCTTGACATGCTTGGCCTATGCCATTACTACATGCTTGTTACATTGCCTGGAGTTGGATGCTACTGAGCCTTGCTTTGGCTTGACATTTGATTACCCTGAGCTTACGTTGGCTATTTCTTAGCTTTCCAGAGTTACAATTTGGATGTACTTGATATCTATGGATGCTATGTACGGATGCTACATGACCTATATGCTCATGAGGTCTTATTGATGCTTGATCTTGGATCTTCTGGCATCGGTGCTATCATATGCCCTTGTTGAGATTCTTTGCTTGATATTTATGACTTTTTTGCTAGTGGGAGTGTCTTGATACACTTGACATACATTGAGAAGGCGGTTTATGCTACTTGAGTATTCTGATACTTGAGACTGGGATCTTCACTTGGATGTTGCATGGTTGATATACCATGGTCCTCACAGATGTATTTGGACTAATTTGGGCTTTGCACTTCTTAAGCATTCAGCTATTTGTATCAAGTCTTGCCAATGTTGTGTACACTTTGCCATATTACACAAGGAGTGTGCCGGCTTACTAACGGATTCATTTGACACGCTTAGGTGTTTGCTCAATGTTTGTATGACTGTCACTTCCTCAGTTATGCCCGCTTGATGGCGGTTATGCTTTGACAGTTAGTGGTTGACTTGGTGCATTCATTTTGCCCATAGTTTGCTCTCATTGTACCTAGCTGTAATTTATTACAGCAAGCAATTATGCATGGATTGACATGGAATTTTCATGCTGAATCATCTTGATTTTATGTAATTTTGATGGTACTTAGTGAGCAACATCATTAACTATCAGTTTGTGTCATTTTGCCTTGGTTTTGGTGGTATTTGGTCTTTTATAATAAAAAATAACATGCAGTTTTGAATTGTCTGCATCGTTTTGGACTACAGTATGGCATCTTCTTCCATTGATAGTGCTATCTTCAACATCACTAAGCTTGATGGTACAAATTATGCCTATTGGAAGAGCCAAATTTGGCAGTTATTGGTGCAAAAATTTCAGATCAAACCACTAAGGATGCATGGCGAGGAGCCTAAAGCTATGACTGATGATGAATGGGATGATCTTGATGAGTTATGCAAGTCCACCCTCATCTTGTCTCTCACTGAACAAGTGCATTACAATGTGGTTGAGGAAGCACAGAGTGCTTGGCACCTTTGGGATAAGATTAAGTACCTCTATGACAAGAAAAGTTCAACAAGCCAGATGTATTAGCTGAAGCAACTTATGGACCTATATGTGAAGGAGAATATGACTATGTCTGCTCATTTGAGCCAGTTCCATGCTATTCTCAAGAACGTGACTTCGCACGGCATTATCTTCAATGATGAGGTTACTCCATTGTTTTTGCTTGGGACTCTAAGTGAGTTATGGGATGTATTCCACACTGCCTTATGTGCTCATGATACTATTCTAAACTTGCCTAATGTAAAGAGTGCTCTTCTGCAGGAAGAGATCAACCGTAAGAACTTGGGTGTCTCTCGTGTGTCACATGCTTTGACTATTAGAGGTAGAGATGGTAATGGAAAGAATGACCATGGGAATGGCCATGGTGGAGACTCGCATAAGTCTAGGTCTAAGTCACGTGGTAAGTCGCGTAGCAATTCTTGTGGGAGAAATGCTAATGTGACATGTCATCATTGCGGCAAGAAGGGTCATATATGCCCATAGTTCATGAGTTGCGCAGTGAGAAGTGCAAAGAGAAGGGGAAAGACAAAGTATAGGAAAAGTCCTTTGATCGCAGCTGAATGCCTGTGAAATCTAGTGTGAAAATCTAGGAGATAAATGTCATGCTGCAAACTGATGACTCCGATGGGGAGTACATACTTGTAGCTAGTTCTTGTGATGCTACGCCATTGACCAAGGTTCACTCTATTTATGCGCAGTGCTAGCTTTAGATTCTGGTGCTTCATTTCATGTTACACCATGTCATGAGTGGTTCCATTCCTACCACACTATCTTTGGTTCAATTCGCTTGGGTGATGACAAGTCACTTGCTATTGTTGGCATTGGGGATGTACAGTTGCAATGCTCTACTGGCAATACACATGTGCTTACACACAGTCTTATGTCTGCAGAGGGCAGCTTGATGATGCTGGGTTTCATATTTTATTTAGGGGTTCTGCTTGGAAGATCACACGTGGCAGACTTATGCTTGCTAAAGGTGCCAAGGATGGTAGCCTCTATCCTCTTGTAGTTGATGGGTGCTCTGTTGACCATGTTTTTTCAGTGGATTCCATCCCACATGTATCCCTTTGGCATGCCCGTTTGGGCCATATGTCCTTGAAGGGAATGAAAATGCTTTCTGGTTTTGCAGTACTTACTGCCCCTCGACTATGCATATTTTGATTCATGTGAGTATTGTCTTTATGGCCAACAAGCTAGGAATATGCATAAGAAGTCCGGTAGGACATGCATGAGTGAGCCCCTAGCATTGGTACATTTGGATGTCTATGGGCCCATGCCGTGTCATTCTATGGGTGGTGCAAAGTATTTTGTGAATGTTGAGAGTGGAAAAAGACTGAAGTTTTGATTGATTTTTGTTATTTTTGAGGTCTGAATGATTGATTTTTGATGGATTTAGAGTGATGTATGGTTGTAGGGGAAGTATTTGAGAGTGTTTTGGATGATATTGATTATGTTTTGGAAGTTCATGATGATTCTCAGTGGATATATGAAGTTTTTTGATGTTCTGTTGAGGTTCTAATTGGTTCTGTATAGCTTCTGTTTTGTTCTGATTGTCTTCTATATGAAGCATGGATTGATGATTAATGAAGATTGAGATTTTTTGAAAGCTTATTGAATAGTTTTTGAGAGTTTGGAATGGTTTGAGTATGAGTTATGAGGTTTTGATGACCTTCTGTAACCCTCTGTAGACCTTCTGTAGAGCCTCTGTCTTTGTTCTGTCTCTGTATTGTAACTGTATTGTAGCTGTCCTAGTACTGTACTGTGACTGTTCTATAGACCTTCTGTAAGTGTTTTGTAGAATGTATGTGTGACTTTGGGAAAGTTTTCTAACCTTTGGAAAGGATGAATCTAAGTTCAAAAGAGCTAAAACAAGTGGAAGAAACAGTTGTTGAAGACTAAAGAGAAGACTAAGTGACAGTGACAGTAGTGAGCTGTAAAAAGACACTGTAGTGGCTTTGGTGACTCTTCATATCAGACATACCTCTTGGGAGGTGCATCCACGACCTAAGAAGGATTATTGAGGGTTATTATGAGAGCATTGTAGTGAGGATAGGATGTACTATTGATAGAGAGAGAGAGAGAGAGTAAGAGATAGTAAATTCTATCAAAACAGTGTAATCGTATATAAGAGATTGAGAGAGAGAACTATGAAGACATTGAAGATGAATAATATGTGATTGATTTCCATTCAAAGATGGTGTATTCTCTTGTCTTCTTTGTTATATTGAATAATTTTGTGAAGATGTTGAAGATTATGGTTGATTCTATCAAATCTGTGGGAGAAATCTACTATGATGCTGCGTGAAGATTTGCTGTTTTCTTTGTTTTGATGATCAGGAGAATGAAATAAAAGCTTGTTGATATTATAAGGTAGATTTTCTTGCAAGATAATTCCCTTATCCTTGGTGTTCCTCTTGGGGCTCCATGTTTTTGGTGCGCAGCTGAGGAATCTTGCCATCAACAAGCACCAAAAGAGGCTGAAAATGAAGGAAATGGCCAAGAAGAGGAGAATTCAATGGATGATTGTAAAGTTCCTTCTTCCACTGAAGAGTTGGAATTTCTCATTATCAAAGCTACTTCTCACAAGAAGTTCATCCCAAAATGGCGAAAACATATCACCATCATGATGCATGCTCGATGTGGTGGATTGTTTCCTCTTCCTGTTGAAGCAGCAGAAACTTGCATCTTGGTGGCAAACTATTGAAGCAGCAGAAATTTGCATCTTGGTGGCAAATTGTTTGGGAACAAACTGAAGAGCAGAAACAAAGAGAATGACCATCCATGGAAGATTTTGCATTTATTGAGAAGTTTCTAGACATCATCAAGTGGGATATTGTGAAGAAGCTTCAGGAGTCTTGGTCTGTAGAGGTTCACAAAGACAAGAAGGAAAAAAGTTGGAATTTGTTCGTGGATCCTCAACAGCAAGATACGTGGGATTCTTGGTGCACTGATAATCTTATATTTGTCCAATTAGCAACCCACTAGAAGTTGGTAGACAAAGTGTTTTTCACAAGATACACTGTTGAAACCCTCAGAAGCTGGCATTATTATAATGACGCAACAACAATCCTAAAAAGAATGAGTTTTGATACTTTCATAACAGAATATCTTCCCCTCTGTAGTGGTTTGAAAGCTTTCAGAGATGTTGAAAAGAAGGAAGTAGAGGAGATGTTGGCCAAAGAATCCATCAGAGATTGAAGCCCTCTCTGACACTATCTTGTTGAGTCCAGACCAACTGGTTGAAGCCAACCCCCTGATGAATGAAGCAATAAAGAGGCAAGCGTTAGAATGAGTCCAGAAGTACATGAGAAGAGAGAAGGCAAAAAGCAAAGTTGAGAACGAGCTCACAACAGCAGAAGCCTCCTTTGATGCCCTAAAAGCACTCTTTACAGAAGCCCGCATGGCGACTCAAGGTCCCCTTCCTAGTCAGATTCATCCTAGAAATATTGATGATAGGCCAGCAAATGTAGTCCCATTGCCAGTTTTTAAGGGAGAGTACAATGAAGACCCTGATCTTCATGTAGCAGAGTTCATCATAGCATGTGTGGCTAACAATGCTAGAACCCCTGAGCATTGGTTAGCAATCTTCCCCTCCACTTTCAAGGGTGTGGTGTTTCAGTGGTATGAGAGACAAGCAACAGGAACTTTTGGCACATAGGATGACCTGAAGTTGGCCTTCCTCACTAAATTCAGGCGTGAAGGTTTTGAAGAGCGGATGTGAGAGGAGTTCATGAATTTAAGTCAGCCCTTCGGAGAAAGAGTAGAAGCTTATGTCTCCCGAATGGAATCCATCCTGAAGAGATGGACTAACCATCATTTGGACGAAGGTATCCAAAAAGGAGTGTTTCTCAGGGGCCTACAACCAAAAGTTTGTAAGTTTGTGGAATTGAGAAGACCAGTCAATCTGCAAGCTATAGTGGAAGGTGCAAGATTGTATGACGAAGTTGAAGCAAGGCTGTCAATGACTCCAGGAAGGAAAGTATTACCTCCTCCTATGCCTGGAATGGTATACCCACCAAATGCAGTCCTAGGGACGGTTCCCTACCCTTATCCCCAAATGCAAATAGTGCCGCAGTATAATGCACCTAATCCAGTGTGGTCACCACAGACAATAGTGCCTCAAATGATGGTTCAACCACAACAACAATGGCCTCAAATAGTTCCTCCAATGGCGACTCAACAACAGTGGAATCCTACCAACTGGAATCAACAACCCCAAGTCACAACAGGAGCTTTGAATCAAAGCCCGAATAGAGAACCTTCTGGATCGACCCAACCAGTGTATGCAGTAATTACAGACGCTTCCCAAAACCCTACTACAAGTACTTTAGGAGGTGAAAACCTGAAGGACTACTTATCCAACTCAGTTGCAAGTATCAAGAAAGAGCTTCTGGATGTGATTACAGAGCAACTACATACGTTGAAGGTGAATACCGCCAATATATCCACTCCTGCAGGAGCTGGAAGAGATGTGATGCGCTCTAATACATGGTGTGGAAAGTGTCATCAAGTGGGACATTTAGCCACTGAATGTACCCGAAAACCAACCATTCCTGGAGCCTTCTGTTCCTACTGTTTGTGGAAGAACCATACAGAGGATATTTGCTCTCTGAAAGAGATGCATGAACGAAGACAGAAGGATGAAAATGCAAGATTCAACTTGCTAGAATCCAAAATGACAACACAGGATATTGGACAAAAGCCTAGGGAATTTGGTCCTAATTTTGGTCCAAGGAGGTTTCCCTCTCAAAGTTACAGAGGATGATAGTTTGGCGGTGGTCAGAGATCAGAGGTGGAATGTTATAGGTGTGGAGAAAAGGGACATATCTCCCAAAATTATCCAAACCCTAGACGATCTGTGGATTACAAGCCCTTATGCAGCCAATGTAAAGGTGAAGGCCACACTACAAAGGACTGTCCTAGTTCAGCCCTGTAAAGGCCAATGCCACTGATAGCCAACAGAAGGTACAAGATCCTGCTTCCAATTGAAGGAACCAGTGGTACAAAATGAAAATAACTCTCCTGCCAAGACTATGAAGTTCAACCTACCTACAAAGGGACAGAGCAATACAGAACAGAACAGTACAGTTCAGCGCACTGTAGCGCTACAGAGAGCTACAGAGACAGTCCCAGAGATAGGACCAGAGGCCCAGGAGATAGATGATACAGAAGCACTTCTAGAGATAGAAGAAGTGCCGATGAAACAATTGTTAGCAAAAAAAGGAAAGATGAAAATGGGTGTAGCCCTATTCCCCAGCCGGCTGGAGAAGCCTGTGGATCCTATTAAAGATTATGACTTGGTTAAGGACTTAGACACTTTTAAACCAAACTTAACATTCCGGCAGTTGCTGATGCTGTCTCCCAGGTGTCGAAAGAGATTCAAAAGCATCTTGACACGAAGGCATGAACTAAGGATCACTCCTTCAACAGCGACCAAGACCAATAAGGCCCCGGAGCTTGTAAAGGAAGTAGATGTGGCAAATGCCTTCCTAGATCTTGGAACCCCAGAGATTAGTGTATGGATAGAAGGAGGCTTCATTTTAGATGCATTATTTGATGGAGGCTCATCAGTAAACATAATGACGGATGTCACAATGAAGGACTTAGGGTTGCAAGGAATTCAACCTACACAGTGGCTTATCGGATTGGCAGACCAAAGTGGAGTCAAACCGTTGGGCATCCTCCCATACGTAAAAACAACCCTTGCAAGAAGAGACTATTGGCTGACATATTTGGTGGTCAAACCAAATTCTTATGGGACTTCATACCCTCTATTGTTGGGAAAACCTTGGCTTTTTGAAGCGAGTCAAGACGGACTAGTTCAAAGGAACCCTAACCCTAGGGAGAGGACCCAATAAAGCGGTGTTAAAGCTGTATGGATCGCAAAAAGGCAATGGATCCACATCCATTGAAGTCATAACTAACTCCTCTAACAAGGTAACAGATAGTACATCAAGAGATGAAGAAGCTGTTAAGCAAATCTTTCCTAAGAAAACAGAGGCATAGTCCCTAATAGTGGGCACTGTAAGCCAACTGCCACGGGATGTAAAATCCTTGTCCATGGGTGAATACCTCTTGCCTCAACTAGAATTAACTTCTGAAATTACCTCTGATAGTGAAATAGAAGCATGGATGTACTGTTCTCGCTGTTACATGACAGCCGCAAAGACAGAACAAAGACAATACAGAGGTAGTACAGTTACAGAGCAGAGATAGTACAGAGGCAGAGCAGATACAGAGCGGCTACAGAACAGAGACAGAGCGGATGCAAAGATAGTTAAAAAGACAGTAACAAATACAGAGCCAGAGCCAGAGCCAGAGGTAGAAGCAGAGTCAGAACTGGTGACAGAAGCAACAACAGATGAAAAGGCAGAAGATCTGTTCTTCTCCTATAGAGCCTCTACAGAAGCAGAGACAGAGCCTTCAGAGGAAGAGGATGAAAATGATGAGGAAGAAAATGAAGCAGGTTATGAAAGTACAGATGAAGAATTTCCTCTGATAGAGGATGATCTGGTTGGTGTCCCTACAAAGACCTCAGACGCTGAATATCTCAGGGTACTGGATGGAATGACCATGGTTCCATTTGCGTTGTTAATGGACCACAAAGTATGCAGAATCTGTATAAGCAATGGATTAAAAGCATAAAAATTAAGTTCACTAGTAGCTCTTGTCGCCCTAACTGTTCAGTCCAAAGAAAAGATGATGATGATGCCCCTTGCCAAGAGAAGTCAAAGCCCTCAGAGCCACGGCCTCCAGAAGGTCTGTGCTATGTGACATTCCTGGATGCATCTTCTGAAGATGAATCCCTAATTCCAGAAGAAATCATCACTCAAACAAAAGCAAACAAAGCTCTGATACCCTTCCAGCAACTTAAACAGACAAATGAGTCATCTGTTCAGAAGGAGGACACTGGTTCTAGTGGAATATTAGATGAGAATACTACTCTCTTGAAGGAGTCAAACCTCTATCTAGAATCAATCCGTGGGACATTTATCCGTAAAGTGGAAGGTGAAAGACAAGTAACGTCCTTGGATGCTAAGGGTATTGAACGTCACCTGAAAGTGGGTCTCAATCTTCCAGAAGAAGAACTAGTGGTCTTGCGAGACCTACTCAAAGAGAACTTAGATGTGTTTGCTTAGTTGTATAAAGACCTAAAGGGGATTGATCCCACAGTATGTCAACATTACATTGATCTAGAGCCCGATGCCAAACCTGTAAGGCAAAGACAAAGACGGATAAATCCTAATTATTCTGCTCTGGTGAAGGCTGAATTATTGAAGCCGAGTTCATTTATCCCGTGGCTAATAGTGAATGGTTTTCACCCATTGTGGTAGTACACAAGAAGAACGGGAAACTTCGAATATGTGTTGACTTTTGAAAGCTCAATTCGAAGACGAAGAAGGATCATTTCCCTATCCCTTTTACAGACCAACTGTTGGACACAGTGGCATGCCATGAGCTGTATTCCCTCTTCGATGGATTCAGCGGATATAACCAGGTCCAAATAGCAGAAGAGGACTAATCTAAAAAACCTTCACCACAGAATGGGGGACCTACGCCTATAGAGTGATTCCATTTGGGCTCTGTAATGCTGCTGCCACCTTCCAACGAGTAATGATGGCTGCCTTCTAGAATCATCTACATGATTTCATTGAGGTATATCTTGATGACTTCTGCGTCTATAGCTTGATCTGAAAGCACTAGGGACACCTAGAGAAATGTTTTGACAGATACCGAGAGTATGGGATTTCTCTCAATCCCAACAAATGTGTCTTTGGCGTCTCCTCAGGAGTTCTTTTGGGCCATATTGTGTCTGTACAAGGAATTACGACACACCTGGCAAAGATTGAAAAGATTGCCACCTTAACAGCACCAACAAACCTCAAGCAATTGAGAGGATTTATTGGCAATGTTGTTGAGATATCAAGCTCCACTTGTGATATGCCAAGGTGACTGTTGAGCATTTATGTCACCGACTTGTCAGTTGTTGCAGATGCGGTTGGTACAACACCGATGAATAATAGCTAGATGATAGCTATCCTTATCTACTCTAGTTTGTGGCTCAGTTAGTATGCCACCTTAGTTAGTTGAGTTTGGTTTGAGACCCATATATAGAGTTCTTATATTTCTATGTACTAGAGTTCTTTTTTTTTTGGCTTACACAACTAAGAAGAGGAAAACTGTTTTCAGCCTCCACCCTTGTGTGTATTCCCCCATTGTGCAAGCAAGAAAGCTACAAGTGAGACTCCTTCCTTCTCTCCCACAATCTTGACATGGTATCAAAGCCTTGTTCGTGGTAAGGAGCTCAAGAAAGCAATTCAAGTTCGCGGTGTTCTGGTAAGAGGACCAGTGTTGCTTTCATTTTCTGTTTTGGGAGCAAGTCTCTGCAGGTAGCACAGCCAGAAAGTGCAAGAGTGCATTGTCTTAAGTTGAGACGCCCTTCGCGGTAAAGCAAGAGGGCAGTATATGCTGGGGTATGGGCTTTAGCCCTTGGTGACCCTGTTTTTTTTATTTGAGGCCATTTCGAGGCATGTTTTGGAGGCAAAAGTTTTCTACACGCACTCAGGAAAAGGCCTTGTTTTATGCTGTATAACCACTGTTCTACAGGTCGATGAAAAGTTACTGTAGAAATTGCATCGTATGCTTGTGTGTAGAGACATTGGGAGTTACATAATCATCCTTGTTGCCTGTTGATGCAAAATCGTCACTAGGAAGTGACTGTGTGGTCAAATACCACTTTCGTCAGTTTTGCAGATTTGCCCTTGTGAGGCTGAAGTTGTGTTCTTTGCAGTGACATAATTTTTTACAGTGTTCTCTAATGGCGACTGATTCTCTTTCACAGATTGTCACTGAAAAGCTTGACAAGAAAACTTCCAAGCATGGAAGTTTAGAATGACAAATTTCATTTTGGAAAAAGGATATTGGGAATTTGTTGCAGGAAATGAAGAAGAACCAGTTCTTCCTGATGTTCCCAATCAATAGCAAATGCAGGCATTTAAAGCATGGCATGAGAGAGCCAGGAAAGTTATGTACTGGCTGTCTATCAGCATTTCAGAATCTATGATTGTGCATATTCAAGATGCAAGTACGCCAAAGGAGGCATGGGATACTTTGTCAAAAATGTATAGCACAAATACGCAAGCCAGAAAAATGCAACTCAAGCAAGAATTGCATAATGTGCAAAGAGAAAGTATGAGCATCAATGACTACCACATGAAGGTGAAGAAGATTGCAGATGCACTTGCTTCCATTGGGTCGCCAGTGGAAGATGATGATTTAGTTTCTGTGACCTTGAATGGTCTAGGAAAGGATTATGCACAGTTTCGGACATCCATTTTAGTTCGTGAAAGATTTCTTGATTTTGAGGAGTTGATTGCTCTTCTAATTTCTGAGGAGCAAAGAAATGGTGGTGCATCTTCTTCAGGAGGAACTTCAAAAGAAACTGTCTTCTACTCAAATGCTAGAAGAGGTAGAGGCAGAGGTAGAGGAGGCCGATCTGGAGGCCGTGGTAGAAATCAGAATATACAGCTGACTCAAGAAAACCAGTCCTATGGAGGAGGACGTGGTAACTCTAGAGGCAAGGGGAGCCAAAGAGGTCGTGGTGGATGGCAAAGAGGCCAAAATGCAAACAACAATGTTGAATGCTACTACTGTGGTAAAATGGGTCATATGGCTAAAGACTGCTATAAAAAGCAGAATGACATCATGAATGGAAAATTGCAACAAGGAAATTATGCATCTTCTAGTAGACATGGTGATGATAGAAATCAGCATTTGTTTATGGTGCAACACATGAATAATTCTGTGACAAGTGTAGAAGAAAGCAACGAAGTTTGGTATGTTGACTCAGGTGCATCAAACCACATGACAGGTCATGCAGAATGGATGCAAGATGCAAGAAAAATGGAAAAACCAGGATTTGTGGAGACTGGTGATGATACTACACATCCTATTGTGCAAATTGGAAAAATTCATTTGTCTATGCAGGATGGGAAAAAGAAATACCTGTTAGATGTATTTCATGTCCCGAATATCACCAAGAATCTGGTTTCTGTTGGTCAAATGGTTGAGCAGGGCTTGTAGGTCAGATTTAATCCTCATGGATTCTTTATTGAGGATATGAAAAATAAAGGTCGCTTGATAGCAAAAGGAAAGAAGAAGGGCAGAATGTTTGCATTGGATGCAGACATGCCTGAATTGAGTGCAGCAATGTTTGGACATGGGACCGGTGTAGTTGCAAATATTGATATCTGGCATAAACGCATTGGTCATGTTAATGTACAACGACTTAAATCAATGCAGGCCCAAAATATTGTTGCAGGATTGCCTAAATTCAAGGTTGCAGAAATGCATAAGGTATGTGAAGCCTGTCAATTTGGAAAACAGGCAAGGAAACCATTTCCTAGACATGTTCAAGAGAGTAAGAAGCCATTGGAATTAATCCACTCTGATGTGTGGACTACTAAAGCTGCATCTCTTGGAGGCTATCATTATTTTGTCACTTTTATTGATGACTATAGCAGAAAAGTTTGGGTGTATTTTATGAAAAAGAAAAGTGAAGTTTTTGGGCATTTCAAAACTCTTAAAGCTATGGTTGAAAAAGAAACAGGCATGCAAATAAAATGCCTAAGGTCGGATGGAGGGGGAGAGTACCTCTCAAATGAGTTTGCAAGGTTCCTGCAGGAGCATGGCATAAAGCAGCAATATTCATGCAGTTATACCCCACAACAAAATGGAATTGCAGAAAGGAAAAACAGGCATATTGGAGAGGTATCTCGTGCCATGCTCAATGAAAAAGACCTGCCAGATTTTTATTGGGTTGAGGCAGTTGCTACAGCAATTTACATAATGAACAGGACTCCCACTGCAGCAATATATGGGATGACTCTAGAGGAGAGGTATACTGGTAGGAAACCAGATATTTCTCATTTGAAAATTTTTGGTTGCATTGCCTATGTTCATGTGCCAGATGAGTTGAGATCCAAGTTGGATCCAAAAGCTGAGAAGTGCACGTTTATTGGTTACTCTTTGCAGCAGAAAGGGTATAGATGCTATAACCCTTCTACTCGTAAGTTTACAGTGAGTAGAGATGTTGTTTTTGATGAGATGAGTAGCTGGTATAAACCAGTAAATGTGATTGATAATGTAGATGCACAAAATGGTAACGCTGCACAGAATTCACAGCAGCAGTCACAAGATATTAGTGGACCTGGAGCGTCCTCTAGCAGTGGTTCACATTCTTCGCCATGAACAGGCAGATTGAGATCAGGAGAATCTTCTCAAAGCAATGCAGATAGTGGTATTCAGGTATCACGGAAAAGGAAAAGAGAAGGTAGATCAGCCCATGTTTGATGTGAATGCAGGTCACTCTTATGTGGATGGTGAATCCAGTGGCTCAGAACAGAGCATTGATGATGAGTTGGGTATTCCTTCTATTGTTACACCTGGAGTAAGGAAGACCAAGGATGTTTTGAGAGCATCTGGGAGTGAACCTACTTTGCCCAGGTCTACCAAAGCTAGGTATCTTGTGGATAGGCTGAAATATGATGGATTTACAGCCATTCACTATGCATATATGGTCAAAGTGATACAGGAACCAGAACCCACTTCTTTTGAGCAAGCCATGGAAAAAGAAAATTGGGAGAAAGCCATGGATGAAGAAATGGATGCCTTGGAAGCAAATGCTACATGGGAATTGATACCTTTGCCTAAAGGTAAGAATGCAATTGGCTGTAAGTGGGTTTATAAGGTGAAGCACAATGCAGATGGTTCTGTGAACAAATATAAGGCAAGATTAGTAGTCAAGGGGTATGCACAAACATATGGCATTGATTATGAAGAAACATTCAGTCCGGTTGCAAGGATGGAAACCGTAAGAGCAGTCATTGCTATGGCTGCATCAAAGGGATGGTCTTTACATCAGATGGATGTAAAGAATGCCTTCTTACATGGTGATTTGCAAGAAGAGGTTTATATGGAGCAGCCACCAGGTTATGTGCATGCTGTTCATCCTGAGTTTGTTTGCAGGTTGAAGAAAGCCTTATATGGCTTGAAGCAAGCACCTAGACCATGGTCTGACAAGATAGGATAGTATCTTGTCACTATTGGCTTTCAGATTTCCAAGGCAGATTTCTCACTTTATGTGAGAAAAACAGAGAAAAGTATTATGCTACTTGTCATTTATGTTGATGATTTGATTATGACAGGTGACAGTGATGAAGATATCCTTCATGTGAAAATGCTATTGAAGCAGAAGTTTGAGATGAAGGATTTGGGAGAGCTGCGTTATTTCTTGGGCATTGAGGTGATTAGATCACCAAGTGGGATATGGCTCTTGTAGAGGCAGTATGGATTGGACATGCTGTCCAAATATGGGATGACAGGCTGTAAGCCTATTTCAGTTCCTTTGGAGTAGAATGTGAAGTTGAGCGCAGATGCACGTGAGCTTCTGGAAGACCCTACTATGTACAAAGGCATAGTAGGAAGTTTGATTTATATGACTATTACCAGGCCAGATTTGAGCTATGTTGTTGGATTGGTAAGTCAGTTTATGCAGGCTCCAAGGAAACCGCATTTGGATGCGGCTAGACACATACTCAGGTATGTGAAGTCCACATTGCAGTATGGACTACTTTATGAGACTGGGGTTCAGATACAGTTGCATGGATACACTGATTGGGCTGGTAGTATTTCTGATAGACGATCTACCAGTGGATATGTGTTCTCTTTTGGGAGTGCTGCAGTCACTTGGAGCAGCAAGAAACAGCCTACAGTTGCCTTGTCGAGCATAGAGGCTGAGTACAGGGGTGTAGCAATGGCTGCATGTGAGGTAGCTTGGTTGCATAAGCTACTTTATGATATGCATCAGCCTACAGATGGGCCAGTTGTCATTTATTATGACAACATGAGTAGTATACACTTGGCAAATAACCCAGTCTATCATGCTAGAACAAAGCACATTGAGGTGCATTATCACTATGTGCGGGAGAGGGTTTTACTAGGTCTTATTGATCTAGTTTATGTCAGCACAGAGGATCAGGTAGCTGACATATTTACGAAGGCATTGGGCACAGAGAAGTTGCGCAAGTTCAGAGACCTACTTCGTGTGCAAGAATTGGGATTGAGCTCGAGGGGGAGTGTTGAGATATTGAGCTCCACTCGTGATATGCCAGGGTGACCGTTGTGCATTTATGTCACCGACTTGTCAGTTTGCAAATGCGGTTGGTACACCGCCGATGAATAATAGCTAGATGATAGCTATCCTTATCTACTCTAGTTTGTGGCTCAGTTAGTATGCCATCTTAGTTAGTTGAGTTTGGTTTGAGACCCATATATAGAGTTCTTCTATTTCTATGTACTAGAGTTCTTTTTTTTTTGGCTTACACAACTAAGAAGAGGAAAACTGTTTTCAGCCTCCACCCTTGTGTGTATTCCCCCATTGTGCAAGCAAGAAAGCTACAAGTGAGACTCCTTCCTTCTCTCCCACAATCTTAACACATGTGGGCTATTACAGAAGATTTATTGCACATTTTGCAACTAAGGCAGCCCCTCTGCACAAGCTCCTAAGGAAAGAAGCTGATTTCCTTTGGACTAATGACTATGAAGAGGCCTTTAATACCCTAAAATAGTGCCTGATCCAAGCACCTATTTTAGAGCCTCCTAACTAGACGAAGGAGTTTCATGTGCACATAGATGCATCAGTTGAAGGGCTAGGTGTTGTCCTATATCAAAAGGGCCCCTCTAAATTAAATCAACCGATATATTATGCAAGCCGAAAGGTCACTGATAGGGAACGGAACTATACACTGACAGAGCTTGAGTGCTTGGCAATGGTGTTTGCACTAGAGAAGTTTTAACACTACCTATTGTCCACACATTTCAAATTCTATATGGATCATGAAGCCCTGTCCTTCTTGATGAACAAAGCAGATGTTAAAGGACGACTGATGAGATAGTTGCTCCTATTCTAGGAGTTTGACTTTGAAGTAGTCACTAAGCCTGGCCGTTCCCATGTCCTAGCTGATCATCTATCACGAATCCCTCAAATAGAAGAGGGGGAACAGGATGATCCAGACCTTCCTGACGCTTCTTTATTTCTAGGTGAAACAGTTACTCCCTAGTATGTAGACATAGCCAACCTCTTGGCGACTCAACAGTATCCTCCTGGCATCTCAAGTCGTGAGAGGAAGAAGCTTCTCTTAGAATCATCCCCCTACACTTTGTTAGGCAATGCACTATACAAGAAAGGCAAAGATGAAGTGTTGCAAAGATGTGTTGCAGGAGATGAAATCGGCATAATATTGAAAGCATGCCATGACGAACCATGTGGTGGACACTTCGCACAAGAAGCGATAGCCAGGAAGGCTCTGTTAGTAGGATACGGGTGGCCGACCCTCCACAAGGATGCATATGATTACTGTAAGAGATGTGATGCTTGTCAGCAAACGGGGAAACCCACCAAAACAAGTGCCATGCCACTGCAACCCATTCTTTCCCTAAAGCCGTTTGAGAAGTGGGGGATTGATTTTGTGGGTCCCATTGATTCACCTACTAGACGGAAGCAGAATAGATACATCTTAGTATGTACGGATTATATCACAAAGTGGTGTGAAGCTAAAGCCCTAAAGCGGGACGATGGTAATAATGTAGCTCTGTTCATGTATGAGAATAATGTCACCCATTTTGGCAGTCCCCGTGAGCTTGTAAGTGACAGAGGTACTCATTTCCTTAACAAAATCATGGAGGAGCTGACGGAACTGTATAAGATCCGCCATCGTAAGTCCACTCCCTATTACCCCAGAGCCAATGGCCAGGTTGAAGTCACCAATCGCATCCTTTGCTCGATTCTGACAAGAACGATTGCTGCACATCATCACGACTAGAACGATCGACTTACAGAGGCCCTCTGGGCATACAGAACTTCTTATAAGGCAGCTACAGGATGGACCCCTTTCCAGCTAGTGTATGGTATAGAAGCCGTCTTTCCTGTTGAGCTGGAATTGCCCTCTTTGCGAGTGGCAGTTAAAGAACACTTGGGAGATAGCGAGTCACTATAATGCCGTCTCCTGCACTTGGAATGCTTGGATGAAATATGGCAGATGGCCCTACAGTGCATGGAAACCACTCAAGCGCGACGCAAGGCCTATCATGATAGTTTCATCAAGCACAAGGAGTTCAAAGAAGGTGATCTTATTCTAGTCTATGATTCGAGATTTGGCAAGTTTCCTGGCAAGCTCCAACAATGGTGGATGGGCTCGTACCAAGTACTAGCCCTCAATCCTAACGGCTCTGTTCAGGTGCAGACTGTTGATGCCTCTGATGATCCTTTCCTTATTAATGGATATCGCATGAAGAAGTACTTTCCTCCCTGGGGATCTTGACAATCACAGTCGACCTACCCTTTCCCTTTTGGGCATCGCACTGTCCTTCTTATTGTGCTTCTAATAGCCCTTATGATTCTCCTCATGAGGCGGTCTCATTTTGCTACCCCCTCGCAAAAACATCTCAACCTGACATTGTTCTTTTCTCGTCTGATCCAACAACGGTGGCGAGGTTGGTCCTGATATATGGTATTTCTACTATTCTCTTTCTTAATGAAAAAAAATCAAAAGAGGGGAAATAAAAGAGAAAAGAAAAGAAAGAAAGAAAAAGAAAAAAATAGCAAAACAAACGAAACTGCTATGAGAGAAAAGGTGGAAACACCCTTGGGCAAGAAGCTGACTGTGGAAAAGTGTTGAGATGACAAGCTCAACACATGTAGATATTGATCATGGACTGCCTGGTTAGATGGGTCCACACGTCTACACTTAGCACGTCGGTAGTCATTATGACTCACACATGGCCACTGACTCGTTACTTATTATATTCAGGTTGTTACACCTATTTACAGCTGGCATAGTTATAGCGCCAGTCGACTAGTGTAGTCGGTTATGCATTGTTTGACTTAGTAGGCCACTTTCCTTTATGTTTTATCTTATCTATGCTTTGTGTACATTGTAAAGTGTGTGGAAGAAGAAGAAGAAATCAACAAGAAAACGTTTTGGCCTCCATCTCTCTTCTTGTCTCTTGAGTGAGCTTCTCCTTGTGCATTCTGTGTGTGTTCGGCACAACATCTTGAGCAAGTCCCCCCACCACGCGATTCTTGACATGGTATCAGAGCCGCACCACTGAGAGAGACTAATTTTGAAGGCTGAAGTGAAGGAGAAGAAGCAAGGTTCAAGCAAGCAAGCCATGGGTAAGAAGCTCTCCCATCCTTCCACTCTTTCTCTTGGATAGTGCCTTTGGAGGCACCAGAAGCAAGGCAGAGCAAAAATCTCAGATTGTAGTGAGATTTGGTGTGCGCGAAGAGCATTGTGTATTCTGCAAACAAGCCCTTTAGGGCTTACCCGCAATTATTTTTGGCATTTGAGGCCGTTTCAGGGCCCGTTTTAGAGCTGCAAGGTTGCGGACAACAGTTTCAGGGTACACTATGACTTCGACTGTATTGACCAAAAGTGGGTGCGCAGTTTATAGATTTCAGATTTGTAAGTTCAAAGGTGTTTACCAGTGAGTAAACACAAGGTTTTTCTGCAAACAGGTTGTAGATTGCATGTATTGTTGAGCAGACAATGAAAAAGGCTATCTGGTGTATTGCTGTGCACTACAGGTCGAGGGTTGCAGAAGATTTGCTTGCTGTTGGTATTAATTTTGTGATAATGGCAGAGAACAGTGGAAGCCCCATCATTGAGAAGCTCGACAAGAACAACTGTCTATCATGGAAGTTCCGTGTCACAAACTTCCTTATTGGAAAAGGCCTCTACAAGTTTGTTTCAGGTGAAGAAAAGGAGCCGGAGGTGAGTGATCCTCCAACTGCAGAAGAGACAAAGGCACGAAAGGAATGGAATGCAAAAGACAAGAAGGTCATGTATTGGTTGTCTGCAGTAATTGACAACAATATGCTGGGACACATTAGAAATGCAAAGAATTCATATGCAGCTTGGACCATACTTGAAAGTATATTTTCTGTAAATACAAAGGCATGAAAGATTCAACTCAAGCAAGAGTTGAATACATTAAAGAAAGGGAAGATGTCTATCAATGAGTATGCACTGAAGGTAAGAAGCATTGTAGATGCATTGGCAGCAATCGATGCAATGCCCGATGATGATTATTTAGTGTCGTCTACCTTGGGGTGGACTTAACAATGAAAAGGCTTGGAAGTCTTTTGTAACTTTTGTATATGTTAGAAAGCCATTTCCAGATTTCGATGAGTTGGTCTCCCTTATGATCACTGAAGAGATCAACATGCAGAGTGAGACATCTGAAAAAGGTGGTGACATGTCCAAGCTTTCTACTCCAGTTCAGGAAGGGGACGTGGTAGGTTCTCTTCAAGAGGTCGTGGTATAGGACATGGTAGTGACAATCAGCAA
This sequence comes from Lygodium microphyllum, assembly GCF_053477565.2. Lineage (NCBI taxonomy): Eukaryota > Viridiplantae > Streptophyta > Polypodiopsida > Schizaeales > Lygodiaceae > Lygodium > Lygodium microphyllum. Next base: position 87,217,925 of record NC_141155.1, read on the forward strand.
AACAGATTGAATCAACAATTTGGCGATATGTAGGTTTCAAGAGGTCATGGTAACTTTAGAGGCAGGGGAAGCTTTAGAGGAAGAGGTGGATGGCAGAACAGAGGCTCTAACAACTCTGGTATTGTGTGTCATTATTGTGGAAAAACAGGTCATATTGCAGCCCAATGTTATGCTAAGAAAGATGATATTCGCAGTGGTAAGTTGCAGCAAGGAAACTATGCATCGTCTTCATGACAGAATGAATACAAAAATGAACGCCTGTTTGTTATGCAGCATATGTTGAATGCTGTTACAGGAAAGGGAACGCATGACGATGTTTGGTATGTTGATTCAGGTGCATCCAATCATATGACCAGCCATGCAGAATGGTTTGGAGAGATGCAGGATTTGCAAAATGCAGGTTATGTACAGACGGGTGATGATTCATACCACCCAATTTCACACATTGGAAAAGTTCCCTTGTCCTTGCATGATGGTAAGACAAAGAGTCTTTCAGATGTATTATATGTGCCATCTATTACAAAGAACTTGGTGTCAGTGGGTCAGATGGTAGAGCAAGGGCTGCAAGTCAGATTTAATGCAAAGGATTGCTTTATAGAAGACTTCAATGACAAGTGCAGGCTAGTTGCAAAGGGAAGTAGAGTTGGACGTATGTTTACTCTAGATGCTGGAATTCCTACTATGAATGATGCTATGTATGCTAAAGGAAAAGGTTTTGTTGGAGACATTGAAATTTGGCACAAATGCATTGGACTTGCAAATGTACAAAGGCTGAAATTAATGCAGTCCAAAGGGTTGGTTACAGGTTTGCCTACATTTAAAGTTGCAGAATTTCATAAGGTATGCGAAGCATGTCAGTTTGGTAAGCAAGCAAGACAACCCTTTTCACATAATAGAGATGTAAGTAGAAATATCCTTGATGTTGTCCATACAGACATTTGGGGGCCTACACAAAATGTATCTCTTGGAGGCAGTTCATACTTTGTCACATTCATTGATGATTGTTCTAGAAAGCTGTGGGTATAGTTTATGAAGGAAAAGAGTGAAGCGTTTGAGCACTTTAGAACTTTCAAGGCTACAGTTGAAAGAGAAACAGGCTTGAAAGTAAAGTGCTTGAGGTCAGATGGAGGGGAAATGGTATCTCTCAAATGAGTTTAGTGATTTTCTGAGGTCTCATGGGATAAAGAGACAGTTCACATGCAAGTATACCCCACAACAAAATGGGGTTGGAGAAAGAAAAAATAGGCATATTGCAGAAATTGCACGTGCCTTGATGGCTGAAAAGAATATGCCTAAGCATTTCTGGTCTGAGGCTGTTCATACTGTTGTTTATATTATGAACAGAACTCCCACAGCTGCAGTTCATGGTATGACTCCCGAAGAATGTTTTACTGGCAAGAAGCCTGATGTATCACACTTGAAAGTGTTTGGCTACATTGCGTATGTTCATGTGCCAGATGAGTTGCGGAAGAAATTGGATCCAAAGGCTGAAAAGTGTGTCTTTATTGGATACTCTTTAGAACAAAAAGGGTATCGCTGTTATAACCCTGTCACAAGTAAGTTCAAAGTGAGCAGGGATGTCATCTTTGATGAAATGAGCAGTTGGTATGCATCTAGTGGTGATGCATTGGATGATGATGATGATCATGATACTCATGTGCAGGCTGAAAAGCAAGAATCACAAACTCTTAGTGGACCAGAAACATCATCTGGTAGTCCTTGGTCTAGGAGACTAAGGAGTACCTCTACATCTTCAGGTGCATCTAGTAGCACTACAGGTAAAAACAAAGGAAAGAATTAAGTGTCAGATGGCATTGATGCAGTTCTTGATGGAGACTCCAGTGGCTCAAGAGCTTGGATGATGAGCTTGGCATTCCTTCAGTGAGGACTCCAGGTGTGCAGAGAGCACACAATGCAAAGACTCCATTGAGTGATCCAGTGGTACGTAGGTCTAGCAGGGTGAGATACCCTATTAAAAGATTTGGTTTTGAAGGTTATGCAGCTCACCATTATGCTTATATGGTGAAACTAGTTGAGGATGTTGAGCCCACAAGTTTTGAGGAGGCTGTTGGTCATGCTCATTGGGATGCAGCAATGGATGAAGAGATGGCTGCATTAGAGGCCAATAAGACTTGGGATCTAGTATCATTGCCAAAGGGAAAGAAAGCTATTGGATGTAAGTGGGTTTATAAGATTAAGCACAATGCAGATGGTTCTATTAGCAGGTACAAGTTGCAAAAGGCTATGCCCAGACATATGGCATAGATTATGATGAAACCTTCAGTCCACTTGCTAGGATGGCAACTGTCAGATGTGTGATTACTTTGGCAGCAGCCAAAGGTTGGAGGTTGCAGCAAATGGATGTGAAGAATGCCTTCTTGCATGGTGATATGCAGGAAGAAGTGTATATGGATTAGCCAGCAGGTTATGAAGATTTAGAGCATCCCACGTATGTGTGCAGGTTGAAGAAGGCACTCTATGGGCTCAAGCAAGCACATAGAGCATGGTCTGATAAGATCAGAGAGTATCTTGTCAATATTGGCTTTTATGTTTCTGATGTTGATCACTCACTTTATGTGAGAAAGGGAGATGAAGGTTTGGTCATCATAGTCATCTATGTGGATGACTTGATTATTACAGGTGATAATGATAGTGGGATTGCTGAAGTCGAGGATTCTTTGAAGAAGAAGTTTGAGATGAAGGATTTAGGTGAGCTAAGATACTTCCTTGGCATTGAGGTGATCAGATGTGATGATGGTATATGGCTGTCCCAAAGACAGTATGGCTTGGATATGTTGTCCAAGTATGGTATGACAGCATGCAAACCACTTTCAGTTCCGTTGGAGCAGAATGTAAAGTTGAGTGCTGATGTTGGGGATGAGATAGAAGACCCTACTATGTTCAAGAGGATAGTGGGGAGTTTGATCTACATGACCATTACAAGGCCACACTTGAGCTACGCTGTTGGTCTTGTGAGTCAGTTTATGCAAGTACCTAGAAAGCCACACTTGGATGCAGTCAGACGCATATTGAGATATGTGAAGTCCACATTACATTATGGACTTTTCTATGAGACAGGTACGGATGTACAGTTGTTTGGATACACAGATGCAGATTGGGCTGGTAGTATGTCTGATAGAAGATCTACCAGCGGATACATGTTCTCTCTTGGTAGTGTAGCAATTGCATGGAGCAGCAAAAAGTAATCTACAGTTGCTTTGTCGAGTACAGAGGCTGAGTATAGAGATGCTGCTGTTGCAACATGTGAGGTAGTATAGCTGCAAAATTTATTGGCTGATTTGGATGTGCAAGTGGAAGGTCCAGTTGTCATTTATTGTGACAACATGAGTAGTATACAGTTGGCTAGGAACCCTGTGTTCCATGCCAGGACAAAGCATATTGAGGTACATTACCACTTTGTGAGAGAGAAGGTACTAGCAGGTGAGATTGACTTGGTGTATGTCTGCACACAGGATCAGATAGCTGACATCTTCACGAAGGCATTGGGTACAGAGAAGCTTCAAAAGTTTCGAAGCTTACTTGGAGTCATAGAGATGCAGTTGAGCTTGAGGGGGAGTGTTGAGATGACAAGCTCAACACATGTGGACATTGATGATGGACCGCCTGGTTAGATGGGTCCACATGTCTACACTTAGCACATCGGTGGTCATTATGACTCACACATGGCCACTGACTCATTACTTATTATATTCAGGTTGTTACACCTATTTACAGCTGGCATAGTTATAGCGCCAGTTGACTAGTGTAGTCGGTTATGCATTGTTTGACTTAGTAGGCCACTTTCCTTTATATTGTATCTTATCTATACTTTGTGTACATTGTAAAGTGTGTGGAAGAAGAAGAAGAAATTAGCAAGAAAACGTTTTGGCCTCCATCTCTCTTCTTGTCTCTTGAGTGAGCTTCTCCTTGTGCATTCTGTGTGTGTTCGGCGCAATATCTTGAGCAAGTCCCCCCACCACGCGATTCTTGACAGAAAGGCGGTAACACCCCGCAGTTCAGGATAGCTGACTCACTAGTAGAACCTTTTCAACAAGCAATTTGAAGCCACCTCCCTTGGTGCGCTGCCTTGGCAATATCAATCCGTCTGCCCTTCTTAACAGATGACTCTTTTTACAAATCATTGAAGTATGAGATGTGTGGCCTGCCTCCTTGGGTACGTCTCGCCCTCAAGATCCTAATGACACCAATAGCCGACATGATCTTCATCACCAACCCCTTGAGTGATGTGAGCTTTCATCCTAACAGGATGGGGATGTGAGTATGGGATACCCTCTGTATCTATCAGAGAGTGAGACAGAGGGTGGGGTGAGTGACCAGTCTTTCCTTTCAAATCAAATGAGAGGTGAGAAGTGTGAACGGAGTGTTGCACGCAGGAAAGGGCCTCTCAATGCAGAAAGCACGATTTGTTCTTGTGCACTACACTATAAGGCTCCCTGGCCTTCCTTCTTGCACTGTATGCTGGCATAGGACGGGATGCACAGTTGCACCATCAAATCCGCACAAGGCATACAACCTTTACACAAGTGACCGTGAGGATTACATCAACGGGTTTCAGGACATGGCTACCCTCTGTATCTTTCAACACAGCGTGAGACAGAGGGTGGGCTGAGTGTGACTGGAGTTTCTTCAATCAATTACTGAGAGGTGAGGATTGAGGGACGTTACGACCTTTGGAGTCAGGTATGTTTCCACTTCCCTATGCACCCACGGGCTGGGTTTTTGCTATCAACACAGGACACATCACTCTGCTTTATACACTGCACTACAAGGCTGCCTGGCCTTTCTCCTTGCACCTATGCCAGATGGGTTGAACGCACCGATGCACTATCAATTGTGCACCCTGGCATACTCCCTCTGCACCATTCCTTTGTCGCTTCCTAAACCGGGTGTGAGATATGGGTTTTCATCCTGATTTCCTCAATTGATATTAGTAATGGGGTGAGTGACTATTCTTTCATTCCATATGAGTGATTGTGAGTTGAGTGCAATATCCCTCGATATCGACGAATTCCTGTGATTCTTTCAGCCAACTACCTCCCTGGGTGTTGCCGCATGATCCCTACCACAAAGGCTGAAGAATGTGTGCTATGAAGACACCTTGTTACCTCCTGCAGCCGACGACGACACCAGATACAATCTCGATAGTCGACATTCCTCCTCGGCAATATGGGCCAAGTTTTTCTAACCCTACAACTTCTGTTTTTAAGTGTTGGTCATGTTTTAAGTGTGGGGATGTTGTGGTTGGTCTGATGTGAGGTACCATGTCCTTGATATTAGGGTTTATCCTTCCTATTAAGGTCTTAAGTGTGGGGACGTGTCCCTGCGTGTCCATGATGTATACCCCCGTGTATACACCCTATTCTAATCATGCATCTATGCCATGACTTCATGTTACCCTGATGGGATCCCTTTCCCACCCTTACATTTTATTTCACCTTGTCTTAGGGGTTGTTCCGTGACCGTTTGCCCTTATTCTTGGTTTTGTGCTTATTTCATGTGAACGGACCTTACGCTTACCAGAAACTCCATCCAACCTTACAGCCATTTTCGTCCCTTCAAACTTCCCATCTTTTCCTTTTAGCGACCCCTGTTGCGCCAGAAGGTTTTCAAGTTATTAATTTTTGAAGCAATTCCCGTAAATGGAATTTTTTCCATGTGAACACATCTTTATTGCTTCAGAAACCTGATATGATGAATCAAGCATGTCCTACCCTTTCTCCCTGTCATTTTTTCTTTTCCTTCTGTGTCATTTTGATGTACGGTTCATCTGTTATTAATTTTTACGGGTTTTATACCTTTTTCGTGTCTCTTTTTTACAATTTTCCATGTGAACCTACCCTATTTTTACTAGAATTCCAGTTTGATTTGACAGCCGTGTCCTGCCAGCCTCTCCCCCACTTTTTCCTTTTTCCTCCCTCCTCTTCCGACTGTCGGATTTTTAGTTATTAATTTCTCCGAGTGCTTTCGGATGCATTTTTCGTGTTTTTTTCATGTGAACCCTTCCTAATTTCCCCCAAATAGAGCTTTAATGTTCCACTCCTATGAATTCCTTTTTCTTTGACATTTTTCCTTTTTACCACCTGCTATTCCGACGCACGGTTCTTTTTGTATTAATTTCCGAGTCCATTTTTGGGCCCATTTTTTGGGTTTCTCCCATGTGCACGCATCCTATCTCTATTGGAACTGTGTTTTGACATGATGAAGTCATTGGAAACATTGTTATGCACACTTTTCCTTCTTTCCGCACTTCATTCCGATGCGCGAATTTTCCGATATTAATGCCCGTATGTGTTTTCAAGTTTATTTTTTGTGTTTTTTCCATGTGAACACCCTGATTTTGCCCCGGAACCCGTGTTGCATGTTTCCACCATTTTCCTCTCGTCTCTCAGCCCATTTTTCCTTTTTACGGATTTTTGATCCGACAAACGGTTTGGCTTTTATTAATTTTTCTTTATTTTTCCCATTAACTGTGTTTCTCGCCTCGCGCGTGAACGCGCATGTTTTTGGTTTTACGAGCCCGAAGATGCCCCTGTGGTGCCCGTGGCTCGCACATGCTCCCTGTCCGTTTGCATCTGTCATTGCAAATTTTGTTACCCCTACCCGTGCATGTGCACGAGCTAGGGATGTGTTCTTTTCTCTTTTTTTTAAAAAAAAATGTAATATCACCCGAACAACAAATTTAACCAAAAAAATATAACAAAAAAAAAACCCTATCCACACCATTTCAAAAAAAAACAAATACAATCAAAACTCCAAATAAAAGAAATAATAAGAAAATAATATTTAAAAAACCAAAAAAACATTAAAACAAAAAAAAAATCTAACTTTAATTTAAACAAGGGGAAAAAAAAACCAAACCAAACAAAACAAAAAAACAAAAAAACAAAAAAAATTAATTAGAATACCCAAATATTGAAAAAAACAACCACAAACATATAAAAAACGAACTTTTAAACAAATAAAAAACAATTCACATGCATGTACTTGCCTGTTCGTGCCTCTTGCTTCTCCTTCTTCTCCTTCTTCTTCTTCTTCTTCTTCTTCTTCCACCTCTCTTTCCCTCCCTCTCTTCTCTCTCCTCCCTCCACCACTCCACCCTCCTTCGCCTCCCCCCAGCGGCGTTCTCCGCCTCCGACTACGGCCTGTTCCTTTGCAGCCTCCACTACAACCGCTCCACCCTCGCCAACCTCACCCACGACCCTTCCTTCGCCTGCCCCCAGTGGCGTTCTCCACCCCCCCAGCAGCGCTCTCCTCCTCCAGCGACCACCTTCGCCCCCAGCGGCGCTCTTCTCCTCCTCTCGCCCTCCACGCTCCCTCCTCGCCACCGGCCCGCGCTGCCACCCATGCCACCCCTCAGCGGCCTCTCCTCCTCTTCCCGCCGCTCCTCCCCTCCTCGCCGCCGCTCTGCCACTTCCTCCCTCCACTCCTTCCTCCTCCTCCTAACTGGTTAGTCACACTAACCTTACTGAGTTAACATTAACCTAGGTTAGACTAACCTTAACTAAGTTAGTTAACCTTAACCTAAGTTAATCTAACCTTAATTAGGTTAATTTCACCCTACTTAGGCTAGTTAACCCTAAGTTACTTACACTAACCCTACTTAGGTTAGTTAACCCTAAGTTAGTTGAATTAACCCTACTTAGGTTAGTCAACCCTAAGTTACTTACACTAACCCTACTTAGGTTAGTTAACCCCAAGTTACTTACACTAACCCTACTTAGGTTAGTTGACCCTAAGTTAGTTCAACTAACCTTAATTTAGTTAGCTAACCCTAGTCTCCTTAACCTAACCTTAATCTAACTAACCCCCCTTAGGTTAGTCCCCACCTTACTAACTACCCCCAGGTTAGTTAGCCTACCCTAGGTTAGTTAGAATCTGACGTAGCCTACCTAACTAACTGAGACTAACCCAAACTAACCTGACCTGCCTTGACTTAGCTTACTTAACTGACCTAGACTAACCCAAACTAACCTAGTCCCCCTTGACTAACCTGACTTGACTTAGTCTGACTTACATGATTTACCTAGACTAATAGGACTTAGCTGACTTGATTTGACCCTACTTACCAAAGTAAGCTGCTTTCCCTGATTTAATTTATTTAGTTAATTTATAAATTCATTTCACCTCAGAAAATTTGCATAAAATTTTCTAAAAATTTCCTCGGATTTCTGTACATTTTTTGCAATTTTTCGAGTGAAAATTTCCACCACTAAAATTACAGAAAATTCAATATTTGACAATTTATTCAAATTTACCTTTAAAATGCAGAACATTCATTTAAAATTAGTAAAAAATACATAAAAATTTCAAAAAATTGTAGAAAATTCCACCCACCCCCTGGCCTTTTTCCACTCATTTTTTACCTTCAAATATTTTCATACAAGGCACCAATATTTTAAACAAAACAAAACAAACACTATATTTTTACCTTCAAATATTTTCATACAAGGCACCAATATTTTAAACAAAACAAAACAAACACAATAGATTAAACATAAAAATCCCCATCTTATTTTCATAACATAAATTGTGGATATTTTCTAAATGGCTGTAATTTTATTTTTCCTTCATCACATATCCATATTTAATTATTATTCATTTTGAACAAAAAAAAAAACAAACAACCACATACAATTTATTAACAAACAATCCCAAAAAAACACACATAACTCAAACAACCACACATACTAAAATAAATTAACCAAACCACATTATAAACCCAACATAAACACACCTAATATACCAAACAAACAACATATAAAATTCAAAAAAATATAAATCATAATAAAATAAAAATAAAATAATAATAATAATCAACAAACCCACTAAGGTGTTTTCTTTGTTGTTCAGTCAGTGGTCTTTGATTTTCTTTGACTGGATTCATTGCTTTTGGGAGACTCTTCCGTGCGCCTTTCGGCCCTTGCACACACACCCCTACCAGGTATTTATTTTGTAAGCTTTATTTATTTTCATTCCCCCTTAATCACAATTAATTGTTAAAATAAACTATTTATTCACCCACATTTTCTACACACATTCGCGCTAAACACACAATTTTATAATTTTAAAAATCAACCAGCCGTTCACTTTGCACACGCTACGTGCGCTTAAGAGGCACTTTAATTTGTCATAAAAATGAACCAATCGTCACAAAAGCACACGCTGGCAAAAACACGCTCCACATCACTCTTAATTTTTAATTAAGGAATTTGCACTTAGAGACCCAGTCTGGGCGTCATAGTCCGGGTTGCGTTAACGCACCGTTTCAACTTAATAATTTTTAATGAAAATTTTAAGAAGGAACCGCCGCTTTCTTATTAAGGTTTATAACCTAATAAAATGTCACCCATTGTTAATAATTTATTAAAATGAATCCTTCATTAAAATAATTCCCCCTCACTGCACTTTTTTTCCCTTTTTAATAAACTCGCTTCGTGGGATGGGCGCGTAAAAGTCTATTAGTTGCCACTGATGGTCAAGGTTATGGTCCAGTCTTGATGTACATTTTTATGGTAGTCTAATTTGTCCATGTGTTACAATTACGGGTACGGTGTGTAGTTTTTTCTTTCTTGCCTGATACGGGGATTTGGGTGCTTGAATGTTGCATCGCATGAAGCTTTTGATCGCATATGTATAGAGGTCATGCCGAAATTTTTCTAGGCTGTGTATCGTCTAGGTTGGTACTTGGGTTAGTTACGTCTATGTCTGTATGAGTGTCCTTCTTTTTGGATTGATTCCTTTTTGATAGCCCTTTGATTGTTTTGCAGGCATTCTTTGTGATTGTCTGTGTTGTGGTGTGTGTGTTTACCATCTGAATGGTGTCTCACGCTTCTCCCCCTATCCAATATGTCCCACTGGTCAGTATAGGGATTACTCTTCCCTACTCACTTTTGAGCCTCTCACAAAGGCGGGACTCGCGACTTTCGTGGCTGCCTACTTTCCATTGATTCCAGAAGATCCATCCATGTGTGATAAGTTCCTGGCCTCATACAGCAAGAAGTCGGGACTGGTCCATGGTACTTCAATGACTTTGACACCTCAAGGGTTAGGGAAGGCTTTGTCTCTTCCCTACAAAGGTGAACCCTTTGTTACAGCTCGCCAGCTCTTCTCTAACGATGAGATTTTGAAGCTGTTACAAAAACAGACTAAGGAAATTCTGGATGTAAAGAAGGTGATCAACACTTCAGGAGTCCCCTTTTCTATGATCACTGATCCTGTATGGAAGTTAGTCTGACAGTTCCTCCAAGACAGGTTTATGCTTGCAAAAACGCCATCCCATTACTTGTCTAAAGAGCTCTTTACAGCTTCCCGGATAGTGTTAAAAGGAGTAGCTATTGATTGGAGCACTTACCTCCTCACTAAGATGGATCAACATTTCATTAAAGTAACTAGGGGCAATGTTACCAATGTCACCTATGGATCCTACCTGTCTGCCTTCTTGACCTACTCAGGCCTCAAGAAGGGTGTGCCTCCACCTTCTCCATCTGATCCAGTACCCCCTCCACCTTCAAAAGAGTCAGAACCAATTGATATAGAGGATCTGGATTCTCCTCCTCCACTGGTCATACAACGAAAATACTTGAAGCAGGTAGCAAATAAAGCTCCTTCAGTTCTTCCTTCAGTGACAATTCCTGCTACATCTAGCAGCGATCTCCCTGCTTATCTCACATGTAACAACCTGTTCAGAGCACATAGAGAAGGTTCGTTAGACATAGTAGCCCCCTCACTGAACAGTCTAGTGTCGGGAGATGCCATTCCATTCCTATGTAAAGACATCCAGAGTTTAATTGAACTGTCAAGACAGCCTGTGTTCAACAGCTGTATGCTTCCTTTTATGAGGAACTGATGCAGTCTAAAGCCCAGTTGCATAAGGCAACATCTGAGTTAGCCTCTGCTAAGGACACCCTGGCAGATCTGTTTAAACAAATGGAGCAACAAACCCAATTGATTGAAACCCAAAGAGCATAGATATCTTCTTTGAAGATTCAGTTATAACAGAGGCTCAATCAGAGGTCACTAGAATCTCAGAGGAGAAGAAGAGGATGTCCAAAGAAGCGCAAGAGTTTCAAACTCTCTTCAATGTAAAACTTTTAGTCTTACAGACTGCTAATGACACAGTGGACTCACAAGCTTCCCAAATCAATCAGTTGCAAGACCAGCTGACACAGTCACGGTCTATTCCTCCAAGCCCTAATGTTCCCCTAATCCCTTCTCTCTCATAGCAGGACTTGGCAGTTCTCCAAAGACAGGCTACCTTGTGTCCTCTCTTCCAAGATAAAGTGGAAAGATTGCAGTCCATGATGGATCTGCTATGGTCTACATTTGAGCATTTCCAGGAATATGTTCCTCCGGACCATTCTTTCTTTGTCCATTATCAAATGCACAAGTTGGCCTTTTACATGAAGCTTTCAATGATGGATCTTCCTATTCCAGAGGATGGTTGGAGTGGGGCTTGGTCTCCTGAGTTGCTGACAGAAGTGATCCGTATGGTGTTTGAAGATTCTATCATGACAGATACCATATTGCTATCATATATGTTGTCAAGATTGTGGGAGAGAAGGAAGGAGTCTCACTTGTAGCTTTCTTGCTTGCACAATGGGGGAATACACACAAGGGTGGAGGCTGAAAATAGTTTTCCTCTTCTTAGTTGTGTAAGCCAAAAGAACTCAAGTACATAGAAATAGAAAAACCCTATATATGGGTCTCAAACCAAACTCAACTAACTAAGGTGGCATACTAACTGAGCCACGAACTAGAGTAGATAAGGATAGCTGTCATTTGGCTATTATTCATGGGCGGTGTACCAACCGCATCTGCAACTGACAAGTCGGTGACATAAATGCACAACCGTCACCCTGGCATATCACGAGTGGAGCTCGATATCTCAACACTCCCCCTCGAGCTCAATCCCAATTCCTGCACACCAAGCAGGTTTCTGAACTTGCGCAGCTTCTCTGTGCCCAATGCCTTCGTGAATATGTCAGCTACCTGATCCTCTGTGCTGACATAAACTAGATCAATAAGACCTAGTAAAACCCTCTCCTGCACATAGTGATAATGCACCTCAATGTGCTTTGTTCTAGCATGATAGACTGGGTTATTTGCCAAGTATATACTACTCATGTTGTCACAATAAATGACAACTGGCCCATCTGTAGGCTGATGCATATCATAAAGTAGCTTATCCAACCAAGCTACCTCACATGTAGCCATTGTTGCACCCCTGTACTCAGCCTCTATGCTCGACAAGGCAACTGTAGGTTGTTTCTTGCTGCTCCAAGTGACTGCAGCACTCCCAAAAGAGAACACATATCCATTGGTAGATCATCTATCAGAAATACTACCAGCCCAATCAATATCAGTGTATCCATGCAATTGTATCTGAACCCCAGTCTCATAAAATAGTCCATACTGCAATGTGGACTTCACATACCTGAGTATGCGTCTAGCGGCATCCAAATGCGGTTTCCTTAGAGCCTGCATAAACTAACTTACCAATCCAACAACATAGCTCAAATCTGGCCTGGTAATAGTCATATAAATCAAACTTCCTACTATGCATCTGTACATAGTAGCGTCTTCCAGAAGCTCACCTGCATCTGCGCTCAGCTTCACATTCTACTCCAAAGGAACTGAAATAGGCTTACAGCCTGTCATCCCATATTTGGATAGCAAGTTGCAATCCATACTGCCTCTGCAAGAGCTGTATTCCACTTGGTGATCTAATCACCTCAATGCCCAAGAAATAATGCAACTCTCCCAAATCCTTCATCTCAAACTTCTGCTTCAATAGCATTTTCACATGAAGGATATCTTCATCACTGTCACCTGTCATAATCAAATCATCAACACAAATGACAAGTAGCATAATACTTTTCTCTGTTTTTCTCACATAAAGTGAGAAATCTGCCTTGGAAATCTGAAAGCCAATAGTGACAAGATACTATCCTATCTTGTCAGACCATGGTCTAGGTGCTTGCTTCAAGCCATATAAGGCTTTCTTCAACCTGCAAACAAACTCAGGATGAACAGCATGCACATAACCTAGTGGCTGCTCCATATATACCTCTTCTTGCAAATCACCATGTAAGAAGGCATTCTTTACATCCATCTGATGTAAAGACCATCCCTTTGATGCAGCCATAGCAATGACTGCTCTTACGGTTTCCATCCTTGCAACCGGACTGAATGTTTCTTCATAATCAATGCCATATGTTTGTGCATACACCTTGACTACTAATCTTGCCTTGTATTTGTTCACAGAACCATCTGCATTGTGCTTCACCTTATAAACCCACTTACAGCCAATTGCATTCTTACCTTTAGGCAAAGGTACCAATTCCCATGTAGCATTTGCTTCCAAGGCATCCATTTCTTCATCCATGGCTTTCTCCCAATTTTCTTTTTCCATGGCTTGCTCAAAAGAAGTGGGTTCTGGTTCCTGTATCACTTTGACCATATATGCATAGTGAATGGCTATAAATCCATCATATTTCAGCCTATCCACAGGATACCTAGCTCTGGTAGACCTGTGCAAAGTAGGTTCACTCCCAGATGCTCTCAAAACATCCTTGGTCTTCCTTACTCCAGGTGTAACAATAGAAGGAATACCCAACTCATCATCAATGCTCTGTTCTGAGCCACTGGATTCACCATCCACATAAGAGTGACCTGCATTCACATCAAACATGGGCTGATCTACCTTCTCTTTTCCTTTTCCGTGATACCTGAATACCACTATCTGCATTGCTTTGAGAAGATTCTCCTGATCTCAATCTGCCTGTTCATGGCGAAGAATGTGAACCACTGCTAGAGGACGCTCCAGGTCCACTAATATCTTGTGACTGCTGCTGTGAATTCTGTGCAGCATTACCATTTTGTGCATCTACATTATCAATCACATTTACTGGTTTATACCAGCTACTCATCTCATCAAAAACAACATCTCTACTCATTGTAAACTTACGAGTAGAAGGGTTATAGCATCTATACCCTTTTTGCTGCAGAGAATAACAAATAAAGATGCACTTCTCAGCTTTTGGATCCAACTTGGATCTCAACTCATTTGGCACATGAACATAGGCAATGCAACCAAAAATCTTCAAATGAGAAATATCTGGTTTCCTACCAGTATACCTCTCCTCTGGAGTCATCCCATATATTGCTGCAGTGGGAGTCCTGTTCATTATGTAGACTACTGTAGCAACTACTTCAGCCCAGTAAAAATCTGGCAAGTCTTTTTCGTTGAGCATGGCACGAGATACCTCTCCAATATGCCTATTTTTCATTTTCGCAATTCCATTTTGTTGTGGGGTATGACTGCATGAATATTGCTGCTTTATGCCATGCTCCTGCAAGAACCTTGCAAACTCATTTGAGAGGTACTCTCCCCCTCCATCTGACCTTAGGCATTTTATTTGCAGACCTGTTTCTTTTTCAACCACAGCTTTAAGAGTTTTGAAATACCCAAAAACTTCACTTTTCTTTTTCATAAAATACACCCAAATTTTTTTGCTATAGTCATCAATAAAAGTAACAAAATAATGACAGCCTCCAAGAGATGTAGCTTTAGTATTCCACACATCAGAGTGGATTAATTCCAATGGCTTCTTACTCTCTTGAACATGTCTAGGAAATGGTTTCCTTGCCTGTTTTCCAAACTGACAGTCTTCACATACCTTATGCATTTCTACAACCTTTAATTTTGGCAATCCTGCAATAATATTTTGGGCCTGCATTGATTTAAGTCGTTGTACATTAACATGACCAATGTGTTTATGCCAGATATCAATATCTGCAACTACACCGGTCCCATGTGCAAACATTGCTGCACTCAATTCAGGCATGTCTGCATCCAATGTAAACATTCTGCCCTTCTTCTTTCCTTTTGCTATCAAGTGACCTTTATTTTTCATATCCTCAACAAAGCATCCATGGGAATTAAATCAGACCTGCAAGCCATGCTCAACCATTTGACCAACTGAAACTAGATTCTTGGTGATATTCGGGACATGAAATACATCGGACAGGTATTTATTTTTCCCATCCTGCATAGACAAAGGAATATTTCCAATCTGCACAATAGGATGTGCAGTATCATCACCAGTCTCCACAAATCCTGGTTTTTCCATTTTCCTTGCATCCTGCATCCATTCTACATGACCTGTCATGTGGTTTGATGCACCTGAGTCAACATATCACACATCGTTACTATCTTCTGCACTTGTCACAGAATTGGTCATGTGCTGCACCATAAACAAATGCTCATTTCTGTCATCACCCTGTCTACTAGAAGATGCATAATTCCCTTGTTGCAGTTTTCCATTCATGATGTCATTTTGCTTTTTATAGCAGTCTTTAGTCATATGACCCATTTTACCACAGTAGTAGCATTCAACATTGCTGTTTGCATTTTTCCCTCTTTGCCATCCACCACGACCTCTTTGGCTCCCCCTTCCTCTAGAGTTACGACGCCCTCCTCCATAGGACTGGTTTTCTTGAGTTTGCTGCATATTCTGATTTCTACCACGGCCTCTAGATCGGCCTCCTCTACCTCTTCTAGCATTTGAGTAGAAGATAGCTTCTTTTGAAGTTCCTCCTGAAGAAGATGCACCACCATTTCTCTGCTCCTCAGAAATTAGAAGAGCAATCAACTCCTCAAAATCAGGAAATCTTTCATGGACGGAAATGGATGTTCGAAACTGTGCATAATCCTTTCCTAGACCATTCAAGGTCACACAAACTAAATCATCATCTTCCACTGGCGACCCAATGGAAGCAAGTGCATCTACGATCTTCTTCACCTTCATGTGGTAGTCATTGATACTCATACCTTCTCTTTGCACATTGTGCAACTCTTGCTTGAGCTGCATTTTCTTGGCTTGCGTATTTGTGCTATACATTTTTGACAGAGTATCCCATGCCTCCTTTGGCATACTTGCATCTTGAATATGCACAATCATAGAGTCTGAAATGCTGATAGATAGCCAGTACATAACTTTCCTGACTCTCTCATGCCACGCTTTAAATGCCTGCATTTACTGTTGATTGGGAACATCAGGAAGAACTGGTTCTTCTTCATTTCCTGCAACAAATTCCCAATATCCTTTTCCCATAAGGAAATTCGTCATTCTAAACTTCCATGCTTGGAAGTTGTTCTTGTCAAGCTTTTCAGTGATAATCTGTGAAAGAGAATCATATGCCATTACAGAACACTACAAAAAATTCTGTCACTGCAAAGAACACAGCTTCAGCCTCACAATGGCAAATCTGCAAAACTGATGAAAGTGGTATTTGACCACACAGTCACTTCCTAGTGACGATTTTGCATCAACAGGCAACAAGGATGATTCTGTAACTCCCAATGTCTCTGCGCACACGTATACGATGCAGTTTCTACAGTAACTTTTCACCGACCTGTAGAATAGTGATCGCACAGTATAAAACTGGGCCTTTCCCTAAGTGCGTGCAGAAAACTTTCGCCTCCAAAATAGACCCCGAAATGGCCTCAAATCAAAAAAACAAGGTCGCCGAGGGTTAAAGCCATTGCCCGCAGCATATACTGCCCTCTTGCTTCACCGCGAAGGGCGTCTCAACCTAAGACAATGCACTCTTGCAATTTCCGGCTGTGCTACCTGAAGAGATCTGCTCCCAAAACAGAAAATGAAAGCAACACTGCTCCTCTTACCAGAACACCGTGAACTTGGTTTGCTTTCTTGAGCTCCTTACCACGAACAAGGCTCTGATACCATGTCAAGATTGTGGGAGAGAAGGAAGGAGTCTCACTTGTAGCTTTCTTGCTTGCACAATGGGGGAATACACACAAGGGTGGAGGCTGAAAACAATTTTCCTCTTCTTAGTTGTGTAAGCCAAAAGAACTCAAGTACATAGAAATAGAAGAACCCTATATATGGGTCTCAAACCAAACTCAACTAACTAAGCTGGCATACTAACTGAGCCACGAACTAGAGTAGATAAGGATAGCTGTCATCTGGCTATTATTCATGGGCGATGTACCAACCGCATCGGCACTAATAAGTCGGTGACATAACTGTACAACGGTCACCCTGGCATATCACGAGTGGAGCTCGATATCTCAACATATGTATCTACAGGGAGACTTGTTGATTCCAGATGAAGTGGATATGGCCTAGTATGTGGGAGATGTGGTTTTACAAGCTGTTTTGTATGTCAACTATTTGGAGTTGCGAATAGATGACATATTCTAGAGTTACTCCTCAAAAGTGGCTACTTGCCCTGATAATTCATGGCACTCCATGATTGATTCTGTGGTCCTAAATCAACGACAAAACACAGCTTCTACCTATGTACAGAGCACTAACCAGCTAAGGGTGGATCTATTAGCTCACCTTTCCAAAAATAATCCATTTGATTCCTTTTTTTTTAATGCCTATCAGAGACGATCTATCTTAGGTCCCTCAGTTCCTAGCCTACTGTATTACCAACAAATGGCTCACCGTTATGGTACCTATCTTTCCCTCTATCAAACCAATTTCACAGCCATCTTACCCCTTCTTTTTCAACCTCAATCTTTTCCTCAAATTTTCATATTTTCATATTGCTCTTTTATCAAAGATAGAGTATTTTCCCCTTCTCCACCATGCCCTTCTCCATCCATTCATGTACCTTCTACCTTTCCTATTTATCAATTAACACCCTTCCTAACTGATTCTCTAAAATTTTCAGCCACTCCTTCTTTAATCTATTCCTCCTTTTATGATTTTGCCCACCCATCTCTTCATCCACTTTTACTTATTCCACTTCCATCTCCTGCCACTTCTATATCTCAATCCTCTCAGTTGGTTAGTGAATATGAAGGGTTTGATCATCAAATTCCACAAAGAAAAGGATGGAGCTCGAATGATTCTCTTATGGGACCTCAGCTAAGCTGGCCAATAATTCCAGGAGATTGGACAACTGCCAGTCAAGCATACCAGAACTACCTTCATTTTGCTCACCAATATTCACAATCTCTAGATCCTTCAGTGAGATTGACAGCCCATTTTGCTTGGTATCTAGCATATATGCATAGGCATTCCCATAATGATCAAAAGGCCATTCCAAAACTTTGTATGAATATCAATGTGAACATTGACTCCCACCAGTTGGATTCATGTATTTTCATGCCCTATGTCTCCCTAGCAGATACCTTGTCTTGCTAGAAAGGATGTGCTGCTTGCAGTTCTTTCAAAATCCTCCAAAGACATTTGTAGATGAATCCTTCTCTATGGATTGCTTCCGAAACCACCAAGTCTTTAAAAGGGATCATCTTCATTGATGCCTTTGCAATGTATCTTGGAAGATTCTTAATGATATATATCTCTTTTTGGAGGTGTCATTCAGATGGTTGTGTTAGTGTTGGTGTATGTGTTGTCTTAATTGTATGTGATGAGTTCGTGTTGATTGCGAATACTTGTTCAAGAGCTCTTTTCAAAAGATTGCTGGTCGAAGAAAAGCCTATGGTGGAAAGCTGAAGAGAACCTCTTATATCCTTTAAAAATTTGTTATGGCTTTTAAATTATTAATCAGATGAGTTAATGAATAATGAAGTTTTCATTTAGTAGTTTTTTCTCTCAGATACAGGTGATAAGTTGGGGTCATGTTTTGGAAAGATTATTGAAGATTTGACAGAAGATAACATTGAGCTCTTTAGTGAACTTATATTCTTCTTTTTCTTAGGTCACGAGGACGCTTCCTTTCTAAGTGTGGGGATATGTTGAGAGTGGAAAAAGACTGAAATTTTGGCTGATTTTTGTTGTTTTTGAGGTCTGAATGATTGCTTTTTGATGGATTTAGAGTGATGTATGGTTGTAAGCGAAGTATTTGAGAGTGTTTTGGATGATATTGATTATTTTTTGAAAGTTCATGATGATTTTCAGTGGATATATGAAGTTTTGTGATGTTCTGTTGAGGTTTTGATTGGTTATGTATACCTTCTCTATAGCTTCTGTTTTGTTCTGATTGTCTTCTATATGAAGCATGGATTGATGATTGATGAAGATTGAGATCTTTTGAAAGCTTATTGAGTAGTTTTTGAGAGTTTGGAATGGTTTGATTATGAGTTATGAGGTTTTGATCACCTTTTGTAACCCTCTATAGACCTTGTCTAGAGCCTCTGTCTCTACTCTCTCTGTACTGTACCTGTATTGTAGCTATCCTGGTACTGTACTGTGACTATTCTGTAGACCTTCTGTAAGTGTTTTGTAGAATGTATGTGTGACTTTGGGAAAGTTTTCTAACCTTTGGAAAGGATGAATCTAAGTTCAAAAGAGCTAAAACAAGTGGAAGAAACAGTTGTTGAAGACTGAAGAGAAGACTAAGTGACAGTGACAGTAGTGAGCTGTGAAAAGACACTATAGTGGCTCTTGTGACTCTTCATATCAGACATACCTCTTGGGAGGTACATCCACGACCTAAGAAGGATTATTGAGGGTTATTATGAGAGCATTGTAGTGAGGATAGGATGTACTATTTATAGAGAGAGAGAGAGAGTAAGAGATAGTAAATTCTATCAAAACAGTGTAATTGTATATGAGAGATTGAGAGAGAGAACTATGAAGATATTGAAGATGAATAATATGTGATTGATTTCCATTCAAAGATGGTGTATTCTCTTATGTTCTTTGTTATATTGAAGAATTTTGTGAAGATGTTGAAGATTATGGTTGATTCTATCAAATCTGTGGGAGAAATCTACTATGATGCTGCGTGAAGATTTGCTGTTTTCTTTGTTTTGATGATCAGGAGAATGAAATAAAAGCTTGTTGATGCTATAAGATATTTTCTTGTAAGAGAATTCCCTTTTCCTTGGTGTTCCTCTTGGGGCTCTAGTGAAGTTCATTGTTAACAATTTTTTGCATAAAGTCTTGGCTTACCCCATTAAGCTTAAGTCAGATGTCTTAGCTGTGTTTCAGAGATGCCTTGCATTGGTTGAGAACCAGACTGGGCATAGACTGAAATGCCTTAGGACTGATAATGGGGGAGAATATGTGCCATGTGCCTTTGAACAGCTATGTGATGAGAGGGGTATTAAGCATCAATTGACCACCCTCTATACCCCACCCTAGAATGGCTTGGCTAAGCGGATGAATAGAACCATCCAGGAGCATGTACACAGTATGCTTAGCCATGCAAGCCTATGACACATTTTTTGGGCTAAGGCAGTCAGTATAGTTGTGCATATCATCAATAAATCACCTTTGAATGGTTTGGATTTCCAGGTTGTAGAGGAGGTATGGAGTAGAAAACCTCCATCTTATGCGCATCTATGTGTCTTTGGATATGAGGCATTCTACCATGTGCCCAAGGACAAGCAGAATAAGTTGGATCCCAAGAGTGTCAAATGCATTTTCCTTGGCTATGGAAATGCATGCAAGATAGGTTACCGCCTCTGGGATCCGCATGCACGGAAAGTCATCCATAGCCATGATGTAGTCTTCCATGAAGACAAGATGCATAGGCAGCCTAAGAAGGTGGTAGTGATACGTAGGGTTATATTCCAAGAGGAGCCACATGCTCCTGCACATCCAGTTGGATAACCTGCAGTCAATAGCAGTTGGTACACATGGCTAGGATGTTGGACAGGATGCTAGACATGCAACAGAACCTGCAGTGAGATGGTCTACTTGAGCTAGATGTCCACTTGATAGATTTGAGCCCTCGATGCATTATGTCTTGGTTACAGATGTAGGAGAGCCTCTCACCTATAATGAGGCTATGCATAGGGGTGACAGTCACTCCTGGGAGAGGGCTATGCAGTCTGAGATGGACTCCTTGCATAAGAATATGACTTGGGATTTGGTCTTCTTGCCTACTGGCAAGAAGGCTCTACCATGCAAGCGGGTGTACAAGCTAAAAAGTACCCCTAGACACCCCAAGCTAACTTATAAGGCAAGACTTGTTGCTAAGGGTTTTACATCAGGAGCATTGAGTTGACTTTGATTAATTCTTTTCTCCTGAGGTCAAGATGACTTGGTTTTAGCCTTAGTCGCGCAACTTGACTTGGACATGTATCAGATGGATGTCAAGATTGCATTCTTGCATAGGGATTTCCATGATGAGATTTACATGGAGTAGCCTAAGGGCTTTGCAGAACATGGCAGGGAGCACCTAGTGTGCAAGTTAAAGAAAAGTCTTTATGGCTTGAAGCAGATACCTAGGGAGTAGTATCATAAGTTTGATGCCTTTATGTAGTCACAGGGCTACAGCAGGAGTGCTATGGATCCGTGTCTTTACATGAAGAAAGCATGTGATGGCTCATTGCTTATTTTGGCACTTTATGTGGATGATATGTTGATAGCAAGGAAAGCTCATGATGAGCTGGATGCTCTTAAATCTCAGCTGAAGAAGAGCTTTGAGATGAAGGATTTGGGACAGGCCTCTCACATTCTTGGTATGTACATTAAGCACGACAGGCATCAGGGACTACTCTACCTCTCACAAAGGGAGTACATTTATAAAGTCCTTGAGTGTTTCTGCATGAAGGACATGAAGCCTATTGGCTATCCATTACCTTCTTATGTGAAGGTCTCACGGGCCAATTGTCCACAGACAAAGATGAGTAAAGGGCCGAGATGGCCAAGATCCCTTATGCATCAGCCATGGGCAATTTGATGTATGCCATGATATCCACTCATCTAGATATTGCCTTTGTAGTTGGTGTTTGTTAAACTTCAAGCTCATTTATCTGTCTTCAGTTATGCCTGTACCCGACACTTAGGATGCCCAGCTGTACCACACTATGAGAACATTGAATAAGTTTGTGTTTTAGGACTTAGTTGTCTTTGGTATGAATGGTCCTTGAGACCTTAGGTTGTACTATTCACTTTAGTTATGTGTGAGAATGGATAATGAAAGTGAGAGAGAGAGCACACTGCTCTACATGGTTACTCCAGCTCTCTATCTCTGTCTCTGATTTTGAACATGGTATTAGAGCACCCATGAATGGGATCACTGGTGGAGTGCATGCAGGAAGAGGACCTAAAGAATGAAGTGCTAGGGTTTGTAGAGTGAAGGGGTTGACTGTCATTGCCTGTCATTTGTCTCTATCTAGGTATGTGTTGACATTCACCTATCTTGCTTGAAGAAGAGGTTGCCTGGGCTTGGTTGGAGCATTTTGAGGATCTCATTGGACACATTGGAGTGTGTCATTGGCATCATTTACATTGATTGATGCTACTGAAAGTATCCCTGCAGCCTGTGTGTTTGCGCCACATCTGGGAACTACCTGTTTGGCTGGAAATCATGCTCATAGGCATCAACAAGGCACTAAACAACTTGAAGACCTACTCTACAAGGTACTTTGAAGACTCCACATGCTAATTCTTGCCTAGGAGGTGAGATATGAGCAGATGTACTACTATACAAGTCTGAAACAAAGGGTTCACTGCTGCAAATAGTGACTATTCAGCAAGTACTTGACATTGGGTAAGAGCTTGAAGCTCCCTGGCATGCTCATCTGTTGGAGCATAGACATGTTTATGAAGGCATATGTATTGGATGCCATGCTTATGAACTGAATTTTGGTACAAATTACTCAGATTTGAAGCATTTGGTTGGTTGGAAAAATTGTCAAGATCTATGGACAGCAAGCACTACATGGTCTATTACTTAATCTTAAAGAGAATTAGATGACTCTGGTTAGTTCCAGGTACTTGATGACTTGGTTTTTGCCTGTTAAATGCTTTGAGCACTAAGAAGGGAGTTGAATGCAAATGTTTGGAGCTAAAGAAAGTGGCTTGACATGGTTTTGAATGTAAATAAATAATGAATGAATAGTAAATGCCTTGTTTGCCACTATGTCTTGAAGACGGGACAATCCTAGAAGTTGTCAAGTTCATGTATTGATTCCCATGTATGATGGCATATGTCTGTGACATTTTGAAGAGTTTGGTGGACGAAAATTCATTGTCTTTGGCTTGTTTTGCCTAGTTGAAATCTACAACAACTATACCTTGATCTTGTACTTACAGTACATGATGTACTCAGTGTCAGACTGACATGTTTAGAACTCCATATGCAGAGATAAAATTCTAAACTATTGTAATTGTTTTTGGGGCATGTACAATCCATGTTTGGCTAGAAGAGAAGATGCTAGTTATTGTTAGTTTCAGCTTACAAACTGCTTGTCTGTATATGAACAATTTGCATAAATACATGCTAGTTATGCATTGAATGCAGTCCATATATGCAAGCTACAATACCTAGGTGATTGCCAAATGTCAGGAGGTATATGTACCACTGTTTTCAAGCTAGAATAACTTAATGTCTGAGCACATAGAGTGCTGAAAACTGTTATAAACAGTTGCAGACTGAAACTAAACTGTTAAGAAGAATTGGTTTGCAAGTAGCCAAACAAGGTCTACAACATGGCAAATGCAGAAAGGACAGACAATATTACCCAGATTGTGGGGAAGAAGTTGGACAGCCATAACTATGCCATCTGGAAGTTCAGAATGGAAAAATTCCTAATAAGTAAAGGATACTGGGAGTTGGTGACTGGAGTTGAAGCTGAACCTGAGCTCCCAGATTGACCTACAGCTGATTAGAGACGACTACATCGAGCTTGGATAGAAAGAGCTTGCAAGATCTTGCACTGGTTGTCTCTATGTATATCAGATGCCATGGTAATGCAAATAATGAACTGCATCTCTCCTAAGGATGCTTGTGGGACATCTTGGTCAAGTACTGTGGCACAACCACAAGTTCCAAAAAGATACAATTGAAGCAAAAGTTCAATAACATGGAGAGAGTGCAGATTCATACAGGATTATGTCATGGAGATCAAGACCATTGTAGATCAGATGGCATCTGTTGGTTCACAGGTTGAAGATGAAGACATGGTTGCTGTGACTTTGAATGGCTTGGTGCCTGAGTATAAGTCTTTTGACACTTCTGTGTCTGTGCGGGCTTAAATGCTAGATTTCAATGAGCTAGTTGCATTGCTTATCCATGAGGAGGTTAAATTTGGCTTGGCTACAAGGTCAAGCAATTCTAAAAACAAGGATGCAGTTTTTAATTCCAATCAATGCAACCGTGTCAGCCATGGTAGAGGCTATAGGCCTGGTAGAGGAGGCCAACAGAATGCATCCTATGGAAGTAACAACCTGCACGTATCGAATGCAAGAGGTGGTGGAAACTTTAGAGGTAGGGGGAGTTTTAGCCCTAGAGGTAGAGGCTCCCAGCAGCAGTAGCGCCCATTTGACAATCCAAATAAGGATAAGGATTTTCATTACTATGGGAAATATGGGCATATTTCTAAGGACTGCTGGAAGAAACAAGGCAATCAGAAGGGCAAATAGTATGGACATTTTGCTACGTCTAGTCATGCAGATGATGCTTCAAGTGATGGATTGTTTGCCATGTAGTATGTAAAAGACAGGGCTACTGAAAAATCCACTGATGATGCAGTTTGGAATATTGATTTAGGGGCATCAAACCACATGACCCTTCACGATGATTGGTTCACTGACATGGTGGCTGAAAAACATGGCTATGTATGTATAGGTGATGGCACGCAGCATAGCATTGAGCATAAAGGCAAAGTGCCTCTTGTGGTTCATGATGGTAGAAAGAAAAATTTGCATGATGTATTGCATGTTCCATCAATTACAAAGAACTTATTGTCTGTCGATTAGATGATGGAGCAGAACTTGTAGGTTAGATTCAATAAACATGGCTACTTTATTGAAGAGTTTGGTAGTGGATGCAAGTTAATAGCTCGTGGTCACAGGAATGGCAGAATGTTTACTCTTGATGCTACTTTGCCAGAGCTAAATTCAGCTACGTTTGCCCATGGTTCTGGCACTATCAGAGATTTGGAAATTTGGCACAAGAGAGTGGGGCATGTGAATTTGCAAAGGCTGCAAATTATGCAAAAAAAATAGCTTGTTACAGGTTTACCCAAGTTCCAATACTCAGATATTGGTCATGTATGCGATGTTTGCCAGTTTGGTAAGCAGTCAGTCAAGGTTGCCATTTGTCAGGCATGTAAGGCAGAGTACACATCCATTGCAGTTAGTGCACTCTGATGTTTGGGGCCAGCCCATAATGCATCTATGGGAGGCTCAAAGTATTATGTGACATTTATTGATGATTATAGTAGCTATACTTGGGTTTATATTCTGACGACAAAGGATGAAGTGTTTGCTACTTTTCAGCAGTTCAAAAAGTAGGTTGAAAAGGAATTTGAGTGCTATATCTCTTTCTTAAGATCAGATAGCAGTGGGGAGTATGTGTCAAATGAGTTTAACAATTTTCTGGCTGAAAATGGCATACACAAGAAGCTTACTTGCAGCTACACTTCTCAGCAGAATGGGGTAGCTGAAAGAAAGAATAGGGTCTTGATGGAAGCTGCTCGTGCCATGATGAATGAGAAGAAGATGCCACTCTATTATTGGGTTGAGGCTATTATGATAGCCATGTATATCTTGAATTGGACTCCCACTGTAGGTATTCATGAGATGACATCGTTTGAGAAGCTGTATGGCTATAAGCCAGATGTAAGTCACATGAAAGTCTTTAACTGTCTTGCTTATGTGCACATTCTAGATGAGAAAAGGAAGAAGCTAGTTCCAAAAGCGCATAAGTGTGTTTTCATTGGATATTCGCAGGAGAAGAAGGCATACAAATGCTATTATCCCTCTACCAGGGAGACTTTGGTGAGTAGGGATGTTATCTTTGATGAGATGGATTCTTGGTATGCATCACCGGCTGTAGTGCCATTGGATATGCCTTCCACTCATGTATCTATAGTTGATTCATAGTAGAGCACTGCTATGACATGTCCTAGTGGTCAGACAGTATCCCCATGGATAGGGAGATTGAGGAGCTCACCGTCCACTAACACCAGTATGTCAGTGAGGGGGAGATATGATGTCTTGGATAGCAAAGGAAAAGAGAAAGCTACTGAGGATGCATCTGGTATGATGACACCTGGTAGAATGACTTCTGGATATGAGTCTGCTGACACTTTAGACAGTGAACTTGGTATTTCGACTATCTATATGCCTAGCATGAGGCAAAGCATGTACATTCCACTTCATGAGAGAGGGGAATCGAGTAGTGCACCACAGCCTAGACGATCGCAGAGAGTCAGATATCATATTGATAGGTTGATGTACAGTGGCTACTCTGCAAAGCATTATGCTTACATGACAAAAGTGATAGAGATAAAATAACCATGTACATATGTTGAAGCAGTGAAAGATGAGAACTAGTGTGCAGCTATGGATGAAGAAATGAATGCCTTGGCTGAAAATAAGACATGGGATCTTGTGCCACTACCTGAAGGGAAAAAGACCACTGGCTGCAAATGGGTCTACAAGATCAAATGCAAATTGGATGATAGTGTCGAAAGGTACAAAGCCAGGCTGGTTGCTAAGGGGTATACCGAACAGTATGGACATGATTATGAGGAAACATTCAGCCTTGTTACCAAGATGGAAACCATACGCACTATGATTGCTCTGGTTGCTGCTAGAGGCTAAAAATTGCAGCAGATGGACATGAAGAATGCCTTTCTTAATGGTGACTTGGCAGAGGATGTCTATATGGTTCAGCTAGAAGGGTATGTACATCTTGATTTTCAGCATTATGTATGCAGGCTAAAAAAGGCATTGTACGGGCTAAAGCAGGCTCCGAGAGCCTAGCATGCAAGGATTAGTAACTACTTGCAGAGCTTGGGGTTTGCTATTGGTAGGGCTGATCACAGCCTATTTACAAAAAAAAACTGACAGTGGCTTGGTAGTGCTGGTCATATATGTTGATGATTTGATAATCACTGGTGATGATGACTTGGGCATACAGCATGTAATGAAGATGCTGAAATCTAAATTTGACATGAAGGACCTAGGAAAACTGAAGTATTTATTGGGCATTGAGGTAGTTCCAACTGAAAATGGTTTATTGCTAATGCAGAAGCACTATGCCATGGAAATGTTGAAGAAGAATGGCATGGCTGAATGCAAACCATTGGATCCACCTCTTGATCAGAACGTTAAGCTAGATATGAGCACTGTGGCTGAAGTAGAGGATGTGACTATGTACAGGCAGATGGTTGGCAGTCTGATTTACTTGACCATCACTAGGCCTGACTTGAGTTATGATATAGGGCTCATAAGCCAGTTTATGTAGAAGTCCAAAAAGCCGCATTTGGATGCAGATAGATGCATTATGAGATATGCTAAGTCCACTTTAGATTATGGGATGTTCTATGTCAAAGATAAGCCCTTGAAACTGATTGGATATATGGATGCAAATTGGACAGGATGCTCATATGACCGTAGATCTACTAGTGGCTATGCTTTCGGGTTTGGTAGCGGCATGATCGGTTGGAGCAGTAAGAAGAAGCCTACGGTTGCTTTATCAAGTACTAAGGTAGAGTACAAGGGTGCTGCATTGGCAACATGTGAGATTGAATGGTTTCTCAAGCTTATGACTGATTTGGATATACAGGTGGATGCTCCAGTGACCTTGTTATATGATAATCTGAGTAGTGTACTCCTGGCTATGAATCCAGTATACCATGCTAGGACAAAACACATAGAGGTACACTACCACTTCATCAGAGAGATGATTCTTGCAGGGAGAGTTGACCTCATGCATGTGAAGAGACTGATGAGCAGGTTGTAGATATATTTACCAAGTCTCTAGGTAAAGATAAGTTCAATGTTTTTAGACTGTTGCTTGGTGTCCAGATGCTGACTTGAGCTTAAGGGGGAGTGTTAGACTTCAAGCTCATCTATCTGTCTTCAGTTATGACTGTACCCGACACTTAGGATGTCTAGCTATACCACACTATGCGGACATTGAATAAGTTGGTGTTTTAGGACTTAGCTATCTTTGGTGTGAATGGTCCTTGAGACCTTAGATTGTACTATTCACTTTAGTTGTGTGTGAGAATGGATAATGAAAGTGAAAGAGAGAGCACACTGCTCTACACAGTTACTCCAACTCTCTGTCTCTATCTTTGATTTTGAACAATGTTCTGGCATGCTATATGGCTACACCTAGCAAGGTACATTGGGATGCCGTAAAGGGTATCATGAGATATAAGAAGGGCACAACAGATATGTGTATTTTCTATGGTAGCCAGGCTACAGGAGTTGTGGGCTATATAGACTCCAATTATGCAAGACATGTAGATAGTAGGAAGTCCACTTCTAGCTATGTATTCACCTATGCTGGAGGTGTTGTCTCTTGGATGTCCAGGGTTTAGAAGTGTACAGCTCTCTCTACCATTGAGGCTGAGTATGTTGCAATCACTGAGGCATGCAAGGAGGCCATTTGGTTCATGACCTTGGGATTGATTCTATATCTACACTGCATTCGGATTCTATGAGTGCTATTTAGCTAGCCAAGAATCTGATCTTTCATGTGAAGACAAAACACATTGAGGTGAGGTATCACTTCATGCGTGGGGTCATGGATGACAACTCTATTGACCTTGTCAAGATCTTCACTGACGAAAATCCTACAGATTTGCTCACGAAAAGCCTCACTACTGAGTGCTTTGCCTTCCTCGAGAGATTGATGGGCATTGGATGAGTTGACATTTTTCCTCATCCTTTTGTATAAGTGTACATTGTATTATCTTTTTTTTTTCTTTTCACTCCTCATTGGGGCAAAGTCACCTTTAAGTGGGAGTTGTTGGGGGTAAAAGTGCCTTTGCCTAGCTGCTCGTGTATTACTACACTGACAGTACCCGCCACTGCACACTTCAAGTGGTAGGCGCTCGTTACCATCACTTTATTCTTTATTCTTTTAGTGATAATTTGAATAAAGGAAGGCCCAGTCACACATTGTGATGGTTGGAGTTCCCATTTGGTCTCTCTCTCTTTCTTGCTCTTGCTCTCCCACCATAGCTCTTCCAAGCAAGCTTTGATCCTTCTCACCTTTCAACAAATACTACAAAGAGAGAAAGCTATGGTAGAGGAGCTGCCTAATGGAAGTGGAGTTAGCCTTATTGAAGCCATTTGTGTCAATGGCACTAAAGCTTCTAACCTACAAGTTATTACGAGAGGTCAAAAGGGTAAAGAAATTGATAGAGACAAGGTAAAACCTGTCGAGGGCAACCCTAAGCAAGATGATAAGGGAACGCAAGTTCTTTAATCTCGATATAGAAGGAAAAACTCTCAAAGATGTAGATAGTAAACCCAGCCCCAAGAAGGATAAGGAGTTGCCAAAGAAGAAGGAAAAAGCCAAGAAAGAGGCACCAAAGCCGGTTCAAAGACCAAAAGAGAGAATGGTTTGGCGGAAAAAGAGAGTTCTTGCTAACTATCATGAATTCGATTTAACAAGTTCTCTTTGCAAAGTTAAGCTGGATGTAAATCTCTTGCAGTTGATTAAGTTGTCTGTAAGAGTGCATAAAGAATTCAAGAAAGTTGTTTGCACTAGGTATATCATTGAGCCCTTGGGAATAGCGCGAGTACATGGTGATGATTGGTTTGAACATGATGAAAAGCATTGTCCAAGGGTAGTGGCATATGTTGATGGAATATTAGTGGATCATGCTATTGTGGACATAAGATTCTCTGTCAACATTTTGAGTTCGGAATTGATGGAGAGGCTTGGATTAGAAATCAAGAAAGATGCCTCCATGATTCTCTGAATGGATGATGACAGTTTAAGACAACCTAAAGATTGCATCACTAAAGTCCATGTGACCATTGCTAATGTGGAATGCATTCTAGACTTTAGGGTCATCAGGTTTGTAGGGCGACGCAGTTATCAAGTATTGCTAGAGGCAGGCCATGGATCTTACAAGCGGACTGTCAAATTGATATACCTGCTGGTCGGTTGATCTTTGGTAGAGGTGCCAAATGTGTAGTAGTAGATGCCTATCTTGAATCTCCTCAAAGTGAAAGAGTTCCTTTATCTTTGTCAAAGTTAGATACATTAGATACTCCATTTGCTAATGAGTCGTCGCATCAAGTGACGAATCCAACAAGGGGTCCACTATAGAGAATATCTATCAAGTAACCTTGAATGAGCCAATAGAAGCTCAGGAGAGGATAAGAGATGCGGATGTGATTGAGCTAGACCTTGGTACGATGAATGATTCATAGCCAATAAAATTAGAGTCCATGCTCAGTTTGGAAGAAAGGAATGACTATGTGTCCTTGATTCAGGAATTTTGTGGCATCTTTGCTTGGAGTTATGATGAGCTAAGGTGTAGGCCTTTTGAATTAAGGGATGGGCTATTCCAAGAATTGACAAAACTACGGAAAGCCGGCCTGATATTTTTGGTTCAACACAAAGAGTGGTATTCACCAATTGTTATCAGGAAGAATAATAATAATTAGATTCGGCTTTGTGTAGACTTTAGAGAGCTCAATAAGTAGACGGTTAAGGATTACTATCCATTGCCATTCATTGATCAGAATTTAGATTAATTAGTAGGTAGAAAAATCTATTTGTTTATGGATTGCTTTATTGGATACAACCAAATGGCTGTTGCTACTAAGGAAGATAAGCTAAAAACGATGTTTATCACTCTCTTCGGTAGTTTTGTGTATCATGTGATGGCCTTTGGGTTATGCAATGCACCTCGTTCCTGACAATGTACAGTGGATAAGACTTTTGGCGATATCTCCCCAAAGGAGTTAAAAGTCTTCATAGATGATATGGGGGGGTAGCCACCACAAGAGAAAGACAATTGATCATTTTGAGGAAAATTTTTTAGCGTTGTAGATAGATTTGCATTGCTCTTAATCCACAAAAATGCGTATTTAGGGTGCCCTATAGGTTGTTACTAGGCCATGTGGTTAGTTCAATTAGTATTGCGACTTACCCAAAAAAGATAAGGGCTATAATCACTATGAGCTTTCCACACGTACTCCAAAAAGGTGCACAACTTTCTATCATCTCGATGGGATATTATTAAAGATTTATCAATCCACTGGGAGAAAGAGCGTTGCCATTGTGAACCTCTTATCCTTTAACTGTCTGTTTGAGTGGAATGAAGCTTGTCAAGTATCTTTTGAGGATGTGAAGCAATAATTAGCAAAAGTGCCAATCCTAAAAGCACCAATAAGAGATGAAGTTTTCTATATATTTTTGGTAGCCACAATGCATAGTATCATCGTCTTCCTGCTGTTTAGCCCAAATTTGGGAAGAGAAATGGTATCATCCAATTGCCTTTGCTAGCTGGAAATTGGGAATATCTAAAGTCAATTATACCATACATGGTGAAATTGTGCCTTGGAATGGTCTTTGCACAAATAAAAAATTTAGGCATTATATTCTCTATGAGACGGTAGTAGTATTTACGAAGGTGGAAGGACTTAGATTGTTACCGAACAAGTTACAGCCGCATGGCCATTTAACAAAGTGGTTAATTACTTTGCACGAGTTTGATTATGAGATTAGGAGTAAGCCACTAAAACTGTAGGGTATTGTGGAATGTCTTGTGGATTTTGGGGAGCCCAAAGAAGTCCTGGCTAATGGAAGTGACATTGAAGGTCTATTTAAAATCGATACAGCTTCCATTCCTTCTTGGTATGCAACCATAATGCATTATCTATCTAGAAGAGGATTTGGGGCTACTCTATCAAAGTCTGAAAAGAGGAAGATTAAGCAACAAGCATTATGCTTTTGAATTATAGCGGGTGTCTTGTATTGAAGAGGAGTAGATTATATTTATCACCATTGTGTAGTACCTGATGAGGTACCATTCATTGTTGAGGAATGCCATGACTCAGCATGTGTGGGACATTTTCCTGGATGGCTTACTACCCAGAAAGCTCTCCATGTTGGATATTGGTGGCCATTGATTTTTCAAGATGCTTTTAGTTATGTCAAGTGATGTGATATCTACCAAAGACATGATGTGAGGGAAAATTGTAAGCAACCTCTAAACCCTATTTTACTCGTGTTACCCTTTGAAAAATGGGGTATTGATTTTGTGGGACCAATATACCCTTCATCAACTATGCGTAAGCGGTATATTATTGTAGCAATAGACTACTTCACAAAGTGGACTGAAGCTCAAGCAATGGTGAAGGATAATGCTAAGGAGATGGCTAGTTTTATTATGGAGCAAATCGTTTGCCATTTTGGTCCACCGAAGGAAATTGTGTCTAATCAAGGGACACTCTTCTTGAAAAAGGTTATAGTAGCCTTGAAGATTAACCAAAGACTACCCCGTATAATCCTCAAGCCAATGGCCAAGTTGAGAATACAAATAAATAGTTGTTTGGTGGAAATCTTATCCAAGATAGTATCAAAAAGTAAGCATGATTGGGATAGAAAATTATATGTGGCAGTGTGGGCTTACAACACGACATTCAAGAGAGCTATAGGCCACACCTAATTCGAGTTTGTGTATGGAGAGGAGTGCATTTTTCCATTGGAAATAGAGCTTCCCACATTCCATTTTGCTCTCAATCATTCGTTAAGAGAGGTGGAAGTAGTACAAGAAAGATAGCCTTCTTTGGCACATCTTGATGAGATTCGGTTGCAGGCTTTATCACATCAAGAAGTTGGAAGCGCAGAACGAAATCCCTTCATGATCTTTGGGCTAAGAAGTACAAATTTGTGAAAGGTTATTTAGTGCTATATTATTGTAATATCTCGTCCCGCTCCCGCATGGGAACCACCCCCCCAAAACAAATTAGGTCATTTGAATTATTTTTAGCTTTCCCTCCCTGTCATTGCCAATAGGTGGTGAGGGGGAAAAGAGGAGGGAGGTGGCATGGTGACAATGACAATGAGATAGAAGGGGATGATGGCAGAGCTGGAGTCGACAACGACGATGCTACAAATGAAGTCGATGATGATGCCACCCCCCTTGGGCATAATTTCCATGAACTCCCTGCCACCATACTCAACCAATAAGTGGTGGGCGGGGGGGGGGGGGAAGACCCACCTCCTCTCCATGTTCCCCCCCCCCCCAATAATACCCCCTTACCCCTATAAAACCCCACTCCCCTTAAGCGAAGGGGATAACGACTTCTTCTTCCCCCCATTGCCAAACTAAGGAAGAGAGAGAGTGAGAGAGAGAGTGTGTGTGTGTGTGTGTATGAGTGAGTGAGTGAGTGAGTGAGTGAGTGAGTGAGTGAGAGAGAGAGAGAGAGAGAGAGAGAGAGAGAGAGGTGAGAGAAGAAGAAGGAAGAGAGGTGAGAAGAGAGAGAAGAAGAAGAAGAAGAAGAAGAAGAGGGAGAGGGAGAGAGAGAGAGAGAGAGAGAGAGGGAGAGAGCCTTTTTTAAGGATCTCCTTCTCTTCCCCTCCTTAGAGGGTGGCCACATGCATTTTCTATTTTCCTTTTCCCTGAGCTCATCCCCTAACTTGCAAACCGATTGTCCCTCTTCTCGAGCAAGTCGCTGCTGAAGTCTTGTGCGAATTACATCTAGGGGAGATGAAGATCGGGTATGGCCCCCAAGCAAAAAATGTCACATGCGGATGGCAATCCCCGCACTGAAAGCCTCGAGAGCGAGGAAATCACTACCCATCCAACTACGGTTGGGTCGTAAGTAATGTATTTCCAAATTGATAAATGCTTGCTTTGATTCTCACATGAGATGCATTAGACTCGTATTATGCCACATGAGAATAGGACATTGAAAAGGATAAACTGCATCATAAGTCTTCGAAGGATTGAATTCCCCAAATGCATGCATCAAGAGAAGTTAATTGTATTTAGATGCTATGTGATGAATTCATAAACAACATATGAGGCTTCAAGCATCAACTTTCCATCCTCGTAATAGGAGGTGTGTTTTCATCACTTCGAAGGTATACATTGCAACTTGCATGCATGGTAGATTGCATGGCAAGCAACTTGGTCTACAAGAGAATCATTTTTGAAGCTCTAGACCTTTGCCCAAGCTCTCGCTAATAGCTCATGTTTGATAGATTAGGAATCTTGATGTTGTGTTTAGCTAGTACAAACAATGATCATAAGGATTAAATACTAAGATGCCTTGGGATCTGCCTATAACCACTACATTTATCAATCCAAATTCGGGGATTGGGCTAGATATGAACAATAACTCCGGCCCTCAAAGGCAAGTAGAGAGCTCAAGGGATTGAGAAAACCCGAGTCAAAGTAAATACTACTACTTTTTGGAAAGAACATTGGGTTATCGAACAATGTAAGTGACCTATATAACTCGCATCATGTACAGTGTTAAAACCCCTAACATATGCCTTAGCCAAAGGAAGGGAGTGTTAAGGAAATTTTGCATAGAATTGCTCTTTGATCCCAAGGGGGAGAGAAAATGTGCAATGAGAAGGGTTATCGCGACTATTCTTGCAATGCTTGGAAAAGAGTACCATTGTTTTATTGGTTGATCGAATAACACCCTAAATGCTTTTACATTCAATGGATTGTGGTTTGGATGATTATTCCAAGTGCTTGTGATTGTTGCAAAATTCATGGCAGGGGTCTGTGATGACAAGTTGCCATGGGGACAAAGGAGTGTTTTCTTGGAAGATGATATTGCATTGATTGTGTTTGACTCTTAATTGGATTAATTAAGGAAATGATATTTTTGTGTGAGTGGATCATCTCCAAGGTCACGCCGTGTTTCAACCTGAGAAGGACATTGCTCGATTCACGTGTCGAAGGCCAACCACAAAAGTTGTGTCTTATTCCTAGGTCACTTAGGGTCAGGTGGAGCTTCAGACACCCCTTTCTTAGTCCAAAATTGAGTTGAATATTGCCATGAGCCCAACTTCTGTGGTGTTGGAAGATCCTATTAATGGATAGAAATTATGGTGCCATGTGATTTGGACCGGGTACTTTTGTTGGACAGAAGGGATCTATAATTTCTCCTATATGGGGAGGAGACAAATATTAACGTATAGATAAGTTAAGAAATTTGTTTGAACTTGTTTGTCAAAGGATTGCTTGCTCTGTAATCATATCTATGCCATAAATTACGTGAACGAACCCTGTTCCCTAAAAGGCTTAATTAATGAAGTTGATTTTAAATGCCATGCATAAATGTGATATGACCTAATTAGATAACTAAAGAATGCCTACTGAGGGAAGCGGGTGGGTGGAACCCCTGATGGGTCCATCCTACAACAGGGTGGTCCCAGAGAACTGGGAGGCTTCTCACAAGCTTTTATTGTCACCTTAGGCATTGCTAGGTTAGAATATGATTCATGCCATTTTAGGGGACCGAAATGGGACTATGCCCTACGGGAGGCTTCTCACAAGGTTTTACCGTAGACCTTTAGGCATTGCTAGGTTAGAACCTGATTCATGCCATTTTAGGGGACCAGAATGGGTGGGACTATGCCCTATGAGTAGAGAGGTTGAGCGGCGCATCCCTCTCATTTCCCATTCTCTTTGAACCAAGTGCGGCGTGGGTCTACTTCAGCTTGGGTTTCTCTATGTAAAATAGAATGTCCAAGATCTGATGTTAGAATGCTGTCATGAGACCTTGACCACTAGGAACCTAGATTTTAGGTCGATCCTAGTGGGTTCACGGTCGCGAACGTAGGACTTGGGAAACCCTAGGCAACAAACCCCATAACATTCCATGGGAGTGCTGGACGATGTTGCTTAGATTTGTCTCTCGATGGACTGCTAAAAATGTGCTTGGACAATCGGGCATGTTACAATTATGATGCTCATCGTCGTGAGCTATTTCCAAGTAAATTGGAACCCAAGTGGAATGGGTCATACAAGATTGTACATTTAGGAAAGAATGGCTCTACAACCCTTCTAGTCATCGATTGGGAGGGAGTAGAGTTTAAAACTAAAGTTAATTTTAATACATTGAAGCCTTAATATATGTAAGGTTTGATGTTGGGCTTGGTGCTTGTGGAGGTCCTTCAAGATTCAGCGTTAACTTGTACTAGGTACCAAGATGAGCGGATGGGACGAATCATTCCCTATCTGGAGCATTCGTATCTAGAACAACATTACCACCAAGGTTGAGTGATCTAGTGGAGTAAAGGGTATTTGGTTATTGAGTGGCAAGATAAATCTTTTACGTGGGAAATTAAGGTCTACTTCCACCATTGTCAAAACAAATTATGATGAGTATTCCAATCGAGTTCAGCAAGGAAGGAGGGATTTTACTTGTTATATAGCTTGTCTCTCGGCTTGATTTTGATTGTCATAAGTATGACTAAGCTTATTAGTATGGCATGGCCTATCATTGAAGATTGGGTTTATACTTTGTATTTTGATGATGCTTCTAGAGGGCTTGCTAAACATACGAGCATTGGTGTAGTCATAAAAGATCCCGATGTAGGATTGTCACATGAAGATGGGTGTCTATTTAGGACCCTCTTTTACTAATAACATGGCAAAATATAAGGCCTTGATCATGGGACTGAATCTAGCCCAATGTGGTGGTATCCACTGATTATTGGTTAAAGGTGACTCGCATTAGTAATCAATTAGCTGAATGGGACCTACAGTGTGCAAGATCCCATCCTACGGATATACCAACAAGTAGCCTTGGATATGTTGCATATTTTTGAGATAGTGACTTGTCAGTTAGTTCCTTGATAGTGGAATCGCTTTGTGGATTCCCTAGCTATCCATGCTTTTGTTGAAGATCTCTTTTCCAATTGTGGTCCAAGGGAGCCCCTACAACTACCTTCTAATATTAGCCTTGGACTACTTTGGGGTCTTCTTGTGTTGACACATCATTTTTCAACTAGCAATGGTTAGTTTGGGTTATGAGTCAGGTATAGAAAGTGAGTACCTTCCTACTCTATCATGGATGCATAGGATTGTGTATCGTCATATTCGTTGGACACCCCTTGTTGTTTATGTAGGGGGTTAGCTAATAACCTGATGCACTTAGTGTAGGGCCCGAGGAGCCCAAGCTTATGCTTTAGTAGAGTTATGTTAGGAACAAGGGTTTATTTCAGTAGTACGCTATTGAATAGTAGTAAATTGTATTATTTCGTTAGGCCAAGAAGGTCATTTCAGTTAGGCTTTGATGTTTTATTCCATAAGGCCAAGAGGGCCTGTTTATTGGTTGTGAAATTGTCTATTTCTTAAGGCTAAGAGGGCCATGTGTCTGTTTGGTGCAAGTGTTAGGTTTTGATGTTTTATTCCATAAGGCTAAGAGGGCTAGTTTGTTGGTTGTGAAATTTTCTATTTCTTAAGGCTAAGAGGGCCATGTGTCTGTTTGGTACGGGTGCGTTTAACAGTTTTTTGTTTTAGTGATTGCATCAAATAGGTTTCACAACATGCTTGGAGAGAGTCTTTGCTGCAAGGGAGCTTCTTCTGGCCATTCCAGGTGGTGTCATTTCCTTTTTGAGTTCTCCCCTTAAGCTGATAGTGTTATATGTGTATGTGGGGGTTATTTTATTTTCACTTGTGGGGAGCAATCAAGGCATGAAGTCCTACGGTTAGGTTAGGTATGTTTGGGGAAGGTTCGAGTAGTTGTCTTCCTCCTACAAAACATTGTTAGGCATTAAAAGATGTGTTTTTGAAGGTAGTCCTAGTGACCCTATCCTTCCTACCTGCTAGGCAGCTATTCTAAGAGTCCTTGCTAGTGTGAGACAATTAGAGAAGCCCGCCAAAGTAAAAAGAAGCAAAAAATCTAAATATACTTGAAAGATAAAACAATACAGAAGTGTGTAAATAGGGGTTCTAACCCCTTAAACTAGAAAAGAGAATAAACAAAAATCTCAAGAGCAAGTGATTATCACCTTGTGAAGGCCTGATAGGTTCCTGGGGATGAGTCAGAGACTCGAGGCTGATGCCTTGTCTTCCTAGGGGTAGCATCTAGCCGAAATAAAGCAATAAGGAAGATTGGAGTGAAAATAAAAGTAAGTGAAATAGAAAAGGATTAAGTGTCACCTCGTGAGAGCTTGGTAGGTTCTTAGATATCGAGTCAGGGCTTGAGGCTGATGCCCTATTCTCCTTGGGTCACTCTACTCTCAACTCCCTCCTTTTTACACACCCGAGTTTGCAGACCTTGAAAAGAAAAAATGTGTTCAAAGAAAATATATAATGACTAGGCTATAGGAGTCCTCGCCTAGTAGGAGGTCCTGATCTAGTTGTCCTAAGTTAGGTAGGTAGTTCAGGCCACCCCTAGGATGATCTCTTTGATGGCTCTTTTAGCCAGTCTGTGTTGGACCAGTTGGTTAGTGACTTGCTCTGGATTTCTGTTAGATCTTGTGTTTTGTTGAGTATATTCCTTGTCGCATCTTGATGCTTTTCATGGTTATTGTTTGTACAAACCAATTCATGGGATTTGAGGGGTTGTCACCCTATCCCATGGTTGCCAAATGAGAGTGGATTTTTAAAGGCTATTTTTGAAGCAGAAAAGGGCCCGAGAGGCTGTAAAAGACCAAATTTTCATGTAAAATGAAACAATTTTGGATCGATGAGTTGGAGTTTTCCTAGCTGGAGTTCAATGCCAGTAATCCAACGCAAGTCTTGACTCATCGATCAAAGTCCATTTCACCCCCCATTTAATCTCCGCGAGGTTTCGCATTATGAAGCAACTATATGATCCAGGAGTCGAAAAGTGTATCATTGTGGCCAAGTTTATAGATTTCAATATCACAAAGCTAGTTGTCAAATTCGAACTCATTTTCCCCTCCAAATTTTAAAAAAACCACTTGGGAGAAAGTGTAAAAGCAAAAACTTGAACCAGTTTTTTGTCAAACAAAGTTTAAAACTTAATTAAGCTTTACATGCCAAAAGGCATCGTTTTATGAAACGTGGGGGGGGAGAGGGGGGTGCCCTTTTTTTGGTGCCACCTAAATCATCAAAAAATGTCAGTTTTGATCAAGCAATCATCAGGGGAATGATCTTGGTTGTAAGCTCCATCATTTTCTCACTCTTCATCACCATAGAGATGACCGAATTTGATGCATTATACAAGAATATCTGATTTCAATATTTCTCTCTCCTCTCTTCTCTCTCCTCTCTCCTCTTGTGGGCTATTCTTACGGATTAATGTAAAAGAGAGGGGGATGGGCTGAGATGGACATTTTTGGTCAAACGATGATGCAATAGAGAAAAATAAGAAAAATGGAAAATTTTAGGTTTTTTGCATCATAAAAATAAGAAAAAATAAGATTTATGTTTGTGGATGTATGGTAGAGCTGAAGCATGAGGTTTAGCCTCAGTTTAGCCCTAGCTCTTTGTTAGAGTGAGTTTTTATTGCTTTCAATAAAGAGAAATACATAAAAAACCATGCCTTAAATCTATCAATGCATGCAAACTTTTAAACGATAGGGAGTAGGGAGTTGTTGAGTGATAAAGTACATTAAATGTTGATGATTCATGTTGCATGCCATATAGAGTTCGGTGTTGTTTAAAATTTAAAGGGTCTAGTGGCACAAGAAAGTTCGATACTAGTCCTAAGCAACAAAGCACGATCGTAGGAAAAGAAGATCATGAAAAGAATTGTCTTCGCACTTTCACGTTGCTAATTTTCAATGAATAATTTTTTTGAGCACGATGGTCATATACACACTTGCATTGATGCACCACATGGTATCATATCATGGATGCATAGCACCTATTTGTATAAGTGATGACCTATGTGGAGAGTGCGAGGTGTCCTAAGCCATAGGGCTAGATATTCGGTTCCTTGGGAGTTATTTGGTGAGGTTAATCTATCATCTCTTGGATCGTTTATCAAAATAGTGGACTTTGTTTCAAATGTGTTCTATGTTCACATTGCATCTTGGGGCCAATCCCTGAGATGTAGGAGAGTTGTAGTGGAGCCACGGTGATCAATCGAGGGGTGCTCCCTTTGTGTGTATGCTATGCGGTGTATAACACCAAGATGTTTAGGAACTCCCTTTGAGGAGTGGGAAAATAATATTTGTTAGGCTACGAACCATACAAACGCAAAGTTCTTAGATGCTCCTAGCCACGAGGCTGTGTGCGGTGGTTTTAGATGTGTAGTAGAGGCCTGCGGCTAGTGCTACTGGCAAGCTCATTTTAGGTCCCAAGACGAGCTCTGCAAGCATGGCCCTTTTCTCTTATG
This sequence comes from Lygodium microphyllum, assembly GCF_053477565.2. NCBI lineage: Eukaryota > Viridiplantae > Streptophyta > Polypodiopsida > Schizaeales > Lygodiaceae > Lygodium > Lygodium microphyllum. Next base: position 87,257,893 of record NC_141155.1, read on the forward strand.
TTTCCTTGTGGAGTTGGCTTTGAAACTCCTTTACTAGTTTGTCTTGATCTTCATTGTGGCGCATGGCCGAAGGCACTGAAGTGGTTGACCCTTCTAAGAGGGGTACTAGGTACTACACCCAGGCCATGATATTGCTTTCGTTGATTGCCCCTTCCATAGTACCCTATGTTGGAATGATTGTTGGTGTGGCCATGATTGGTGAGATTGGTCATAGCGGGGCTTTACCCTTGCCTTCCGCCACCAGTCTTGGTCCCACTTCTTCAGATGCGCTCATGCTTGGCAGGTCCTCTCTTTCTAGGCTCATCGTTGCCAATTCCTAAGATCGGGAGTTCTCATCCATGGATCTCCAAATGACCAAGGAATCTCATCTTCCTCCTGTTGCGTCAATCATTCTTCCTCCTCTTCTTGCCTCTTTCTATTCTCTTATTCTAGTCTCTTTGACTCCTCCTCCACCCTTTGCAACTCTCTATTTTCCTCAACAATGGATCAAGTTCTTCTTATGGGGATTTCGAGAGTGATCTTTTTTCTCACCCATTGGCTTGCAAACTATGAGCCTTGTTGCTCTCTAAAACTATTCTCTCGCTTGAAACTTCTTGCGGTTTGAGATGGTTGGTTATTCTCCTTTTCATTAAAAATTGTCTCCACATAGTCTTGTTACTCTTTGTGGCTTTCTTCTTCCCCCTATTCTCCTACTAAAAGTGAGATGGTCGATCTTGCTAGGGTGGGAGAACAATGCTCCTCACGAATTGGTGATGGCTCACAGGTCTCCTCTATAACTTCTCTTTCCACCTCCCCTAGAGCTTCCTAGATATTGGCTGTTAACACTCCTCCAAATCCTACAATTGAAGACTTGGAGGCAAAGTTTTTCCTCTCAGACTCTGTTGTGGTAGCATCCAGAGACTCCCCTCGCCTACCACCCTTAGTGTTGTGGCTAGTATCTTTACTGATTTCTATATTGTCTTTCAAACATAGGCATTCTAATTTACCTTGTCCATGGCATTGGCTGCTAGGCTCTCTAGCAATGGTATGCATATTCTATTCATAAGGGCATTATATCTTTGGCTTGAAAAAAGGGTGTGGACCATTTTAGCATGCAGTCAAATGGTGGGGTCTAGAATATCATCTAGGCTAATTCTATCATTAGTATAGACTTCTTTTTGTCCATCCCCAGCATTTCGTACACATCCCTCTTTGGCCTCTTCTCCAACTTCTTTGCTAATCCTAGTGCCTTCTCCATGATCTCTGGATTAAGGGCAACTTCCACCCTTCTAGAGGTTTTACCTTGCCTAATATTCACCGTGCCACTGTTCCTTTGGACATCAAAAGTCCTCAGGAATTTTGTACATTTACTATGGTTGATATCTTGTCCCACCTTTTCTAGGTACTTTGGTAAGGTTACATTGCTCTATCATCTGTGCCACTGCCTCTTCTAATATCAGCACTCCTTCTAGATTGTGGATGCTGTGATATTTCAATTGGTTGAATGGTCAAATCTCCATGGCTAATCCATATCTTCTATGCTCCTCCTTCGAGAAGGGGAATCTACTGGCTTTATCCTATTGTCCTACCATTTAGGTTCTTATTGCCACACAATGTCCCACAATTAGTTTTCTTTAAGGGCGCATCTTGCAAAGAAAGTAAAATGACTAGAAGATTAGTGTCCAACAATGAGGAATATAACCCATAAAATAAGAATTCTCATACCAATCAATCCACAAACTTTACACATTCATTCTTTTCTTTTTTCTATTTTGAGTTTTCATCCATTGCTCCCCTCCCCTTGGAAAGGATGAAAATCCTTCCTAGGATTGTGGAAATCAAGGTGTATGGGGCATTCAATGTGTCTGTGGTGTGCCTCACTTTCTCAAGAACTAGTCATAAAACCTGGAGCTATACTCAAGAGTTGCATAACAGTCCATATCTTGTGGGGGCGAATGCCTACTTGTGTGATATAAGTTAGTTCATCAGTCAAGAGGTCATTGGAGTTGAGTCGACTTGCAATGTGGAGTTCCTCCTTTGTTAGAATCTTATAGGTGAAGCATGATATTGTCTTCTAATGGCCGATTCCTAGTTGTGGCTAACACTCTAAATGAGGTTGGGGCCACATAGGTCTGGTTGTACTTGAAGGTCTTGATGGCACATCGTTGCTCTACATTGGTCATGATTTGGTAATCCTATTGAGCCCATGAAAGGCATAAACTTATACCACTTGTGTAAGAAATAGGACTCAGACTCAACTAGTTGTTGGAGTTCAGAAAGTTGTTGTGGTGGCATGGAAATTTTACTTTTTTGATAGGATGTGATCAAGCATTGGCTTATGGCCTTTTCTCATGAAATTTCATTGCCAATCATCTCATTTGCAATAGTGAAAGTCTAAATAAAAATGAATTCGTATTCTTCCCAAGAACACGGCAAGGAACGTACCTTGTTTGCTATGGATTCATCACTATAGGAGCACCAACTCCCTTATTTGGGCCTAGAGCTTGAGGCATGGAAACTATGCATTCCCAATTATTGACGTTTTTGAAACTATGGTATATACTTATTAGGGACCCACTTGAGTGTTTGGACCATGGTTCCTTGATGCGGCTATGAAGGTACCATGGGAGCACATTGGGATGTACGGGTGGACATTAGGTCTACTAGTGGCACTATAGGCTTTGGGACAACTGTGGTGCCCTTTTGCTGAAAGCCATTACGATTCTAACATGACCAATGGCAAGGTGGATGTGTTGCGAGTCATAGTTGACATTACAATGAACTTTTTTTTTGAACACTCATCCCAGAAGAGCGACTCCTTACCAACACTTTGCTTATTGTGTAGCATGTAGAAAATGATGGGCAGACTCTGAGTCTCTCGATAGAAACCATCAGTTTGCATTTCCCCAAGAGTGGATAGGATTGCATCCCAAACAGGCTCAATTTTGCATTGGTTGGTTGCAATTGGGGTGGGCATCATGCATTAAGATATTAATGTTAGCTCCCTCATAAATTAACACATCAAGGGTGTATGCCCTTTGGGAGGTTACGATGATTCACATGCAGGAAGGTGTTATTGCTTCCTCATACGCCTCCTCAAGTTCTGTGATGGTTGCAGCCCTCACAATCGATGGTGGTTCTATCATCGAAGGTTCATGAAGTGGATGTGATGGAGGGTAATACTTTCTAATGCAACTTTTGTTGAAGAAACCTATACCCTCTCCTTCTAGGGTTTCAAGTTTCACATTCATCCTTCTACTGGCATTGCGAACCTTGAAGGTCCCAATCCCCTAAACTCCATTTTCTTCTTGTGTCCCTTGAGAGAGTATAGTAAGACTAAATCTCCTTGCCCAAAATATTGTTGCTTGATATATTTGTCAAACCAACTCTTGTGGTGTGCCTTTTCACAAATTAGAGTATGGATTGCAATGAGACAAGTCTCAAATAGGCATTCTAGCTCCAATAACCAATTTGTCCATGCTTCTTGGCCCTCCCATCTCTCTTGGGCTGCTATTCTCAAGCTTGGAAAAAAGAATTCCACCAAAAAAATAGCTTACGTTCCATAGGTCAACCTGAATGGAGTTTGTCTTATGGCTATTTTGTAGGCTATTCTATATGCCCATAAAGATACCATGAGCTTGTTTTCCTAGTCATTGCGTGAGGCATAGATGAATTTTGTTAGAATACCCACCAAGTTCTTGTTTGTGGATTCAGGTTGACCATTGGCTTGCGTATAAGATGGAGAGGACTTTTTGTGGATTATTAAGAAGGTGGATAACAAGTGAGTGATCACTTCATTGATGAAGTGTGTGCCTTGGTCACTAACCAACTCTATGGGGAAACCAAACCGTGAGATTACTTGCTCCCAATGAAACTTGGCCATGGTCCTTGCATTATTCTTGCAAGTTTCTTGAAGCTTCTGCCCACTTGGTGAGACAATCTATGGAAACAATGATGTGTTTGGCTTGGGAGTATTGTGTTGCATGGAGGATTGGACCAATGAAGTCAATTTCCCACTTCTCAAATGGTTGACATGTGATCACCTAGGTCAACTCCATTTTTTCCTTACAAGTAGGGACTTTGGTCCATTAGCACTCATCACAATGCTTCACAAACTTAGTTGCATCGTGGAATAGCATTGGCCACCGCAATTGGGACTAGAGTACCTTACGTGTTGTACTGTCTCCATCACCGAAGTGCCCTCTAGCAATGCCACCATGTGCTCTTTGAGCACATCATACATTTCATGTTTTCAAACACATATCCTTAAAAGTCCATCCTATCCTACCCGATACAATTGACATGCAATCAACTAATAAGGTTGGATCTTCAAGATTAGTCTTTTTAATCTAGCTTTCTCTATGGGTCATTTGTGTAGTCTATTCTCGAGTACGTGGACTATGTCATCCACCCAATATGGTGTGAGTTCTACTCTAAACAATTTTCGTTCATCAACGCTAGACATTTTAAAAAGGTGTGCATCTAGTAGGTCTTCATTGATTCCCAATCCAACAACTTCTCCTATGGTTATGCGAGACATGATCTGCCATATAATGTTGTTTGCCCTTGCGTACAACCAAATAGAAGTCAAATTCCAAAAGCAAAAGTAACCATCGAGCAATGTGTTCCATTGCACATGGTTTATTCACAAGATAAAGCAATGCTTGATGATCCACAAAGAAGGTAAAGGGTGTTGCTAGAAGATAGTGTCTAAACTTCTTTACGGTGAACACCATGGCTAACCCTTATCTCTCTATTGTGGAGTAGTTCATTTTTGTCTCAATGAGCTATCTGCAAGCAAAACTCACTGGATAGTCTAGGTTATGCTCACCAAGTTGGCACAACACTGCCCCATGGCAAATTTTAATGCATCAATGTGCACATGAAATGTAATGGACCAATCTGGGGCTCTCAAGATAGGAGCTGAAGTTAGAGCCTGGTTAAGCCTTTCATAGGCCTGTTGACATTCTTCTGTCTGCTCGAAAACTATTAGTAGCTTGTACAAGGGTCTAGCAATCAACGCATAGTTTAGTACAAATTGCCCTGGTAGTATCTTGTGTGGCCTAACTCCCCTAAAGTTGGTCAGAGGGGGGAGGTCTATAATCACCTTGACTTTAGAAAAGTCTATGGCTATCCCATTCCTTGACACAACATGCCTTAAGATACAACCATGATTTACCCAAAACTGCCAGTTTAATGGGTTCAGCAAGAGACCGTATTATTGACAAAATTCAAAGATTATTCGTAGTTTTTCCAAATGCTCTTCCCAATTGGTGTGGATGCATAGATCATTGACAAAGACTTCCAACCATTTCTTGAGTATGTCCTTGAAAATGGCACACATGAGGTGCAAGAAGGTAGTAGGAGCATTAGTTACTCTAGGCAAACACCCCCCATTTGGTGGCAAATGTCATTTTGTGCCTATCGTCTGGATGGACTTGCACTTGGTTATAGCCTGAGAAGCCATCCAGAAAGCTATAGGCTTCCATTCTTGCCACTCTCTCTAGCATATGATGCGTGTATGGTAGCAACTAATTGTCTCCCTTGGTGGCCGCGTTAACCTTCTTATAGTTTATACACACTCATATCTTCCCATTCTTTTTCATGACTATGACTATGGGTGACACCCAGTCCATATGCTCTATCTTGTAAATGAATCCAAACTTCAATAGCTTATCAATCTCCTCTTGTGCATGCTTAGGATTCATTGCATATGGTCATTGCTTGACGGGTGCTGCATCGGGGGTCGTGAGGATGTTGTGAGTCACAATACTTAGATCTATTCCCTTCAGCTCATCTAAGGACCATGCAAACACATTGTGAAATTTCCTTAGGATATTTATGAGATCATGCTCCACGTCCTCAATTAGGTTGTTAGCTATGTACATGAGTTGAGGCTTGTCCTCCCCATGCCAAGTTAACCTCCTGTATGTCTGACAAAGGGAAACCAAGCTTGTTTCCCAAACTAACATGTTGAACATACCTATTAGCATATTTGAAACCCGAAATAATATTCTTATGTTGTATATTTTTCAACCTTTGAACATTGATGTCTCCAATGTGTTTATGCTTGATATCTATGTCTTTGACACTTACATCATCATGAGCAAATATTATGGCTTTCAATTCATGAATGTTTACATCCAATGTAAACATTTTGCCATGTCTTTTGCCCTTTGCAATTAGTTTGTAACCTATGCCATATTCCTTTATAAAATATCCATATTTATTAAAGCATACATGCAAGTTTTTCTCAAGCCATTTGGCCAACAGATAACAAATTCTTCATGATTGATGGAACATGCAAAGCATCATACAGTTTTTTCTTCTTAGCATTAGGCATGACCAGTGGAACAACTCCTATATGAGCTATGTCATGTTGAGTGTCATCTCCAGTGCATACATAGCCATTTATATATGATTTCACTTCATCAAAATACTCTCCATGTGGTGTCATGCGATTTGATGCTCCTAAATCAATATACCATATGTCATCTGATTTCTCCTGCTAAGTATCCTTGTTCCATACATAAGTCATGGAAAATAACCTATCACCACTCTCATGCTCTACATGACTGGACAAGGCATAGTGATCCATACTTGCCACAATACATTCTTTAGCAATGTGTCCATAGTTGCCACAATAGTGATAGTCCTTATCTATGTTTGCATTTTCATGCGTAGTCTGGGATTGCCAGGATCATCTGCCCCTAGATTTGGATATCCCCCTTGCTCAAGAGTATCCACTATCTCTAGCATTATGACCTTGCTGAATTTGCATATGTTGAGATGCATTTTACTGAGTCCCTCTACCATAGAAGGAACCCTTTCCATGATTGTCGTAGCCTCTCTAATTAGAGTAGAACACTACATCTCTGCCTTTTGAGCTACTTGAACTAGTAGCCAAACCCAATTTCACTTCCTCATGAATAAGCAATGAGACTAACTCATTAAAATCCAGCATTTTAGACCTCACTGAAATAGATGTGTGAAATGACTTATATTCAGGTCCTAAGCCATTCAAGGTCACTACAACCAACTCCTCATCCTCTACTTTAGTTCCAATAGTTGCCAACTGATCTACTATGGTTTTGATCTCCATTACATACTCTTGAATAGAGCGTCCTTTTCTATCCATGGTATTGAATTTCTGTTTCAGATGTATCTTTCTTGCACTTGTAGTAGTACCACAATATCTCATCAGGATATTCCATATATCTTTCGGTGTCTTGCAATTCATAATCTGCATTACCATAGCATTTGAAATACATAGTGACAACTAGTGTAAAACTCTACGGGCTCTTTCCATCCAAGCACAATGTGCCCTCAACTGTTCATCAGTTGGTTGAGTCTTTTGAGAAAGCTTAGGCTTAGCTTTAGCACTTGTCATCACTAAATCCCAATAGCCTTATACACACACAAAACCTGTGTTGAGATATCGAGCTCCACTCGTGATATGCCAGGGTGACCGTTGTGCATTTATGTCACCGACGTGTCAGTTGCAGATGCGGTTGGTACACTGCCCATGAATAATAGCTAGATGACAGCTATCCTTATCTACTCTAGTTCGTGGCTCAGTTAGTATGCCACCTTAGTTAGTTGAGTTTGGTTTGAGACCCATATATAGGGTTCTTCTATTTCTTTGTAAGAGAGTTCTTTTGGCTTACACAACTAAGAAGAGGAAAACTGTTTTCAGCCTCCACCCTTGTGTATATTCCCCCATTGTGCAAGCAAGAAAGCTACAAGTGAGACTCCTTCCTTCTCTCCCACAATCTTGACATGGTATCAGAGCCTTGTTCGTGGTAAGGAGCTCAAGAAAGCAAGCCAAGCTCACGGTGTTCTGGTAAGAGGAGCAGTGTTGCTTTCATTTTCTGTTTTGGGAGCAAGTCTCTGCAGGCAGCACAGCCGGAAAGTGCAGGAGTGCATTGTCTCAAGTTGAGACGCCCTTCGCGATGAAGCAAGAGGGCCGTATATGCTGCAGGGTGGGGCTTTAGCCCTTGGCGACCTTGTTTTTTTTATTTGAGGCCATTTCGGGGCCTGTTTTGGAGGCGGAAGTTTTCTGCATGCACTCAGGAAAAAGCCATGTTTTATGTTGTGTGACCACTGTTCTACAGGTCGGTGAACAGTTACCACAAAAATTGCATCGTATGCTTGTGTGCAGAGACATTGGGAGTTACAGAATCATCCTTGGTTCCTGGTTATGCAAAATCGTCACTAGGAAGTGACTGTGTGGTCAAATACCACTTTTGCCAGTTTTGCAGATTTTCCCTTGTGAGGGTGAAGCTGTGCTTTTTGCAGTGACAGAATTTTTTGCCGTGTTCTGTAATGGCGTCTGATTCTCTTTAACAGATTGTCACTGAAAAGCTTGACAAGAACAACTTCCAAGCATGGAAGTTTAGAATGACGAATTTCCTTATGGGAAAAGGATATTGGGAATTTGTTGCAGGAAATGAAGAAGAACCAGTTCTTCCTGATGTTCCCAATCAACAGCAAATGCAGGCATTTAAAGCATAGCATGAGAGAGCCAGGAAAGTTATGTATTGGCTGTCTATCAGCATTTCAGACTCTATGATTGTGCATATTCAAGATGCAAGTACGCCAAAGGAGGCATGGGATACTTTGTCAAAAATGTATAGCACAAATATGCAAGCCAGGAAAATGCAGCTCAAGCAAGAGTTGCATAATGTGCAAAGAGAAAATATGAGCATCAATGACTACCACATGAAGGTGAAGAAGATTGCAGATGCACTTGCTTCCATTGGGTCGCCAGTGGAAGATGATGATTTAGTTTCTGTGACCTTGAATGGTCTAGGAAAGGATTATGCACAGTTTCGGACATCCATTTCAGTTCGTGAAAGATTTCCTAATTTTGAGGAGGTGATTGCTCTTCTAATTTCTGAGGAGCAGAGAAATGGTAGTGCATCTTCTTCAGGAGGAACTTCAAAAGAAACTGTCTTCTACTCAAATGCTGGAAGAGGTAGAGGCAGAGGTAGAGGAGGCCGATTTGGAGGCCGTGGTAGAAATCAAAATATGCAGCAAACTCAAGAAAACCAGTCCTATGGAGGAGGACGTGGTAACTCTAGAGGCAAGGGGAGCCAAAGAGGTCGTGGTGGATGGCAAAGAGGCCAAAATGCAAACAGCAATGTTGAATGCTACTACTGTGGTAAAATGGGTTATATGGCTAAAGACTGCTATAAAAAGCAGAATGACATCATGAATGGAAAATTGCAACAAGGGAATTATGCATCTTCTAGTAGACAGGGTGATGACAAAAATGAGCATTTGTTTATGGTGCAGCACATGAACAATTATGTGACAAGTGTAGAAGAAAGCAACAATGTATGGTATGTTGACTCAGGTGCATCAAACCACATGACAGGTCATGCAGAATGGATGGAGGATGCAAGGAAAATGGAAAAACCAGGATTTGTGGAGACTGGTGATGATACTGCACATCCTTTTGTGCAAATTGGAAAAATTCATTTGTCTATGTAGGATGGGAAAAAGAAATACATGTCCGATGTATTTCATGTCCCGAATATCACCAAGAATCTGGTTTCTGTTGGTCAAATGGTTGAGCACGGCTTGCAGGTTAGATTTAATCCTCATGGATGCTTTGTTGAGGATATGAAAAATAAAGGTCGCTTGATAGCAAAAGGAAAGAAGAAGAGCAGAATGTTTACATTGGATGCAGACATGCCTGAATTGAGTGCAGCAATGTTTGCATATGGGACCGGTATAGTTGCAGATATTGATATCTGGCATAAACGCATTGGTCATGTTAATGTACAGCGACTTAAATCAATGCAGGCCCAAAATATTATTGCAGGATTGCCCAAATTCAAGGTTGCAGAAATGCATAAGGTATGTGAAGCCTGTCAGTTTGGAAACAGGCAAGGAAACCATTTCCTAGACATGTCCAAGAGAGTGAGAAGCCATTGGAATTAATCCACTCTGATGTGTGGACTACTAAAGTTGCATCTCTTGAAGGCTGTCATTATTTTGTCACTTTTATTGATGACTATAGCAGAAAAGTTTGGGTGTATTTTATGAAAAAGAAAAGTGAAGTTTTGGGCATTTCAAAACTCTTAAAGCTATGGTTGAAAAAGAAACAGGCCTGCAAATAAAATGCCTAAGGTCAGATGGAGGGGGAGAGTACCTCTCAAATGAGTTTGCAAGGTTCCTGCAGGAGCATGGCATAAAGCAGCAATATTCATGCAGTCATACCCCACAACAAAATGGAGTTGCAGAAAGGAAAAACAGGCATATTGGAGAGGTATCTCGTGCCATGCTCAACGAAAAAGACTTGCCAGATTTTTACTAGGCTGAAGCAGTTGCTACAGCAGTCTATATAATGAACATGACTCCCACTGCAGCAATACATGGGATGACTCCAGAGGAGAGGTATTCTCATTTGAAAATTTTTGGTTGCATTGCCTATGTACATGTGCCAAATGAGTTGAGATCCAAGTTGGATCCAAAAGCTGAGAAGTGCATCTTTATTGGTTGCTCTCTGCAGCAAAAAGGGTATATATGCTATAGCCCTTCTACTCGTAAGTTTACAGTGAGCAGAGATGTTGTTTTTTATGAGATCAGTAGCTGGTATAAACCAGTAAATGTAATTGATGATGTAGATGCACAAAATGGTAATGCTGCACAGAATTCACAGCAGCAGTCATAAAATATTAGTGGACCTGGAGCGTCCTTTAGCAGTGGTTCACATTCTTCGCCATGGATAGGCAGATTGAGATCAGGAGAATCTTCTCAAAGCAATGCAGACAGTGGTATGCAAGTATCACGAAAAGGAAAAGAGAAGGTTGATCAGCCCATGTTTGATGTGAATGCAGGTCACTCTTATGTGGATGGTGAATCCAGTGGCTCAGAACAGAGCATTGATGATGAGTTGGGTATTCCTTCTATTGTTACACCTGGAGTAAGGAAGACCAGGGATGTTTTGAGAGCACCTGGGAGTGAACCTATTTTGCGTAGGTCTACGAGAGCTAGGTATCCTGTGGATAGGCTGAAATATTATGGATTTACAGCCATTCACTATGCATATATGGTCAAAGTGATACAGAAACCAGAACCCACTTCTTTTGAGCAAGCCATGGGAAAAGAAATATGGGAGAAAGCCATGGATGAAGAAATGGATGCCTTGGAAGCAAATGCTACATGGGAATTGGTACCTTTGCCTAAAGGTAAGAATGCAATTGGCTGTAAGTGGGTTTATAAGGTGAAGCACAATGCAGATGGTTCTGTGAACAGATACAAGGCAAGATTAGTAGTCAAGGGGTATGCACAAACAAATGGCATTGACTATGAAGAAACATTCAGTTCGATTGCAAGGATGGCAACCGTAAGAGCAGTCATTGCTATGGCTGCATCAAAGGGATGGTCTTTACATCAGATGGATGTAAAGAATGCCTTCTTGCATGGTGATTTGCAAGAAGAGGTATATATGGAGCAGCCACCAGGTTATATGCATGCTGTTCATCCTGAGTTTGTTTGCAGGTTGAAGAAAGCCTTGTATGGCTTGAAGCAAGCACCTAGAGTATGGTCTGACAAGATAGGACAGTATCTTGTCACTATTGGCTTTTAGATTTCCAAGGCAGATTTCTCACTTTATGTGAGAAAAACAGAGAAAGGTATTATGCTACTTGTCATTTATGTTGATGATTTGATTATGACAGGTGACAGTGATGAAGATATCCTTCATGTGAAAATGCTATTGAAGCAAAAGTTTGAGATGAAGGATTTGGGAGAGCTGCGTTATTTCTTGGGCATTGAGGTGATTAGATCACCAAGTGGGATACAGCTCTTGCAGAGGCAGTATGGATTGGACATGCTGTCCAAATATGGGATGACAGGCTGTAAGCCTATTTCAGTTCCTTTGGAGCAGAATGTGAAGCTGAGCGCAGATGTAGGTGAGCTTCTGGAAGACCCTACTATGTACAGACGCATAGTAGGAAGCTTGATTTATATGACTATTACCAGGCCAGATTTGAGCTATGTTGTTGGATTGGTAAGTCAGTTTATGCAGGCTCCAAGGAAACCGCATTTGGATGCGGCTAGACGCATACTCAGGTATGTGAAGTCCACATTGTAGTATGGACTATTTTATGAGACTGGGGTTCAGATACAGTTGCATGGATACACTGATGCTGATTGGGCTGGTAGCATTTCTGATAGACGATCTACCAATGGATATGTGTTCTCTTTTGGGAGTGCTGCAGTCACTTGGAGCAGCAAGAAACAGCCTACAGTTGCCTTGTCAAGCACAGAGGCTGAGTACAGGGGTGCAGCAATGGCTGCATGTGAGGTAGCTTGGTTGCATAAGCTACTTTATGATATGCATCAGTCTACAGATGGGCCAGTTGTCATTTATTGTGACAACATGAGTAGTATACACTTAGCAAATAACCCAGTCTATCATGCTAGAACAAAGCACATTGAGGTGCATTATCACTATGTGCGAGAGAGGGTTTTACTAGGTCTTATTGATCTAGTTTATGTCAGCACAGAGGATCAGGTAGCTGACATATTCACGAAGGCATTGGGCGCAGTGAAGCTGTGCAAGTTTAGAGACCTGCTTGGTGTGCAGGAATTGAGACTGAGCTCGAGGGGGAGTGTTGAGATATCGAGCTCCACTCGTGATATGCCAGGGTGACCGTTGTACATTTATGTCACCGATGTGTCAGTGCAGATGCGGTTGGTACACCGCCCATGAATAATAGCTAGATGATAGCTATCCTTATCTACTCTAGTTCGTGGCTCAGTTAGTATGCCACCTTAGTTAGTTGAGTTTGGTTTGAGACCCATATATAGGGTTCTTCTATTTCTTTGTAAGAGAGTTCTTTTGGCTTACACAACTAAGAAGAGGAAAACTGTTTTCAGCCTCCACCCTTGTGTATATTCCCCCATTGTGCAAGCAAGAAAGCTACAAGTGAGACTCCTTCCTTCTCTCCCACAATCTTGACAACCCGCAACATCACGGTTTTAAGGAAAATCATGCGATTTTGTTGTGTATATGTTGTTTCTATGGGATGGAATGTGATTGAAAAATAATTCTTAGTAAGCTTAATCAATCTATATCAAGAAATCAATAAATATTAGTATTTACTAATAAATAAATGGAGAAAAATAAAGAAAAAGTGGAAAATAGGTTTTTTACGCTCGAAAAATAGGAAAAAATAACATTTGTGTTCTTGAATGTATGATAAGGTTGAGGCATGAGGTTTACTCAGCCCTATCTCTATGTTAAAGTGGGTATTTACTGCTTTTATGCACGAAAAATACATTTTTTTAAAATGCTCTCTAAACCTACCAACGAATGCACAATCTTAAGCGATAGGGAGAAGGGGGATGTTAAGTACTTATAATATGCTGAAATTTGTTTTTTTTCTTATGCATAGCATATGGGACACATGTGGTTTAAAATTAAGAGGGTCCAGTAGCATGAGTATGCTCGGTACTGGCCCTATACAACACAACAATCTTGTTTAGAGTAAAGGCATGAAAATAAATGTTTTTGCACCTTCACAATGTTGGTTGCATTGGTAAATAAGGAAATTGTTTGAGCACTATAAATCATACACAATTGCATTGCATGCAACACATGGTATCATCCTAGATGCAAAACAATTGTTTTCATGAGCAATGACCTACGTTGAGGAGGTGAGGTACCCTAAGTTGTAGGGTTAGTGGTTTGTTTCCTTTGGGGAGTATGCAGTGATAAATATACTACCTCTCCTAGAATGATTAATTAAAAGAGTGGAGTATGTATCGTATGTGTTCTACATATGTGCGGCGCATCTTCTTGGGGCCAATCCCCGAGGTGTAGGAGAGCCATACTAGGGCTCTGGCAATTAGCCGAGGGGAGGGAGGAGGGCACTCCCTTTGTGTGTGCTTACATAGTGTATTACACCGATATGTGTAGGGACTCCTTGTGAGGAGTTTGGGAAGGATTATCCATTGGACTATGAGCCATACAAATAATTATTTGGTTAAATCAATGTGTAGCTTCCGAATGCTCCTGGCCCCGCAAGGCTGCCCTGAGGGGTGGTTTGGGTGTGTAGTAGAGGCTCAGCTAGTGCCATAGATCATCTTGCTTAGGATTTCCCTTGACAATTTTTACTTGTCTTTGTCACCATCTTTACCCTTTTAACCTCTTATAATAACTCATATATTAGAAGCTTTAGTGCCATTGACACATATAACTTCAACAAGGCTGACTCCACTGCCACTAGGCAACTCCTCTATAATAGCCTTCCCTCTTTGTAGTATTTGTTTCGGTCCCTCATCTTTCTAGAGTTTATTTTCTTATGCTCAATGGTTACTTCCTTGCTGGAGAGAGCTAATCTTGCTCCAACAAGTACTAGCTAAGTGGCTAGACTTTCCACATATGTCACATTTAACATTTGGACAATTCCTAGGGAAATGTTGGCCGCCACACCACTTACAGCTGAATCTTGAGGGGGACACCCTCCTCAAGGCGTTGACTCCCTATCAGATTTTGTTGATTTTTAAGGAAATTGACATCAACAGCTATTTGCATGTATTATTTGGTAATCATGTCAGTATAGTGCTTCATCATATCCTTAACTTTACCAAGGATATTTGAGGCACTTGACTCATAACCATGATTGTCTACCTGTCATTCCATTGGCCTAACCACTTGAGTAGGAATTGGCTATTGACTCCCTGAAACAATATTAGGATTTATTGATTGGCCTCCAACATTTGATGGAGCCATCTGACTAGCCATAGGCATGGTCACACTGGATGAGCTGGCAACATGGGCACATTTTGAATCATGCTTCCTCTCCCATTGGAGTACTTATGGGCATCCATTGACCTCCATTTCTAAGTGCCAAGGTATTTCCAACACCTAAACTCGGATTCTAGTTTTCCCTAGAGGTATAGGCTGCTTGTAATCGTGACTCTATCTCCTCTACTTGTGTAACAACTGTATCAATGTCAGCAAGAGCAACACTGCTCAACTGCACCTGAATATTAAAGTTTAGCCCATGCAAAAAGTATTACAACTGAGCAGCAGCTCTCCTAGAATAGCAATATAGGTTTGCAACTTACATAATACTTCCTTAAATTTATTGGCATAGCCTCCTTGAACATTCTTGTGAGGTTCTTAGCATGTTACATTGAGAACACGTAGCCAATACTGACCTCCCCTTTCAGGGGCAGACTCTCTTCGAAAGGCTACAAAAAATAAAGCAATCGTAGTTATAGTTCCAGCCTCTAGGCTGTGATACCATACTGCAGCTCGTCCTTTCATAGTCATATTAAAGAACATCATCAAGTGTCCTTCATCTTGGATTTGAAAGTTGAATAATAACTTTTGGAACTCATTAATATGAAGTTTCACATCTTCCTTTGCAACCCATAAAAAATGAATAGAGGAAATGCTAAGGCTAGCAAGTCTGGCATTCCTGCTAGGATTGCAATGGGTTGTGCCATGACGACCGAATTTGTTCTCCTAATGGACTATGCATAAAGTTAGGATTGCTAAGACCCCTTACTTGTAGGAATATTGGACCACTCCTTTCTGGAGAATATCTCCTAATAATTTTGGTCTGCCTTCTAGCCCATTCAACTCTTTTTTGCTTCTGAAGCTCAGCTTGACGACTGTCTTTTGGATCTATCTCACTACCTTTTGGCATATACTAATAAACTAGTCCCTATCGACCAAGTTTTAGAGACTACCTCTTATCAGCAGCTCTTGGCAAACACACCACCTGTCCAGACCTAAAACAAGCCCAATACTAGCTCTAATTTTGGTTTGAAATGGTTAGATACTTTCATTTGGTTGCCAATGCTCTGACTTATGAGTCATGTTGAAGAAATCACAAAAAATTAGTTGTATAATAATTTTATGCAAAACTCAAGACTATGCAATGAAAGAAAAAATATGCGATTTTTGGGTTTTTGGTGTGTGTATGCTATTCGTATGGGTTAAAATATGCTAAGAAAATACTTTTCCATAATATTAATCAATCTAAACCAAAAATACAGTAAATATAAGTAAATCTATATAAATAAATAGTGAAAAATAAAAAATAGAGAAAATTAGGTTTTTCACATCAAAAAAATAAGGAAAAATAAAATCTATGCTTATGAATGTATGGTAGAGCTTAAGCATGAGGTTTAGCCGTAGTTCAGCCCTATCTCTTTGCTAGTGTGAAATTTCATTGATTTCAATAAAGAAAAATACATTAAAAATCATGCATTAAACCTATCAACGCATGCAAAATTCTAAACACTAGGGACTAGGGGGTTGTTGAGTAGTTAAAGTATGCTGAATTTTGATGTTTTGTGATGCATATCATATAGGTTCCATGGTTGTCTAAAATCAAAAGGGTCTAGTAACATGAGAAAGCTCGGTACTAGCCCTAAGCAATGAAGCACTCTCGGTTTAGAAGAAAATCATGAAAGGAACTATCTTCGCAGTATCAAAATGGTGATTTTTAATGAATGAATCTATTTGAGCACGATGGTCATACGCACTTGCATTGCACACACCATATGGTATCATATCCCGGATGCATAGCACCTATTTTAATGAGTGATGACCTACGCTAAGAGTTCGAGGTATCCTAAGCTGTAGGGCTAAATATTCAGTTCTTGGGGAATATTTAGTGATGTTTATCTATTATCTCCTAGATCGTTTAATGGAAAGAGTGGAGTTTGCTTTTAATGTGTTCTATGTTCATGGTGCATCTTAGAGCCAATCCGAGAGGTGTAGGAGCATTGTAGTGGAGCCACAGTAATCAACCAAGGGGTGCTCCCATTCTATGTGCCTATGCAGTGTATAATACCAAGGTGTTTACGGACTCCCTCTGAGGAGTGTGGAGAAGAATATTTGTTGGACTAAAAAATCATACAAACACAAAAGTTGTTAGATGCTCCTAGTCGTGAGGCCGTGTGGGTGGTTTCAGATGAGTAGTAGAGGCTAGTGCCTTATAGCTAGTGTCAGGCCCGTTTTAGGTTGTAACATGTCAAGAACCATAACTATGATTAACTTATTCTTTGTGGCCTTTTGAAGAGAATTTGCCCCTAAAAGGGGAGATCAGTATTGGCTACATGTCCTCAATGTAACATGTCAAGAACCTGACGAGAAGGTTCGTGGATATGCCAAGAAATTGAAGGAAGTATTTTGTAAGCTACAAACCTATATTCTTATTCCAACAACTACTCAATTGCAATACTTTTTGAATGAGTTGGATTTTAATATTCAAGTGTAGTTGAGTAGTATTGCTCTTGCCAATATCGATATGGCTATTACATGAGCAAAGGAGGTAGAGTCGTGACAATTATAAGCGGCTTATACCTCTAAGGCAAATTGAAATCCGAGTTTAGGATCTGGAAATACTTTGGCACTCACAAATAGAGGTCAAGGGATACCCATGAGTCCTCCTAATGGAAGAGGAAGCATGATTCAAAATGTGCCCATATACAACTATTGTGAATGTTGAGGAGGTATTATATTCATTATGTGTACATGGAGGCAAGGTTAAGGTTAAAAAAAACATCAAGACTACTAGTCTTAGAACCCGATCACATGCCATTTTAGGGGAAGGGAGATGAGATTTTGCCTTATATGGGCAGAGGGGTAGAGCCCATCTTCTCCTCCTCTCTCACTCACTATGAACCAAGTGCGGTGATTGATTGCTCTCAGTCCTATAGGCCCATAATGTGATCACTAAGAAAAAGTGCTAGAATGCTATTTGAGATTGCTACATGGTGGAGGAACCTTTAGATCAATCCTCGTGGGTTGAGGCCAAGCGCTTCATAGTAGTAGGTAGACTTAGGGCCGCCCAATTAAATCAAAGTTCGATTACCTATGGAGTACATACGATGACAATTGGGATAGACCTTGGATGACTAATAAATGTTACCTTTTGCAATCAAGTGGTTAGTACCTTACAATCTCTCCAAACCATTCAGCATGGCTAGTTGTATGATTAGATGTACTTGAATCAACATACCATACATCATCACATGCTCTGTCTTGTAACAACATTCATCATTTGCTGCATGGCAAACAAATGCTCATTTTTCTTATCATCTATGTTGAAGTCTATGCATAATTTTCTTACTGTAATTTGTCATTGTGAATATCATCCTTCTTATCATAACAAGGGGTTGTATATATAGCCTATTCTTCTACAATAATCATAACTTACAATACCACAATTATTAGAATCTCCATTCTACCATCCACCTCTTTCTCTAGATCTTCCCCTGTCTCTAAAATTATCAAAGCCTCCTAAAATCTACATATCACCAAATTGTTGATTTAACATGTTTTGCTAGTTACCACTAGCACATCCCATACCGTGACCTCTTGAATTAGAATCTACCAGATCCCCTTCTTGAACTTGAGTAAAATTCTTGGACCTCCTCACCACTTTTTTCAACTGATTTACCTTGCATGTTGATCTCTTCCGTAATGATGAGAAAAATCAACTCATCAAAGTCTAGAAATGGCTTTTATACATACGTAGAAGTAATAGAAGATTTCCAAGCCTTCTTATTATTAAGATGACCCAAGTAGATGAAATCAAATTATCATAATCAAGCATCACATCAATAGCTACTAAGGCATCTACAATGCTCCTTACCTTCAAACTATACTCATTTATAGACATGTTTCCTTTCTTCAAAGTATTCAAATATTGATTAAGTTGAATCTCTTATACATTTGTATTTATTAGAAACATATTCTCGAAGGTTATCCAAGCTACATGTGAGCTTTTTGCATTTTTGATATGCCCCAACATAGTGTTATCAATGACTGTAGATAGCCAATATATTACCTTATCTTTTACATTCCATTCTTTTCATATCTTTAATTCTTTTGCAACTGTATAGAATCACTTGGTTTTGGTTCCTTTTTTTCACATGAAACAAACTCAAAGAGGTCTTTTCCAATAAGAAAGTTTGTCACATAGTGAACTTCCATGATGGGTAGTTATTCTTGTCTAGCTTATTAGTGAAAGCTTCTTGAATCATTAAAGGTTTAAGAAAAGGCTCACATGTATACCTAATCAAATTAAATAAGGCTGAGCAAGATAAAGAAGCCGAAGATGAACTGTCATGGCTTAGGGAATATGCTAACATATTTCCTGAAGAATTAACTAAAATTCAACCACAGAGAGAAGTCAACCCCATGAAATCAAGCTAGTACCAGGAGCTGCACTAGTTGCAAAGTGACCATATCGAATGTCCATTCTGGAAGCCATAGAACTAAATGAACAACTCAAAATAGCTCTTAGATCAGGGATACATTTGACCCAGTAACTCACCCTGGGGATCTTTGATATTATTTCAAAAGAAGAATGTGGGACTCTCCATCTCTGAATTGATTATCGAGGGCTAAATCAAGTAATGATCAAGTGTTGGGGGTAAAGGCGCCTCTGCCTAGCCGCCTGTGTATTACTACACTTACAGTCACCGCCCCTGCACACTGTAGGTGGTGGGCGCCCATCACCGTCACTTTATTCTTTATTCTTTTAGTGACAGTTTGAATAAAGGAAGGCTCGGTCACACATTGTGACTGTTGGAGTTCCCATTTCTAGTCTCTCCCTTTCTTGCTCTTGCTCTCCCGCCATAGTTCTCGAGTCCAACCTTCGATCCGTCGCTCCCTTTCAACTGGTATCAGAGCTTTGATTTTTGACTCTTGAGCTTGGTTCTGGCATTCTCAACATCCCATCGACTCCCTACTTGCATTGGTTCTTCTTCCTAGCGGCCATATCCGACTCCTTCGAGCTCTCGTCACTCCCTGGCTTCCCGAGCACGTTCCCGGCATTGTTGGGCACCTTCAAGACATTACATCAGAGGTATTTGATCATTTTCTTCAGGGTTTACTTCAGTTCTTAGGTCTCATAGGCCTAAACAAGATTGGGGTAGCCACCATTGAAGCTCCCTTGCTTCATATCTCACTTGCCTTTGAACAAGACTTGCTGGAGCTTGTTTGAGGCCTTCCTTGGCTTTAACCGGACCCCTCTGAAGCTTGGCCACCCTTTTTTGCAGCCCCAGGACCAGCATTTACAATTGGCGAAATCACACAGCCCTCCCATATGTGTCTTCAGCATTGACAGTCACAACAACAGCTCTCCCCCTCCATTGGCACTTGGAAAGGCTCCATTTCGGGCATACAAACATGCTTTGATGCTTGGTTTTGATGGTTGATGTGTTGGCATAGCATTTGGACTAATTTAACACTGTTTTGGGACTGTCATAACAGTCCACATGCAGTTTATGACAGTGTTACACTGACATTTGATGCTACAGCTTGTTTGGCATTGTCATTTGATGCTCGGTTGGTGGTTCCGTTTGATGCTCGGATGTTAGGGGAATGTATGCCTATTGTTTGGCAACCATTTGGAGCTCATTTTGGAGCTGAAATTCTCAGTTTTGAACAGTAAATCACTGCTATACACAGTTGGGTTGAAGTCATTTTACTCATGTACACTTATGCCTATGATTTTCGGGCTATGTTTCGGACATATATGGTGATGTATTGACACTTGACATAGAGCTTGGTTTTGATTCGGGATCGTTGGTTGAGCTTGAGCTCACTTTGCAAAGAATTTGGATGCTCCATCTTGGATGTACTTATGGCATGTATGTTGCTTATGTCTGACCGGTCTTGACATGCTTAGCCTATGCCATTACTACATGCTAGTTACATTGTTTGGAGTCTATTGCTACTGGAGCTCGGTCTTGGCTTGACCTTGGATTCCCGGAGCTTACTTGAGCTATTTATTGGCTTGCCAGAGTTGTATCTTGGAATGTACTTGATGTCTTATATGCTTATGGATGCTACATACGGATGCTCTACCGCCTACATGTTCGGGATTGTTGAGTGTGAAATATGTTGGTTTTTGGGTTGATTTTTTGTTTTTTTTAATGATAAATGGTTGTTTTTGATGACTGATTGTTTGAATTTGAAGATATTTTGAAGTGTTTGGAAAGGTTTGGATAAGTTCGAAGGGTTTTTTATGGTTTTTGATGAGGATGTTTGGTTCTGTAAGGTCTGATTTTCTTCTATTTTGTTTCTGTTTTGGTAGTAGAGATGGTTGAATGAATGTTTTGAGAGATGATTGAAGTTGTGTGAAGAGGTTTATGAAAGATTGAATTGGTTTTGTTTTGGTTTTTATGATTTTTATGGGTTCTATTGATCTTCTGTGAAGTTCTGTAAGCTTCTGTAGCTCTGTTGTTCTGTACTTCTGTTGCTCTATGGTTCAGTTCTGTTGTTTCTATTGAGTGTTATGATGGATGTTTGGATATTTTGGGAAGTGTTTTTGTCTTAGGAAAGGATGAATGGAAGCTCTATCCAAGCTAATTGAAGTGAAGAAGTAACTCTGCTGAAGATTCATAGAAGGTTACAAAAGACAGTGACAGAAGACAAATCTCACAGGACACTATGAAGTCTCTGGTGCCCCTTCATACCACACATACCTTTTGGAAGGTGTATCCTATTCAAAGAGTAGAGAGAGAGAAAGGGAAAGACTCCATATCCATGAGCCTTCAGGCTCTCAAGCTCATTCCTTCATTTCCACATACTTTTCTAAAAAGCACACACTCACTACAAGATAAAGTGACCTAGTGTAAATGTAGACTAGACTGACTAACTCTAGTCAGGTCACTGACTGACTACTAACCCGACTTATTTAATGTAGTCACATGTAGACAGCTATACACACTAGCTGTCATAGATGTCGGTCATAGATGAAGACACACTGACGGTGAGCTTGATTTCTAACACTCCCCCTCAAGCTAAAAAACAAAACTCAAATCATTTGTATCACTCCAAGTAGCTGTCTAAAGTGAATGAACTTATCTTTACCAAGTGATTTGGTAAAGATGTCTGCTACCTGGTCTTCAGTCTTCACATGCTCCAAGTCAATCTGATCTGCTAAAACCATTTCCTTGATGAAATGGTAGTGAACCTCAATGTGTTTTGATCTTGCATGATAAACAGGATTGCTTGCTAACATAACACTGCTCAAATTGTCACAGTACAGCTTGACTTTGCTGTCCAAGTGTACTCCCAAGTCATTCAGTAACTTCTGTAACCACTTAGCTTCACAGGCCGCTAAGGCCGCACCATGATACTTTGCTTCCGTACTGGATAATGCAACTGTAGGCTGTTTCTTACTCTGCCAACTGATCATGCTACTATCCAAATGCATAGCCACTGGTTGACCTCCTGTCATATGTGCAACCAGCCCAGTCAGCATTAGTATACCCCATCAAGTCAAGGGTTTTCCCATATGCATAAAATAGCTCATGATCTGTGGTACCCTTTACATATCTCAGAATTCTTCTGACTGCATCCAAGTGTGGTTTGCAAGGCTTCTGCATGAACTGACTGATCAGCCCCACATCATAACTCAAGTCAGGTCTAGTGATCGTGAGATAGATCAAGCTGCCTACCATCTGTCTGTACATAGTAACATTCTCAATCTCTGTCCCAATATCAATCTACAGCTTGACATTCTGCTCCAAAGGCGTATCCATAGGCTTGCAATCAGCCATACCATATTTCTGTAACATGTCATGAGCATATTGCTTCTGTAGCAGCCATATGCCTCGAGGTGTAGAAACAGCCTCAATCCCCAAAAAGTATTTCAGCTCTCCAAGGTCCTTGACCTTAAATTCAGCCTGTAAACACGTCTTTATTTTAGCAATCCCATTTTCATCATCTCTTGTAATGATTCAGTCATCAACATAGACAACTAGGAAAACATAGCCACTATCTGTCTTCTTCGCAAACAAACTATGATCAGCATCTCCCAATCGGAAACCATGTTGCTGTAAATAACTGCTGATGCGAGCATTCCATGCTCTGGGTGCCTCTTCCAACCCATATAATGCCTTTTTCAGCCGACATGCATGTGCTGGAAATTCTGGATGTACATAGCCTTCAGGCTGTTCCATGTAAACCTCTTCCTGTAATTCTCCATTGAGAAATGCATTCTTTACATCCATCTGCCATAGTTTCCAGCCTCTAGCTGCTGCCTATCAACAGGTCGTCTGACCCTCTCTGATCTCCTGAGCTGTGGCTCACTGTGAGCTTGCCTCTCATGAGGCGGCACATAACAGCTCTGTCTAGCACCTGGTGTCATAACAGATGGAATCCCCAATTCACTATCTAAGCTGTCACTGCTAGATGAATCATAACCTGCAGTGAGTGGACCTGTTACATCTTCAAAAACCTTTTCTTTTCCCTTATCTGTTCTCCCCCTCACTGACATATCCCTGTCAGTGGATGCAGTAGTGCGACTCCGTAATCATCCTGTCCAAGGACTCACTGTAGATGATACATCACCTGTCTGACCAGTCATGGAAGTACTCTCTGTAGGAGTATTTTCAGCATGACTCATACTGGGTGAGCCATCAGTAGGCACTGCAATAGGATTCCCATACCAAGATGCTAACTCATCAAATACCACATCTCTGCTTATGAGTGTCTCATGCGTAGAAGGTACATAACACTTATAAGCTTTCCGTTCCTGTGCATATCCAATAAACACACTTTTCACTGCCTTAGGATCCAATTTCTTCCTCTTCTCATCCGGTATATGCACATATGCAATGCTGCCAAATACCTTCAAGTGTGAAATATCAGGTTTATGACTATACAGCCGTTCATACGGAGTGACATCATGAATCCCTGTTGTAGAGGTTCGATTCAGCACATATACAGCAATCACCACTGCTTCAGCCCAATAACCATTTGGCAGACATTTTTCATTCAGTATAGCTCTAGCTGACTCCATCAAAACCCTGTTTTTCCTCTCTGCAACACCATTTCGCTGCGGTATATAACTGCATGTGAGCTGTCTTTTGATCCCATGTTTAGCAAGATACCTGTCAAAGTAGTTTGAGACATATTCACCTCCTCCATCTAATCTCAAACATGATATGTAACAGCCCAATTCATTTTCATCATGTTTCTTGAAGTCTTTGAATGCATCAAACACATCATCCTTATGTTTCAAGATATAAAGCCAAGTATACCTGCTGAAATCATCAATAAATGAGACATAATATCGTGCACCGCCAAAAGAAGCATTATGTGAAGGACCCCAGACATCAGAGTGTACCAACTGTAAAGGCCTAGTGCTGTTTTTTACATGTCTCATGAAAGGAAACCGTACCTGCTTCCCAAACTGACATGCAGGGCATACATGACCAAAATCATTATACTTGAATTTAGGTAATCCAAGTACTACTTCTTTCTACTGCATAGATTTCAGCTTTTGTACATTAACATGCCCGATTCTCTTGTGCCAGATCTCTTGTTAGATATGATCAATGCCCCACCCTCATTAGGTGCTACCAATGATCCATGGTGCTCAAAGTTGTAAGGCCCCCATTATGAGGAGAAGCCAAATGTGAGCGCGGACATTGGTTGAGTCCTGACTTGTATATCAGATGAGGTCTATGTGACCGGATGGCAAAAAGGTGACTATTGTGGGTCTAATATTTGGGTTAGAAGGAGTGGTTAAGCTGGTAGCAACTCGAGGCGCATTGCATCGAGTTGCGGTGTCCCGATGGTAAAGGAAATATTCCCTGGAATATTCCCTGGCCGACTAGTGGAGGCTCATATGGTAGGTCGGTCAGCAGGCCGACATAACAACCTTCGCGGGCTATAAAAGCTAAACCCCTTCGCAGCCATCTTTCATTCATCTTTCACCCAGTCAGAGTTGTTATTCTAGCTAGCCTTAAGCTCTTCACCTATCTTCTATCTAGATCGCCATCTAAGCTTCACACTGTGGAAGCGCACGGGTGGACAGAGCCATCTTTGTATCAGTTGTTTGGAGTTAAAGAATTTACTGATTCTCCTCTTATCTATTGTGTACTCTCTATCTCTTTCTCAGATTCTGTTCACTACGCCGTGTAATATTTTACATGGTATCAGAGCCCAGGGGGCTCTAGAGATCGGAGAGCATACAAGAGGCAAAGGCTTCAACAATAAAGAGAAACTATGTCGACTTCGGGAAGCGGTTCTGGTGCATCAGAAAATGGTGAGGAGGTGGTGCTGCTGTACCGGCTATTCAAACACTGAGGATTCGTCCACCAACCTTCAGTGAAGGCAAGTTAGATGGTACAAACTACACCTTGTGGAAGTTCAAAATTACAACTATCCTTGATTCTTATGAGCTTCTGGAGACTGTGCTGGGGACTGATGCAGAACCACAGCCTACCCCCGACCCATCAAATCCTAGTGTGATGATTCCTCCGAATGCAGATCTTCTACGAGCTTGGAAACGAAGGAATGCAAATGCATTGTGTGCCTTAGTTACAAGCTATTCTGACAGTGTTTTGACTCTGATTCAGCATACAACCAAAGCGTCAAATGCTTGGAATGTACTAAGGAGTTAGTATGAAACACGAAACCAAACAAGGATTCAAAACTTGGAGAATCAACTAGCAGCAGAGAAGTTTGCTGAAGGAGAGACGGTTGAAGCATTCATCACTCGGATTAAGAATCTGCGCGACCAGATGGCTGGCGCTGGGATACAAAAGACTAGTGAGAGCTAGCTCGGAGGTGTCTTCGGATTTGTCCACAAAAGTTTGATGGACTAGTAACTGCCCTTAATACTCAGGTGAGACCTCAAGCTTTGACTTTTGAGGAGTTTTGTGCATTATTAATGGAGGAGGAGTTGAGGGTGAAAGCCCGAGAAGGAAGCAACAATGGAGATGCTGCATTCTCTGCCAATGCAAAAGGCAAAGGTGTTTCCTGCACCAAAAATGATGGTGACAAAAAGAAGAAGGGCGACAAGAAGAAGTTTCAAGGAGAGTGCTTCTACTGTAAGAAGAAAGGACATGCAATTGCAAATTGTCGTGTCAAGAAGGCAGATGAAAAGAATGGTACCCTTAAAAGTAAAGGGAAAGAGACAGCCAATATGGCTGAAGTAGAGTTGGAATTATTCATGGCGACCATTGAGGAAGTGTGCTCCTTAGCGCAAGAAGAATCTACCACTGACTCATGGGTGTTGGATAGTGGGGCCTCCCGTCACATGACCAACAAGAAAGGTCTATACAGTTCTATGCAGCCTCTACAAGAATCCATCACTGTGACGGTTGGAAATGATGCTAAATGCCCTGCTGCGGGCACATGTACTATTTCTTTTGTTGCTGCAAATGGTGAAGTCAAAAAGCTTTCAAATGTGTTGTATGTTCCCGGAATCAGGAGAAATCTCTTATCAGTTTTGCTGCCATAACTGATCTTGGTCATGAAGTGAGGTTCAAGAAGACATGTGCAGAAATTATTGATAGTGCTGGCACAATTGTTGGCAAAGGAGAAAGAAGGAACAACCTGTATGAGCTAAGTGCTCTTACAGCCACCGCTGGAGTGGGCACAAGTAAGCTTTGGCATGAAAGGTTTGGACACATCGGATTTGCAGTATTGAAGGAGATGCAAAAGCAAGGTATGGTTGCTCACCTACCTACAATAACTGAATTGAAGGAACCATGTGAAGCTTGTATGATGGGCAAGCAACAGAGAAAGGCATTTCCACAAGAAAGCAAGAATAGAGCACAGGCTCCTCTAGAGTTGGTGCATGCTGACTTGTGTGGTAAGATGCCTACACAGGCCTTGGGGGGATCTTCTTATTTTATGTTGATTGTCGACGACTACAGTAGGAAGATGTGGGTGTACCTCCTTCGTGATAAGGCTCAAGCTTTTGGTATGTTTAAAGAATGGCTAATACTTGTTGAGAATGAAACAGGGAAAAGTGTGAAGAAATTTAGAACAGATGGTGGTGGTGAGTTCAACTCAAAGGAGTTTGAAGGCTTTTGCAAGAGCAAAGGGATCAAGCGTCAATTGACGATGC
Source organism: Lygodium microphyllum (assembly GCF_053477565.2). Taxonomy (NCBI): domain Eukaryota; kingdom Viridiplantae; phylum Streptophyta; class Polypodiopsida; order Schizaeales; family Lygodiaceae; genus Lygodium; species Lygodium microphyllum. Next base: position 87,284,739 of record NC_141155.1, read on the forward strand.
CTCACACACCTCAGCAGAACGGTGTTGTGGAACGCAGGAATCGCACAATTGTGGAGATGGCAAGATGCATGCTAAAGGGCAAGGGATTGCCTAACCATTTTTGGGCTGAAGCTGTTAATACTGCAGTCTACATTCTAAATCGGAGCTATACAAAGGCTCTCAAGGGAAAAACACCTCATGAGGCTTACACTGGTAAGAAACCATCTGTCTCACATTTCAGAAATTTTGGATGTGAATGTTATGCACATGTTCCAGATGAGAAGAGAAACAAGTTACAACCAAAAAGCAGAAAATGTATCTTCTTAGGTTATAGTGATGAGCAGAAGGCTTACAAATTATATGACCAAGAGGCAAAGAAGATCATCGCGAGCCGTGATGTGTGTTCAAGGAGGAGCCACATACAGTGGAGGAGGAGAAGGCAAGTTCTTCCACTTTATCATCAAGCGAAGAAGTAGTCCACTATGAACCTGTCCCGAGAGCTATCCCTATCCTTAAGGAGGAGGAAGCATCATCTTCAGATGATGAGGAAAAAGTTCACCAACCTGACATCACCCCACCAGAAAAGCCATTGCCACGCTGGGTGAAGCAGCTCTATGACCACAATAATCCTATGCCTGCATCTGTTGAGGAGAAGGCAGATGGACCAAGGAGGTCTCAGAGAATAGAGGATCAAAGAAGGGCTTCTGCTCACATAGTCAATATGGCCTTGATGGTTGAGATTATGAGAGAAGTAAAGGAGCCAATTGACTTAGAAGAAGCACTTGCAGATCCATCATGGAAGGTTGCTATGCAGGCGGAGTATGACAGCATAATGAAGAATGACACTTGGGAGCTAGTGGATCGACCAGCAAAGCGGAAGGTTATTGGCATCAAGTGGATCTGGAAGGTAAAGTACAAGGCTGATGGTACCTTAGAAAAGTACAAAGATAGATTGGTTGGCCAAGGATTTTCACAAGTTGAAGGGTTTGATTTTCAAGAGTCATTTGCCCTAACTGCCAGAATGACCACTATTTGCACGGTACTTGCAGTGGCTGCCCATGACAAGTGGCCAGTGTACCAAATGGATGTTAAGTCAGCGTTCTTAAATGGTGACCTCAAGGAGGAGGTGTACGTGGCTCAGCCACCAAGGTTTGAGGCCCCCCATTTTGAGAACAAAGTGTGTAAACTGAAGAAGGCATTGTATGGGTTGAAACAAGCCCCCAGAGCATGGTACCAGCGGATAGATAGGTTCTTTTTAAACCTAAACTTCAAAAGATGTGCCTCAGATGCTAACCTGTATGTTTACAGGGATGGTAAAAAGTCTGTAGTGATTGTCCTATATGTGGACGACCTTCTTATTACAGGTGACTATGAAGATATGATCAACCAAACTCGAAAGGTTTTGAGTTCTAAGTTTGAAATGACAGACTTGGGCTTGTTGCACTATTGTTTGGGGATTGAAGTCTGGCAAGAGCTAGGAAAGATCTTCATCTCTCAGAAGAAGTATGCATGGGAGATCTTGAAGGCATTTGGCATGACCGAGTGCAAGGAGATAGCTACACCTATGGAGGTGAATGCAAAGTTATCCATCGAGGATACATCAGCACTAGCAGACATTGGGAGGTATAAGAGCTGATCTACTTGTGTAACACCAGACCAGATATCAGTTTTGCTGTTGGTGTTTTGAGCAGGTTCTCAAACAAACCTCATGAGAGTCATTGGAAGGCTGGGATGCGGGTGCTCAGATACTTGAAGAAAACTCTTGACTATGGTATCACATACAGTTTCGGAGCCTCTCTTGTGGGGAACTGTGACTCAGATTGGGCAGGAGACATTGATTCTAGGAAGTTAGTTTCTGGTTATTGTTTCTCTTTGGGTTCATGAATTTTCTCTTGGATTAGTAAGAAGCAACCAACAGTGGCATTGTCTTCTACCGAAGCAGAGTACAAGGCAGCTTGTTTTGCTGCATGTGAGGCCGTATGGCTGAGAAGGATTCTATGGCATATGTGAGTGCAGGATGAAGAACCAACTGTGCTGAGATGTGACAATCAGAGTTGCATCGCCATTGCCAAAAATCCAGTGTTTCATGCATGCACCAAACATATAGAGATCCAGTATCACTATGTGCGTGATTTGATGGAGGATGGGATAGTGGAATTGGTCTACTGTCCAACAGAGGAGAATGGAGCAGATATCTTCACCAAAGCACTTACGAAGGATCTGCTTCAAGTTCATCTTCAGAGACTCGGCATTGGGACGAGGAGATAGTTCACCTATGGGTGGACATTGAGGGGCGGTGTTAGATATGATCAATGCCCCACCCTCATTAGGTGCTACCAATGATCCATGGTGCTCAAAGTTGTAAGGCCCCCATTATGAGGAGAAGCCAAATGTGAGCCCGGACATTGGTTGAGTCCTGACTTGTATATCAGATGAGGTCTATGTGACCGGATGGCAAAAAGGTGAATGTTGTGGGTCTAATCTTTGGGTTAGACGGAGTGGTTAAGCTGGTATCCCTAGCCGACTAGTGGAGGCTCATATGATAGGTCGGCGGTCAACAAGCCGACCTAACGACCTTCGCGGGCTATAAAAGCTATACCCCTTCACAGCCATCTTTCACTCATCTTTCACCTAGTCAGAGTTGTTATTCCAGCTAGCCTTAATCTCTTCACCTATCTTCTATCTAGATCACCATCTAAGCTTCACACAGTGGAAGCGCACGGGTGGACAGAGCCATCTTTGTATCAGTTGTTTGGAGTTAAAGAATTTACTGATTCTCCTCTTATCTGTTGTGTACTCTCTATCTCTTTCTCAGATTCTGTTCGCTGCGCCGTGTAATATTTTACACTCTACATCTCTGGTGGCACTCTCATCATGCGCAAACATAGCTGCTTTAAGTTCAGGAATAGTCGCTTCCAAAGTACACATCCTACCATCCCTTCTGCCCTTGGCAATTAGCTTGCAGCCATTTCCATACTCCTCAATGAAACATCCATCCTTGTTAAACCTCACTTGCAGATTCTGTTCTGCCATTTGACCAACAGACAACAAATTCTTTGTTATGGTCGGTACATGTAAGACATCATGCAGGCCTTTCTTCTTGCCATCAGGCATCATCAGAGGAACAATCCCTTTAAGCTTTATGTCATGTTGGGTATCATCCCCAGTACATACATGACCACGTGTACCTGCAACCATCTTATCAAACCACTCTCCATGCGGGGTCATGTGGTTTGACGCTCCAGAGTCAATGTACCATCTGTCATCTCTATCATGTCTCGATGCATTTTTAGATACATGCTGCATGGCAAAGAGTCTATCAATTGACTCATCATGAGCACCACTGGAAGATGCATAGTGCCCATGCTGTTTCCCTTTTGTCTTCATGTCATTCTGCTTTTTGTAACATTCCTTTGCTATGTGCCCATACTTACCACAATAATGACAGTCCTTGTCCTTGTTGGACTGATCAGTAGACTGCCATGAACCAGAACCACCACCTCTACCTCGGGGTGATCTCCCCTTGCCTCTAAACCCACCAGATCCACGCTGGCCTTGTGTATTTGTACCATGCCAATTACTCTGTTGCTGCTGCTGTCCATAAGTATTACGAGTGTCACCACGACCTCGAAATGAACCACGACCTCTAGATCCTCTGCCATGCTGGCTAGAGTACAACACAGTGTCTCTACTATGAGATGCACTAGAACCTATATTCAAACCAATTTTGACTTCCTCATGCAGCAACAAAGCAACTAGCTCTTCCCAGCTAGGGGGCTCTTCTTTGACAGAAATGGAAGTGTCAAAAGCTTTGTACTCTTTGCCTAAGCCATTCAAAGCAACAGCAATCATATCATCTTCTGATACACTTGAGCCAATAGTAGCAAGTTGATCAACTATGGTCTTAATCTCCGTGGTATACGTCTGGATGCTCTTTCCATTCCTAGACATGTTGTTGAACTGCTGTTTCAACTAGATCTTTCTTGCATGTGTCATGGTTCCATAATTTTTCATCAGTATGTCCCAAGCATCCTTCGGAGTCTCACATCCAGTGATTTGAATTACCATAGCATCAGATATACATAAGGAAAACCAATGCAGCACCTTGCATGCTCTTTCATTCCATAGCCTGTAGGCTCTTTTCTGTTCATTTGTTGGATTGTGTGCAGGCAACTCAGGAGCAACTTCATCTCCTGTACATAAATCCCAATAACCTCTGCCAACCAGAAAGTTTTTCATTATGAATTTCCATAATGTAAAGTTCTTATTATCCAACTTCTCTCCAACTATTTGAGTGATATTGTCAGTCCCATGTGCATTAGCCATGATGCAATAGACTGTCTATCAAGTGCCTGACTCCCTGCAGTCCAATAAGTATGACCAGTCCGTAACAGTTTATGACAGTTTTCTGCACTAAATTGCAGAAAAAAACCAGGGTATTTCAGCCCACTGACACCCCAAAACAACCCACAAACAAGTGGTCTCAACTGTAGATATAACTGTCAATACATAAGCTATGTGTTTGCTTTAGCTTAAGCTTATGTAACCTCACTGCCAAGGTACATACATGCAGTCTGAAAACTGTAAACTGTGAGTAACCAGCAGCAATTTCAAGTCCAAAACTGAGTGTGTCAACAAATTCAGTTTCAGGTTGCAGTCAACCAAAATTCAACATACCAAGCTCTAAGCAGCTCCAAAATGTCTTTTGACCATGTTATACATTTACTTTGTAGTGGCAAGTTCAATACATGAGCATCTGAGTAGGCATAGACAACCTGTCTTCATTGACCAATGGCATAAACCTCATGAGCTGTTTGTAATTAACCAGGCTAGTGTAACTGCATTTATTTCAGCTTCAAAATTTAGTTTTCAATGATGCTCATTGCTTGCTTCAATTCTCCATGCATTCAGCATGTATAGGTCAGTTCATATAGATGATGGAACCCCCAAGATGACCTGTATTGCTTTAGTAATGCACAATACTTGTCATTGACTGTGTATGACAGTTTTCAGCCTGTCATTGATTTTCAAATCTGAGTATTCTGTCATTGACTGTGTATGACAGTTTTCACCCTGTCATTGATTTTTAGATCTGAGTATTCTGTCATTGACTGTGTCAGCCTGTCATTGATTTTCAGATCTGAGTATTCTGTCATTGACTGTGTATGACAGTTTTCAGCCTGTCATTGATTTTCAGATCTGAGTATTCTGAGCAAGAGAACTTAGCTCCAAGACATTTGATCCAATGTATACATGCTTTGACACATTCTTGTGCTCCAAAGATGCCTTCTTAGTGTAGTACAAGGCTCCTGTGTGTCAGTAATGACTGAATGCATGCTGTCCATTCATGTTTACAGTAGTTCAAAAATGATTACAGGTCTGTGTCTATCACTCCAGCTCATAACAGAGCTCTCACACAAGCATTTACTCCTTGCACACTTCAAATACCTTCAATAGTGAGCATACATGCTCTATGAACCTTGTCCAGGTGCCCCACTGAAGATTGACAGGTTGCTGTCCACTCAGATCAGCAGGTGCAGATTTTCAGATACAGGTTGCTGTCCATTTAGATCAGCAGGCATAGATTTTCAGATACAGGTTGCTGTCCATTCAAATCAGCAGGCGCAGATTTTCAGATACAGGTTGCTGATTTTCAGGAGGCAGTCCATGATTTTGAGACACAGGTTGCTGATTTTCAGGAGGCACTCCACGATTTTCAGAAGGCAGTCCACACTGATTCCTTCCTTTGACTATGGCTTCATTTGCAAGTGTCCAGCTTCTTCCTCATTCCTTACTTCCATCTCCTTTGCACTGCAAGTTGTCATGCCCATTCTCCCACAGCCTCATGGATGAAGCTCTGATACCATGTTCAAAGAGTAGAGAGAGAGAAAGGGAAAGACTCCATATCCATGAGCCTTCAGACTCTCAAGCTCATTCCTTCATTTCCACACACTTTTCTGAAAAGCACACACTCACTACAAGATAAAGTGGCCTAGTGTAAATGTAGACTAGACTGACTAACTCTAGTCAGGTCACTGACTGACTACTAACCCGATTTATTTAATGTAGTTACATGTAGACAGCTGTACACGCTAGCTGTCATAGATGTCGGTCATAGATGAAGACACACTGATGGTGAGCTTGATTTCTAACATATCCACGATCTAAGAGAGGAGTATTATGTGTGATTATTGATTATTGTAGTGAGGATATGATGTACTATTGATGGAGAGAGAGAGAGAGAGAGAGAGAGAGAGAGAGAGAGAGAGTCAGAGATAGTAAAATTTATCAAAATAGTGTAATTGTATGTGAGAGATTGAGAGAGAGAATTATGAAGACATTGAAGATGAATAATATGTGATTGATTTCCATTTAAAGATGGTGTATTCCTTTGTGTTCTTTGTTCTTTTGATGGAGATTATGAAGATGTTGAAGATTATGGTTGATTTTATCAAATCCGTGGGAGATCTACATGACGTTGCATGAAGATTTGTTGTGCCTGGTGTTCTTTTCTTCATTGTGGTCATATAAAAACCTAATAAAAGAGCTTGTTGATGATGACAAGATAGATTTTCTTGTAGTAGAAACCCTATTTCCTTGGTGTCTCTCTTGGGGCTCCATGTTTTTGGTGTGCAGCCAGGGAAAACTGCCATCAACAAGCAGAAACAGAGGCTGAAAATGGAAGAAGTGGCACTGGGGAAAAAGAAGTAAATGAATGGATAGTAGAGTTCCTGCCACTTTTGAAGAATTGCAAGCCTTCATTGCCAAGGAAACATTCTACAAAAGATTCATTCCCCAATAGAGAAAGCACAATGCCATTCTGATGAAGTCCCTCTGTGACGGTCTGTTTTCACTACCCTCTGAAGCTGTAGAAAGTTGCATCATAGTTGCAAAGTTCCTCCCACAAAACTGAAGAGTAGAACAGAGAGAATGAGTATCAATGGAGGATTTGGCCTTCATTGAGGAATTTCTAGATATCATCAAGTGGAAAATAGTCAAGAAGCTTTAGGAGTTGTGGTCTTTGGAGGTTCACAAAAATAAGAAGGAACAGAGCTGGGACTTGTTCATAGACGCTCAACAGTAAGATACGTGGGATGCTTGGTGTTCTGACTTTGTCCAATTGGCAACCCACTGGAAGTTGGTAGACAGAGTGTTCTTTACAACATATACTGTTGAAACCATCAGAAACTGGGCATGTGTGGCTAACAATGCTAGAACCCTTGAGAATTGGTTAGCAATATTCCCCGCCACTTTCAAGGGCGTGGTATTTCAGTGGTATGAGAGACAAGCAACAGGAACTTTTGGCACATGGGACGACCTGAAATTGGCTTTCCTCACTAAATTTAGGCGTGAAGGTTTTGAAGAGCGGATGCGAGAGGAGTTCATGAATTTAAGTTAGTCCTCTGGAGAAAGAGTAGAAGCTTATGTCTCGCGAATGGAATCCATCCTAAAGAGATGGACCAACCATAATCTAGATGATGGCATTCAGAAGGGAGTCTTTCTCAGAGGATTACAACCAGAAGTTCGTAAGTTTGTGGAGCTGCAAAAACCAGCCACACTGCAAGCTGCAACAGAAGGTGCAAGACTGTACGATGAAGTGAAAGCTAGATTGGCGATGAATCCAGGAAGAGGAGTCCCACCTCCTCTGATGCCAGGGATGATGTACCCACCAAATACAATCCCAGGGACTGTCCCCTACCCCTACCAATAGATGCCCCCAGTATCATAGTACAGTGCACTAAATCCATAACCCCAATGCCAAATCAACAGCAACAGTGGAACCCTGCCAACTGGAGCCAATAGCCACAATAGCTCAAACAGGAGCTCAGAATCAGAATCAGAACAGAGACCCCTCTGCATTAGCCCAACCTGTTTATGCAGTGATTACAGAGACTCCTCAAAACCCTACTGCCATGCCTCAGGAGGAGAAAGCTTGAAGGATTATTTATCCAACTCAGTTGCAAATATAAAAAAGGAGTTGATGCAGGTGATTATAGAGCAGCTACAGACGCTGAAGGTGAATACTGCCAATATATCCACTCCTGCGGGAGCTGGAGAGATGTGATGCGCTCTAATACATGGCGTGGTAAGTGTCATCAAGCAGGCCATTGCTCTCTGAAGGAGATGCATGATAGGAGAAGGAAGGAAGAAGACGCAAGATTCAACTGGCTGGAATCCAAAATGACAACACAGGATATTGGGCCAAAGCCTAGAGACTTCGGTCCTAACTTCGGGCCCAGAAGATTTCCATCCCAAAGTTACAGAGGAAGACAGTCTGGCGGTTGTCAGAGATCAGAAGTGGAGTGTTATAGATGGGGAGAAAAGGGACACATTTCACCAAATTGTCCAAATCCCAGAAGGTCAGTGGATTACAAGCCTTATGCAGTCGATGCAAAGGAGAAGGCCACACTGCAAAAGACTATCCAAGCCCAGCCCCAGTGAAAAACAATGCTACTGATAATCCAGAGAACACTATGGGTCTTCTTAGGCACTTTGGCTACTACTAGACACGGAATTTCCTTTTTCAACTACACACTAAATGGTCGAAGATGTGTGTTATCTTTTGCATAGGCCGTGGTGTAGTTCATCCTAAGATCTACCTTCTCCAACTTCCATCCCTTTATGATTTGGCATTCGTCATGCCTTTATGATTTGCAAGCTTGTCAATAAAAAACTCCAAGGTTGAAACAAAATTTGGGAATTAGCTGGCATGAACTTATTAAAAACAAGCATGCCATATTGAATCCTAATCTTATATTAGGACAAGTCAACACCTTTTGAGCATTGCCCCCTGTAGAAACAAGTTGTGGCATATTGCAACTTAACTAGGTGAACAAAAATATTGTTGAAGTTATCATAGTCATAAGAAATATTTCTAGCTTTAGTTTCCTCCACTTCCATTTTGTCAGTGATAAAAAAAATGTTATCCCATTGAGTTAGTACATTGATATATTTCATGCTCTTCTTATAGCTTTAAGCCAAAATAGACGAAACAAAATCATGTGCTTTATTGTGCTATGAGCCATGCATTTGCTATCATATTGTATATGGCCTCATAGCCTTGTCAACTAACCCCAACCATATTGCATGCTATTTGAACGTCTTCCATAAAACCTCATTTAAAGCAACAAGGCGGAGGGCTTAATATTCTGGGTCTCTCAAAATTCCAAACAAGGGTTTCAATAATGCCTTTAGAAGCTCCATCAATTGACCCTTACCTTGGCCCCCAGCATCACAAAGCTCCTTTTTTTTAAAGAGACATTTTTAGGGAATATAGTAGATTTAGAATGTCTTTTAATAGAAAATAGTGAGTACTACTACTTGCACACATTTCTTTTTTTGCACTCTACCATTCAAGGATAGTGATAGTATTGGTATAATCGACATTTCCTTTCCTTGTAACCCATGGGAGATTGCTTGCACCTTTGAAACTTTACTTTTGAAGTTTTTTTATCATTCTCCATTTTCTCCAAAAGTGATTTTAATGAAGTATTCTCCTCCTCCAAGGTTGAATTTATTTGTGTGTCCTCCTTTGCCATCTCTTGTCCCTTGTCTTTACCCTAGTTCAATTCTTCTTCAAGATTTTGCACTTTGATTTCTTGATCTTGCAAGGCTTTTTGTAACACATTTAAAAAAACTTGGGATTGTAACAAAGATTAATGAGTGCTATATAACATTGTTTGATAATATTGATGCATATAAATATTTCTACCTAAGTGTTTGCAATAACCTAGTAGACTATTTTCACAATCCCCAACAAAAGTGAGAAATGAAGAAGTGGAATTGAAAGGTGGATCTAACCTAGTGATGGGATCATTAGGATACAAGGAACCATCTACCCAAAGATCAATATTTTTCTTTCCCTCTAAATGATATTAAGAAGTAGTTATTGCATTAGGCCACACTTGCTCTATAAGGAGACTTTGAATAGCATATTTTTCATCTACATGAATATGCAAATCCACCTTGTTTTGGAATTGATATTGTCAGCAAACACTTCAATGAAACTGCCATAGCATGAAACATACTTCAATCCCAATTATGGTGGCCCATACTTTTTAAGAATGTAGCTTCTTTTGTCACAAGCACTATGACAAGTACCAAAGGACAAAGTTGCCCATTGAGAAAGATGAATCGGAACTCACACTAGTGATCACTTGCCAACCATTTGAAAATTGGGGTATCAACTTCATGGGACCCATTAGCTAAATTGCATGATATTTGCAAGTTGCTCAACACATAGTCATAGCCACATACTACATGACTAAATGTGCCAAGGCCAGGGAAACCTATAAAAATGACGCAAGGACTACTACTCGATTCCTTTGCGAGAAGTTCATATCATGATTTGGCTGTCCCATTGAGATTGTCAGTGAGACCAAGGGACACACTTCTTAAATGAAGTGATTGAGCACCTATTGTCCACGTTCTTGGTCATCCATAAAAAGTCCAACCCTCACTATCCCCAAGTGAACATCCAAGGAAAATCTACTAATAAGGTTCTTGTTAATGTCATGTGACAAAGACTGTATCAACATTGCACTCAAATTTGAATCATAAAATCATGGCAACACTTTGGGCCTATTGAACAGCCCACAAAACTACTATGGGCCAAACCCCATGTCATTATGCCACTAGAATTCATGACCCCAAGTTTGTGCATCACTATCCACCAAGAACGATGGGAATACATTAAGGTATGGCAACTTCACCTAGATAAGTTGGAGCACCTAACAAAAACTTGATTATTAGCTACCCATACTCTGCTCGTCTTGTTGAGAAGGCTGGATAAAAAGCCTAGTTTGAAAAGCACGTCAAACAAAGATCCTTCAATAAGGGGGATCTTTTCTCTTTATTCCATAAAAGGCCATAAATAGAAGTCAAAGTTTAGGCATTCGGGTTCCTTGGGAAATTGTTAAATGAGGAAATATCTTATCTCCTAGAATGTTTTGAAATAAGAGTGGAGTTTGTGACGCATGTGCTATTTGTGTTAGCGGCACATCAAGGGGCCAATCCCCAAGGTGAAGGAGAGCCGCAGTGGGGCCATGGCATTCAATCAGAGGCACCTTCTGTTTGTGCTTAGGAAGTGTTTTCTAACATCGATCTATGTGTAGGGACTCCCTTTGAGGAGTGTGGGGAAGGCTTAATCATTGCAGTACAATTCAAACCAAATGTTAGATTCACGACAGTAGTTAGGGCAGTGTGTCCCCCATACCTCGTGGCTGCGAGGCCGAGGGGATGTGGTTTTTTTAGTATAGAGAGGCCTAGCTAGTGCTTATAGCCAGTGTTGGGCCCATTTTAGGTCTCGACAAAAGTGTTTGGCTGAATTGCATATGTTCATGTGCCAAATGAGCTAAAACGAAGCTTGATCCAAAGGCTGAAAATTTTATTTTTATTGGATACTCTTTAGAGTAGAAAGGGTATCATTGTTATAACCTTGTCCTCCATAGGGTGAGTTCAAAGTGAACATGGATGTTATTTTTAATGAGATGAGCAGTTGGTATGCATCTACTGGTGATGTATTAGATGATGATAATGATCATGATAGCTATGTGCAAAAAGAAAAGCAAGAATCACGGAGCCTTAGTGGACCAAAAACATCATTTGGTACTACACCTACCATTAGCCCTTGTTCTGGGGAGACTAAGGAGTAGCCCCACATCTTCAAGTGGATCTACCAAGTGTTGCAGGTAAAGACAAAGGAAAGAAAAAAGTGTTGGATGTTAATGATGCATCTATTAGTCATTTGGGATTTGTTGGAGATTCTAGTCATTCAAAGAGTTTGGATGATGAGCTTGGTATTTTTTTATTCAGGACACCAAGTGTACAGAGAGCACATAGTAATGTAAAGGCTCCACTAAGTGATCCAATGGTACGCAAGTCTAGCAAGGTCAAATACCTTGTTAGAAGATTTGGTTTTGAAGGATATGTATCTCACCATTATGCTTATATGGTGAAGGCAGTTGAGAATGTTGAGCCCACTTGTTTTGAGGATGCTATTGGTCATGCACATTGGGATGTAGCAATGGATTAGAAGATGGATACATTAAAAGCCAATAAGACTTGGGATTTGGTACCCTTGCCTAAGGGAAAGAAAGCTATTGGTTGTAAGGGGATTTACAAATTCAAGAATAATGTAGATGATTTGGTTAGCATGTATAATGCTAGGCTAGTTGCAAAAGGCAATGCTCAAACATATGGCGTAGATTATGAAGAGACATTTAGTCCAGTTGCTAGGATGGAACCTATTAGATGTGTGATTTCCTTGGTAATAGCCAAAGGTTGAAGTTTGAAACAAATGGATGTTAAGAATGCCTTCTTGCATGATGAATTGCAAGAAGAGGTGTATATGGAGTAGCCAGCAGGTTATAAGGATTTAGAGCATCCCACATATGTGTGTAGGTTAAAGAAGGCGCTCTATGGGCTGAAGCAAGCACCTAGAGCATTGTTTGACAAGATTGGAGAGTATCTTGTCAATATTGGCTTTAATATTTCTGATGCCGATCACTCACTTTATGTGAAAATGGGAGATGCAAGTTTGCTCATCATAGTCATCTATGTGGATGACTTGATTATTATAGGTGACAGTGACAATGGGATTGCTGAAGTTAAGGACTTCTTGAAGAAGATGTTTGAGATGAAGATTTGGGTGAGCTGAGATACTTTCTTGGTATTGAGGTGATTAGATGTGATGATGGTATATGGCTATCCCAAAGGTAGTAAGGCTTGGATATGTTATCCAAGTATGGCATCATAGCATATAAGCCTCTTTCAGTACCACTGGAGCAAAATGTGAAGTTGAGTGCTAACATTGGGGATGAGATAGAAGACCCTACTATGTTCAGGAGGATAGTAGGGAGTCTGATTCACATGACTATCATAAGGCTAGACTTGAGCTATGTTGTTGGCCTTGTCAGCAGTTAGTTTATGTAGATGCCTAGAAAGCCTCATTTGGATACAGTTAGATGCATATTGAGGTATGTGAAGTCCACTTTACATTATGGGCTTTTTTATGAGAGGTAGATAAGGATGTACAAGTGTTTGGATACAGAGAGATGCAGATTGGGTTGGTAGCATGTCAGACAGAAGATCTACCAGTGGATTCATGTTTTCGCTTGGTAGTGCAGCACTTACATGGAGTAGTAAAAAGCAAGCTACAATTGCTTTATCGAGTACAGAGGCTAAGTATAGAGGTGCTGCTATGGCAGCATGCAGGTGATATGGCCACAAAAGTTATTGGGTGATTTGGATGTGCAAGGAGATGGTCTAATTTTCATTCACTATGACAACATGAGTAGCATATAGCTAGCTAGGAACCCAGTGTTCCATGCTAGGACAAAACACATTGAGGTGCACTACCACTTTGTGAGAAAGAAGGCACTTGTTGCAGGAGAGATTGACTTGGCATATGTCAACACACAAGATCAGATAGCCGACATTTTCACAAAGGCATTGGGTGCAGAGAAGCTTTGAAAGTTCCGAAGTTGACTTGGAGTTATAGAGATAGAGTTGAGCTTGAGGGGGAGTGTTGAGATGGCAAGCTCAACACATGCGGACATTGATGATGGATTGCCTGGCTAGATGGGTCTACACATCTACACTTAGCATGTCGATGGTCATTATGATCCTCACAAGGCTACTCACTTGTCACTTATTATATTTAGTTTATTACACCTACCTACAACTAGCATAGATATAGCACCAGTCGATTAGTATAGTCAGTTATGTACTATTTCACTTTGTAGGCCACTTTCCTTTATGTTGTATCTTACCTATACTTTGTGTACATTGTATTGTGTGTGGAAGAAGAAGAAAAAACCAACAAGAATAGGTTTTGGCCTCCATCTCTCTTCTTGTGCTCTTGAGTGAGCTTTCTCTTATGTGTCCAGTGTGTGTTTGGCATAACAGCTCAAGCAAGTCTCCCCACCACACAATTCTTGACACTAGTGCCATAAAAACTAAATCCACTTGACCTGACCACATTCTTAGACAATGACAACCTATAATTGGAAGAGATGATCCTTGCCAATGTCTACAAACTTCCCTCCTATAGGACGAACAAGTATTGTCCTCATCATTAAAAATCCCAGTGTTCATTGCTTTCCACAATTCAACTCCAAATTTGGCACCTTTGCCAAACTACTTGCATTGATAGATTTAGGCTTGGCTAACACCAATATGTTGTAGATGCTTCTCAATGGCACCATAGATGGGAGGAACACAAGCACCTCTTCCACAAAAGTCTTACAATCTTAGACCAATTGTCTCAAGAAATACCACAAAAGAAATTAGAAGCATGCTAAATCCTTCTTTCTTATGTACCAACTACAATTCTCAAAGATTCCTACATGTCAATAGTTTTAAAAAACTTTGTAGCTCAATTAATCGCTTCCTAAATAAATGGTATACACTTTGCTATGAGGTTGCCACATTAGGAGAAGCAAAGTGGTCACCCACAACTAGACAAAGAAAGATTGTCTGCCTCCTAAAATATGACCCAACATATTGTGAGACCTCCTCATTATGATCAATCATCAAGTCTCATGTATTGATGCCCCCAAAAGAGCTACTACATCACCCAATCATCAACAAGCTACTAACTGAGGAAGGGCTTCACATTTCAAGTCAATTAAATGAACCTTCACTTCTAGATAAATTCACATCATATATTTGTGAGTTAATTATCTATCTAATTAACTTGGATGCTTTTCCAAACTAGAGTACAACCCTAAATTCTATGACTAGTGGATTCTAGGCCCTTTTCCTATTGTACATAAATAAATCATTCCTTTAATTGTACATACTAATAAAACTACAAACTTTAATCATTCCTTCCGCAAATAGTGTGACCTTCTCTTCCAAGCTAGGAAGCTTGCTTCTATATTGCAAGGGAGGGAGGGAGACCAAAGATACAAAGTAATCAAGATCTATGTAATCTCTAGAGATCAAGTTCCTAAATAGGCAAGCAACTTGCCAAGACCAACAATCAAGATCTCAAACCAAGTAACAATTTATTGTAATGATGGTAAGGAGATGCATAAAAATTATGGATTTCATTGTGTAATGTTATCTAGATATATTGTTGAATATGAAATGATATTTCAAACATTTTTTAAGAAGAACCCATGGGAATTTTCTTGATCTCATAGGAAGTAGAACAACCATGAGTAGGAAATAATCCCATCCTTGTCAAAGAAACTCTTAATTAAGATAAAACCATCTTCACTACCTAGCAACATTCCAACTTTGAAATAGCAAGAAACATGTATGAAATGGGCTACGTCCAATTCCGGACCACAAGTAACATTGAGAAATTTGTGAATCATTACTAGTCGCTTAGAGAACTTGTATCAAAATGTGAACTAGGAGCTCACATCATAGCCATAGCTAGCCCCATCCATTATTAAGCATATGGAGCTGCCATCTTCTACTACTATCCCAAAAGGAAAGCCTTTAAGCTCAGATTCAACATTCAAAGCAGAGACCAATGGGTGAACCAGGAATACAAAAGTGAGCTCACCCTGGAGGTGGTAGAAAAGACCTTGGGGATATAAGAAAATTCATGAAGGTACATAAAACCTCAGAAATTGGTGGCATTGCCACAATAATAGAAGGACTCTATTTTTGGCCCAAAGGGAGTGCTATGTAACATGCCTTCCCTAGGCACATTTTTAGCGGTCCATCGAGAGACAAATCTAAGTGTCATTGCCTGGCACTCCCATGGAATGTTACGAGGTTTGTCGCCTAGGGTTTCTCAATTCTGCCTCACAACAGAATGTTCATGGCCGAACCCACAAGATCGACTTGAAATTTGGGTTCCTAGTGGTCAAGGTCTCGTAACAACATTTTAGCATCGGGTCTTGGATATCCTACTTTACGCAAAGATACCCAAGCCGAAGTAGATCCATGCCACACTTGGTTCAAAGAGAATGGGAAATGAGAGGGATACACTGCTCAACCTCTCTACCTGTAGGGCATAGTCCCATTTCAGTCCCCTAAAACGACATGAATCGGGGTTTTAATCTAACAATTTCTAAGGGTCAAAAACCTTGTGAGAAGCCTCCCAGTTCTCTAGGACCACCCTGCCATAAGGCAAACCTGTCGGGGGTTCTGTCCACCTGCTTCCCTCAATAGACATTCTTTAGTTATTTAATTAGGTCCTACCACATTTATGTATGACATTTAAAACCAACTTCCTTAATTAAGCCTTTTAGGGAACAAGGTTCATTCACGTAATTTATAGCATCGACACAAAAACAGAGCAAGCAGTCCTTTTGACAAAGAAGTTCCTTAACTTATCTTCAAGTTAATCTTTGTCTCCCACCCATATAGGAGAAATTACATGTCCCTTCCGCCCTACAGAAATAACTAGTCCAAATCACATGGCACAACAATTTCCATCCTTTATCAAGAATAGGATCTTCCAACGCCACAAACATTGGGGTCACGAGGTCTTCAACTCCATTCCGTACTTGGCCAGGGGTGTCCAGAGCTCCACCTAACCCGCAGTGGTTGGTCTTTTCACCACTCGACCTTCGGCCCATGAATCGAGCAGTGCCCTTTTCAAGTTGATCCACAATGCGATCGTGGAGGTGATCCACCCGTGCATAGAAGCTTTCCTTAATTAATTCATTTAAGAATCAAGCACAGTCAAGGCACTCAGAGCCCTAATATCGCCTTCCAAGAAAACATTCCTTTATCCCCATGGAAATTTGTCATCAAAGACCCCTGCCATGAATTTACCATCAATTAGAAGCACTTGGAATAATCATCCAAATGACAATCCAACAATCAATTGAATGTAAAAGCATTTGGGATGTTGTTTGATCAACCAACAAAACCAATTATATTTATCCAAACAATGCAAGAATAAACGTGATAGCATTTCCATCTGCATATTCTCTCGCCCCCTTGGGATCTAAGAGTGATACTATGCAAAATTTTACTTAACACTCCCTTCCTTCAGCTAAGGCATATGTTAAGGTCTCATACAACTATACAATATGTAAGTTCTATTGATCACTTACATTGATTGACAACACAACCCTCTTCCCCAACAAGTATAAAAGTATCGATCTTTTCTTTAACTTAGGGTTTTCTAATCCTTGTGCTCTCCACTTGCCTTTGAGGCCTGGAGTTGTTGTTTGTATCTAGCTTTACTCTAAATTGGATTGATGAAACTAGTAATTAGTAGACAGATCTCAAGGCATCTTTGTTTTAATCCTTATGATCATTGCTTGTACTAACTACGCACATCACCAAGATCCTAACTATCAAACTTGAGCTATTTGGCAAGAGCTCAAGCAAAGACCTAGAGTTTCAAAAATGAATTTCATTTAGACTAGGTTGCTTACCATTTAGTCCATCGGGTGTGCAAGCTACAACATATACCTTCAATGTGGTGAAAACATACCTATTAATTTGCAAGAAGAGGGAGTCGACAATACCTTGGAACTTATATGTTGTTTATGCTATGTATGAATCTATCGCATAGCATCCAGGTGCAATTAACTTCTCTTGACACATGCATTTTGAAAACCCAATCTTTCGAATATTTGAGATGAAATTCATCATTTTCAATGAACTATTCTCATGTGGTATAGTATGGGCCTAATATATCTCATGTGTTAATCAAGTAAGCATCTAACAACTTAGAAATGTATTATTTATATTCGGTACATTAGTTGTATTCGCAATGATACCCTCACCTGAAACTTAGTTGCTAGTTGCCACCCACACGTGACATTTTTTGCTTGGGGGCCATTCTAAATCTTCCTTTCTTTACGTGCAACCCCCGCAAGAACTTCAGCAGCCTCTTGCTCAATAGAGGAGCAAATGGGGGAAAAAAAGGCTTGTGGGATAGAAGGGAAGGGGAGGTGCGTGTGATCTCCCTCTAAGGAGGAAAAAAAACATTCTAGAACCTTCTCCCTCCCTCCCTCCCTCCCTCCCTCCCTCCCTCCCTCCCTCTCTCCCTCCCCCTCTCTCTCTCTCTCTCTCTCTCTCTCTCTCTCTCTCTCTCTCTCTCTCTCTCTCTATGTAGCGTGTTGTGGCACCTTCTTCTTTCTCCTTTCATTTTGACGGGGGGTTTTATAATGGGAGGGAGGTGGGGGAAAGGTGGTATGGGGTGGTGGTGGTGGCATCTGCCCCACCCACCACCTATTAATGTGCATGGCGGTGGGGGTTCTCAGCCTCCCACGGACTGGGTAAGGTGGCCTGGGGGAGTGCTAGGCCATGTGGCCTCCCCCTTATCATCATCATCATCATCATCTACCTCATTATCATCATCTTCTACTCCCCCCCCCTCGTCGGCCACCTGTTTGGCATCAACAGGGGAGAGGATTTTTTTTTTTTTTGCATTAATTGTACTAAAAATTTATAAGGGGGGGTTCCTATGGAACACACGGAGGGGGAGGGGAGGTTTATTACATCCTCTCCCCCTTAGAGAACTTGAGATGTCCTCATCTCGAAAGGCACTAGGGATTTTGTTCTGGAACTTGTGGGGTAGGACCCATCATGCATTCGTTGTGACACTCAAACCACTCTTGAGCATGTGGTCTTTCAAAATAAAAACTTATTGTATTTGATATATCCGAGTCTAGATTACAAGAGAAAGTTTATTGTAATGAATATCTTCTAGGTTTTTTTCCTAGGTATTTGATAATTTCTTGGTAGGTTCTGGATCACTGAAGCTTGTACAACTTCATTTCTTGTAAGTTCAAGTTCTCTTTGAGTCTTGTTGGGACAATTGATGTGGATATTTCCAATGTTGTGGCACTAGGAGCATCGGTGTTTAGGGTACTTTGGACATTTCCTTTTGAAATGACCTAACTCCTTGCAATAGAAATAGTGTGGGACTTTACCACTTGGGGTCACAAGATTCTTGGTTGTCTTGGTACGATTTTCTTCTTTAGACCAATTTGCCCTAGGATCCTTTTAGCAGACCAAAGTGGTCCTTTATTTTAGAAACTTTGTTTCCAAATGGTCCTCTTTTTAGATCTGGGGGACTGAGATCCATGGACAATCGGCTTTTCTTGTATTACTAAAGAATATTCCCAAGCTTCGACATTCTGGTAAGACCCAATCTATATTAGTTGAGAATAAACAATTTAAGAGAAATTCATTGTAAGTTATAATTGTCATTGCTTGCTAAAGTATCTCTAATTACTTGTAAGTTCTAGGCTCAAAATTGATGCAACTCATATTACTCGGGTTAACTGTAGTTACAAGAGTAGGGTTTATTCCAATACAAGTTGTATTGCATGTTGATAAAATTTCTAGGGTTTCTAATCAGAAGAGGTGTAGTGGGTTCTAGGTCTTTGTCTTTATCTGATTCCTCTATATATCCAAAGACTGAACTTGTGTAGCTTTGTTTTCTTGAAGGCTCAATATCTTCTAGAGTCAGAGCAGTCTGCTTGGACATACCCTAGCTCATTGCAGTGGAAGCATCAACAGTTGGGACATCTCTTACGGCCCAATTTAAGTTCTTGGATGATTGGCTTTGCTCAAAGTAATGCATCTTGCAAGTCTGTTGGATGCATTGCTTTAAGATGGTGGTTCAAAGGAGTGTTCAGGCCATGGCAAAACTTGGATATTTGTTGTGCAATATCCATAGGTAGTGCATATTTTAGTAGGGTTACAAACTTTGAGTAGTAATTTTCCAAGGTTAATTCCAGCTGCTTTACCTTGAAGAATTCATTCATCCTCAAAGTCTGGTAGGTTGGCAAAAGGTATTGTCCACGTACAGTATCTTTCAGCTGAATCCAAGTGATTGTGGCTTCAGAAATACCTTGATCTTTGCACCATTCCTTTCACCATATCTGAGCCTGGTCAACTGGCTATCATTGTTTGATTGGCAAAAGCAGTTTCCGTAGTAGAGAAATAATCATTCATCAACTCAATCCATATCTTTGCCTCCGCTATGACGTCTATTCCCTTTCCATCAAACTCGGGTGCCTTAACTTGCTTGACAAGGAATTTCTTCTCTTGCATGTCAGCATTCGTGGGTGCAAAAGGTGCCTGACAATCAAGCCATACTACTTAGTTTATTCTGTTTAGGATATGTCTACGAACCATACATTAATCAATCACATATCATTACGAAGTTTCACTCTGATACCAACTGTAACGTGCTTACCTATCGGCTATCTAGGCACATTTTTAGCGGTCCGTCAAGAGACAAATCTAAGAGTCACTCCTTGGCACTCCGATGGAATGTTACAGGGTTTATTGCCTAGGGTTTCTCGAGTCTGCCTCATAATGGAACATTCACAACCAAGAACACACTAGGATCAACCTAAAATTTGGGTTCCTAGTGGTCAAGGTCTCTTGACAACATTCTAGTGTCAGGTCCTAGATATCCTACTTTACGCAAAGATACCCAAGCTAAAGCAGATCCATGCTGCACTTGGTTCAAAGAGAATAGGAAATGAGAGGGATGCACCACTCAACCTCTCTACCAATAGGGCATAGTCCCATGTTGGTCCCCTAAACTGGCATGAATCCGGGTTTCAATCTAACAATTTCTAAGGGTCGGTGGTAAAACCTTGTGATAAGCCTCCCAGCTCTCTGGGACCACCCTACTATAAGGCAGACTCATCGAGGGTTTTAACCACTCGCTTCCCTCAATAGGCATTCTTTAGTTATTTAATTAGGTCCTACCACATTTATCTGTGACATTTAAAACCAGCTTCCTCGATTAAGCCTTTTAGGGAACAAGATTCATTCGCGTAATTTATAGCACCAACACAAAAACAGAGCAAGCAGTCCTTTTGATAAATAAGTTTCTTAATTTATCTTCAAGTTAATCTTTGTCTCTTGCCCATATAGGAGAAATTACATGTCCCTTCCATCCTATAAAAGTAACTGGACCAAATCATGTGGCACCACAATTTCCATCCTTTATCTAGAATAGGATCTTCCAACGCCACAGACGTTGGGGCCACGAAGGTCATCAACTCCATTCCGAACTTGGCAAGGGGTGTCCAGAGCTCCACCTGACCGACAGACTGCCTAGGAGTGAAAGATTATTCCCATGGTTGGCCTTTTCACCACTCGGCCTTCGGCCCATGAATCGAGCAATGCCCTTTTTTGGTTGATCCGCGGTGCGATCATGGAGGTGATCCACCCATGCATAGGACTTTTCCTTAATTAATTCATTTCACAATCAAGCACAATCAAGGAAATTAGCCCTAATATCATCTTCCAAGAAAACATTCATTTATTCCCATGGCAATTTTTCATCACAGACCCCTGCCATGAATTTACCATCAACAATCAGAAGCACTTGGAATAATCATCCAAACGACACTCCAACAATTAGTTGAATGTAAAAACATTTAGGATGTTATTTGATCAACCAACAAAATCAATTGTATTTTTCTAAATAATGCAAGAATAGACATGATAGCATTTCCATCCGCATATTCGCTCTCCCCCTTGGGATCTAAGAGTGATACTATGCAAAATTTTACTTAACACTCCCTTCCTTCAGCTAAGGCATATGTTAAGGTCTCATACAACTATACAAGATGTAAGTTCTATTGATCACTTACATTGATTGACAACCCAACCCTCTTCCCAACAAGTATAAAATTATTGATCTTTCCTTTAACTTAGGGTTTCCTAATCTTTGAGCTCTCCACTTGCCTTTAAGACTTGGAGTTGTTGTTTGTATTTAGCTTCAATCCGAATTGGATTGATGAAACTAGTAATTAGCAAGCAGATATCAATGCATCTTAGTTTTAATCCTTATAATCATTGATTGTACTAACTAGGCACATCACCAAGATCCCAACTATCAAACTTGAGCTATCAACTTATGATATTAGCAAGAGCTCGCTAGAGTTTCAAAAATGAATTTCTTTTAGACTAGGTTGCTTACCATGCAATCCATCGGATGTGCAAGCTACAACATATACCTTCAATGTGGCGAAAATATATCTATTAATTTGCAAGAAGAGGGAGTTAACAATACCTTGGAACTTATATGTTGTTTATGCTATGTATGAATCTATCGCATAGCATCCAGGTGCAATTAACCTCTCTTGATACATGCATTTTGAAAACTCAATCTTTCAAATATTTGAGATGAAATTCATCCTTTTCAATGAACTATTCTCATGTGGTATAGTATGGGCCTAATATATCTCATGTGTTAATCAAGTAAGCACCTAACAACTTAGAAATGTATTATTTATATTCGGTACATTAGTTGTATTCTCTGCTTGGGGGCCATTCTCGATCTTCCTCTCTTTAAGTGCAACCCCCACAGGAACTTCAGCAATCTCTTGCTCAATAGAGGAGAAAATGGGGGAAAGAAAAGGCTCGTGGCATAGAAGGGAAGGGGAGGTGCGTGTGATCTCCATCTAAGGAGGGAAAAAAACCTTCTAAAACCTCTCTCTCTCTCTCTCTCTCTCTCTCTCTCTCTCTCTCTCTCTCTCTCTCTCTCTCTCTCTCTCTCTCTCTCTCTCTCTCTCTCTCTCTCTCTCTCTCTCTCTCTCTGTGCAGCATGCCTTGGCACCTTCTTCTTTCTCCTTTCGTTTTGATGGGGGGGTTTATAATGGGAGGGAGGTGAGGGAAAGGTGGTATGGGGTGGTGGTGGTGGTGGCATCTCCCCCACCCACCACCTATTAATGTGCATGGCGGCGGGGGTTCTCAACCTCCCGCTATACAAGACTGGGTGAGGTGGCCTAGGGGGGTGGTAGGCCACATGGCCTCCCCCTCATCATCATCATTGTCATCTACCTCATCATCGTCATCTTCTACTTCTCCCCCCCCCCCCCCCGCCCCCTGCCACCTGTTTGGAGTCGATAGGGGGAGGAGGAAAAAAAAAGTTTGCACTAATTGTAATGAAAATTTTTTTGGGGGGGGTGTTCCTATGGAACCACGGGAAGGGGGAGGTTTATTACATGCTACTACTCAAGCATATAGGATGAGGAGCTAACAATCATCACATAGGTGTTCCATCATCTATTCACCTATAACAAGCCCTCAACTAGCCAAATTGGAACACCCAAGTGGCTTGTGGAGGACATCTTAATTGGGAACCTACTGATACAAGATTTGAATGTGTAGTGGATCAAATTCATCATGAAATCCCTAGCCAAGGCCCACAAGGTCTAATCTAGGGAGACAACCACCAAATTGAATTGCATGGAAGCTAAAAACACTATCATTGATTATGACAATGCATTGTCTCACCTCGAAGTAGCTTCTCATATGGGCATCTTTGCAGGACCCAATATTGCCCCTCTTCCACCACCAAGCTACAAGAGCTAGAAAAGGAACAACAAGAAAAGGAATCAGGAGGAAAATCAAGGCAAGGAAAAAAGCAAAGGGAAGATGATGAGGAAGAAGAAGACATGATTTTGCTAGAAAGATCCCTTACACAATCCAAAGATGAAAACAACAAGAGGGAACAAGAAAAACAAGTGCAAATTAGAAGGGAATGTAAGAAATTGGGTGAGATTCTAATTCGGATAGAAAAAGGAGAGAGCAGCTCTGGAAAAGGAAAGGAGAAAGTAGAAGAGGTTCCACCAGCCAACCCAACTCTAGAAGGGAATGGGAAGAGTACCATCAAGTTATACCACTTTCCTTTGAAGAATCCTTATGTAAGAAATTGGGTGAGATTCTAATTCGGATAGAAAAAGGAGAGAGCAGCTCTGGAAAAGGAAAGGAGAAAGTAGAAGAGGTTCCACCAGCCAACCCAACTCTCTTGCTCAACCTACAAAGCCAAATGGAAAACTAGATTAAATAGCTATAACAATTATAGAAACAAATATCGAAGCTAGTCAAGACCATGCCTACAATCACTACAACACATCAAGAAAAGTAGTAGCAAGCCAAGAGCACTCAGAACCATCCCAAGCAACATGGCATAGTGGGTGGCCTAGAAACTCTAGAATTAATGTATGAAGAGCTAAACTCGTAGGCTAATAGGGCACAAGGATAGAGAACTACATGCGATTGGATTTCTACAAGGTGAGTCCTCCCCAAAAAAATCTAATTTTTCCTTGGAGCCACCCAGCATCATGACACCACTTATGGACCTACTCGATAATTTGGATTTTGACTTTGGATAGTTAATGGAGAAGCCAACTTAAGAAACCCTAAGTAGAAGGCAACCTATAATGCCGTTATTGAGGAACTAAAGGCATAACCATAGAAGGTAACTAATTTTCCTCTCCCCCCAAAGCTTCTAGTAGAAGAAGAGCACGGAAATTGTAAGGAGGCAATATGGAAATTTTAGATGCATGAAGAATCTAGCAATGCAATGATTTTTATTTTAAGCTAGATAAAGGAGACACGTTCAAGGAACCATTACCCCCATGAATAGTATGGATACTCATCCAAATAACCAAGAGCATAGCAAAAAAGTGGGCATCGCTACTTGATGTTGAAGCCTTCAAGAAATCTTCTCAAGCCATAGGTGCCAAAAGCAAATACCTCACCCATGAAACCACGAGAATCCTAGCCACAATAGCTAGAATGGAGATATCCCATCCTTGAAAATAACAAGGTGGAGCCCCAAGAGGAACACCAAGAAAAATAGGGAATCTACTGTAAGAAAATCTATCTTGTATTTTCAACAAGCATATTCTTCATATTTTAATCAACCACATGGAGAAAATCAACACCAATCTTCTCAAATCTTCACGCAGCATCATATAACAATTCTCCCACAGATTTATCACAACAAATCTTCAATACATTCTTCATATTCTTCATCAAAAGAATAATAGAACACAAAGGAATGCTCCACTTTGAATGGAAATCATCATATAGCATTCATCTTCAATAGCTTCATAGTCTTCATAGTCTTTCTCATAATCTCTCACTCATTGATACATTGTTTTGCATGAACATGGCTATCTCTCACTCTCTATCTCTCACTCTCTATCTCTCTCAAACATGCTCTTTCACAATAGTACATTGGAATAATTAGGAATAATCATCCATAATCCCTCTTTGGTCGTGGATACCCCTCCCAAGAGGTATGTTTGATATGAAGGATCACCAAAGCCACTACTTCATTTGAGTCTTCATCAGCTACTTCTTCTTCTTCTTTGAGCTATTTTAAACTTGTATTCACCTCTTCCAAAGATTAGAAAACTTTCCCAAGCTACACATTCATCCAACAGAACACTTACAGAGGTATAGAGAGAAAAAATAGAACAAAAATAGAGACTCTACAGACGATCGATAGAGGGTCAATAGAAAGTCATTAGAAAGCATTTAGCTCGACTAAAACCATTCAAAACCATCAAGAATCATTCAATAAGCTTCCAGACACTCTCAAACTTCATCAATCATCATTCCAACCTCTCATACTTAGAGAAAGAAAAAAGAACAAAACATAAGCTCAACAAAACCAGAATCTATCAGACACTCAACAGAACCTTTCAGCACATCATATCTCCACTCAAAAAACATCATGAGCTTCTCAAACCTATCCAACCTTATCTAAAACACTTCCAAAACAATCAATCAACATCCAAATCATATAAAAATCACCCAAAAATCCAATTAAAAATAGCCAAAAACACAATCATATCATCCCTTAACATATCCACACACTTAATCAGGGAGCATTCTCACGACCTTAGAAAAAGAGAATAAAACTTCAAAATATAGCTCAGATTGATCTTCCACAAACAACTTCAAGAAAACACCATCCAAACATGTCCCCAACTTAAAAGTGCATCTAATAAAGAATTTCGATGAAAGAAAAACACCTCTATCCATTAATACAGCTTAGAAAAGAAGAGCATGACAAACTTATAAAGGATATAGGAGGTTGCTTTCACAATAAACATCCATCCATCAAATCGAATCACGAACCACCATCACTCAAATTCTCAATATCAGCTCCATCTTCATCTTCAACTCCACACAAGAAGGATCAAACACCACATATACATCATAGAACATACTTAAAACTCACACAAACACAAGACAATGAAGTCTAAATGGCATATGGTCCCAAAACATGGAGAGCAAAGAGAAAGATTTTCATTAAAAAGATCAATACAACCAAGAGAGTGTCCATAGGCTATGTAGGATGAAGATGTTTTTTCTTGAACTTCATGCTCAAGTTGAGATGTTCCAGACTCTTATTCTCATCCACAAAATATAGAGGCACATTTTGGAAAAATTGTAAACGACACATCCTTTCCACCATGATAATAAACCTTATAGGAAAGGCTTATGGCAACAGGGAGCCCATTTTGGGTCGTGGACTGGACAGGTGGCCTTGGGGGGGGGGGGGGGATTGGGGGGTAGGCCACATGGCCTATCCCTCCATCAACATCATCGTCAAATTATTCTTTTCCTTCGTCAACTGGCGGCGTCAACATCATGTTCTTTCTCATATATCGACTGTTACTGCAGCTCCCCCTCCCTCCATTAATTGGTGGCATTGATAGGAGGGGCGTTAAAAAATTCGATTAATTTGATAAAAAGGGGGGGGTTTCTATGGCCCACGGTGATATTACATCCTCTCCCCCTTAGGAAACTTGAGATGTCCTCATCTCGAAAGAACTGGGGATTTCATTCTGGAACCTGTGGGGTAGGACCTATCACACATTTGTTGCAACACTCTGATCACTCATTAGCATACAGTCTTTTGAAACAACAACTTATTATACTTGATATATCTGAGTCTGGCCAACTAACTTAAGTTTGGCTATCATTATTTGATTGGTAGAAGCAGTCCGCATGGTAGAGAAATAATCATTCATCGACTCAATCCATAACTCCACCTCCGCTGCAACATTTATTCCTTTTCCACCAAACTCAGGTGCCTTAATTTGCTTGAGAAGAAAATTCTTATCTTGCATGTTCGTATTCGTGGGTGCAAAAGGTGCTTGACAATCAAGCCATACCACTTAGGGTATTCTGTTTAGGATATGTCCACGAACCACATACTAATCAATCCCACAACATTACAAGTTTTTCTCTGATACCAAATGTAACATGTCTACCTATCGGCTGTCCAGGCACGTCTTTAGAGGTCCCAAGAGACGAATCTAAGTGTCGCCACCTGGCACTCCCATGGAATGTTACAGGGTTTGTTGCCTAGGGTTTCTCGAGTCCACCTCGCAATGGAACGTTCGTAGCCAAACCTACTAGACTAACCTAAAATCTAGGTTCCTAGTGGTCAAGGTCTCATGGCAACATTCTGGCGTCAGATCCTAGAAATCCTACTTTATGTAGAGATACCTAAGCCGAAGCAGACCTATGAGCACTTGGTTTAAAGAGAATGGGAAACGAGAGGGATGCGCCGCTCAACCTCTCTATCCATAAGGCATAGTCCCATTCCAATCCCTAAAATGGTAAGAATTAGTGTCCTAACCTAACAATTTCTAAGTTCTTTGGGACCACCCTGCCATAGGATAGACCCATCGGGGGTTTTGCCCACCTGCTTCCCTCAGTAGGTGTTCTTTAGACCTTGTGAGAAGCTTCCCAGTTCTCTAGGTCCACCCTTGCTGCAGACCCGTCAGGGGTTTCGCCCACTCACTTCCCTCAGTAGGCATTCTTTAGTTATCTAATTAGGTCCTATCACATTCATGTGTGACATTTAAAATCAGCTTCCTTAATCAAGCCATTTAGGAAACTAGGTTTTTTTGCATAATTTAAAGCACCGACACGAAAACAGAGCAAGCAGTTATTTTGACAAACAAGTTCCTTAACTTACCTTCAAGTTAATCTTTGTCTCCTGCCCCTATAGGAGAATTTATATATCCCTTTCACCTACAGAAGTACCCAGTCCAAATCACATGGCACCACAAATTCCATCCTTTATCTAGAATAGGATCTTCCAATGCCACAAACGTTGGGGCTGCAGCAGTCTCCAACTCCGTTCCGGACTTGGCAAAGAGTGTCCAAAGCTCCTCCCGACCCACAAGCGGCCTAGGATTGAAACACCATTTCTATGGTTGCCCTTTTCACCACTCGACCTTTGGCACGTGAATTGAGTAGTGCCCTTTTCGGGTTGAACCGCAATCACAAGTACTTGGAATAATCATCCAAACGATAAACCAACAAGCAGTTGAATGTAGGAGCATTTAGGATGTTGCTTGATCAACCAACAAAACCAATTATATTTCCAAACAATGCAAGAATAGACGTGATAACATTTCCATTGCATTTGCTCTTCTGCTTGGGGTCAAAGAGCGATTCTATGTAAAATTTACTTAACACTCCCTTCTTTCGACTAAGGCATATGTTAAGGTTTCAAACACTATACAATATGTAACTTCTATAGATCACTTACGTTGATCAATAACCCAACCCTGAATTGGAGTGATGAAACATAGTAGCTATCAAAAAGATCTCAAGGCTTCTTAGTTTTAATCATTATGATCATTGTTTGCACTAATTATGCACACCATCAAGATCCCAATCCATTAAATATAAGTTATCAATTCATGTTATTAGCAAGAGCTTAGGCAAAGATCTAAAGTTTCTAGGATGAATTTCCTTAGGCTAGATCGCTTACCATGCCATCCGTCAAGCGTGCAAGCTACAACATGCTTTCAATGTGGTAAAATTCATATCTATTATTTTCAAGAAAGGGAGAGTCGACAATACCTTGGAATCTTATATGTTATTTATGCTACGTACAAATTTTTCGCATAGCATCTAGATGCAATTTACTTCTCTTGATACCTGCACTCTGCAAACTCCATCTCTCGAATACGTGATATGAAACCCATTCCTTTCAATGACCTATTCTCATGTGGCATAATACGGGGTCTAACATATCTCATGCGGGACTCAAAGAAAACATCTATTAATTTGGAAATACATTACTTACGACCGGTACCGCAATTGGATTGGTAGTGATGCCCTTGCCCGAGGCTTTATTGCATATTGTGGAATTGCCACCCAGACTTGACATTTTTCACTTGGGGGCCATTCATGATCGTCCTTTCTTCTGCACACAATTCCCACAGGATTTCAGCAACCTCCTTCTCAAATAGTGGGGCCAATCGAGTGAAAAATTGAGCTTGTAAGGTGGAGGATAATCTCGCAAAGAAGAGAAAAAAATAGGTGTGTGTGGCCACCCTCTTACATGTCATTCAAGGCCTCTTCCTATGGCATAGGGGGAAAGGAAAGGGGAGGTTTATACCAGGAGAGGTGGGTATTATGGGGGGGGAAGTGGAGTGGTGGTGGTGCCTCCATCACTTGTCAGTTTTGCATGGCAAACGGGGAGCCCAATTTGGGCTGTGGACTGGACAGGTGGCCTGGGGGGGTGGTAGGCCACGTGGCCTCCCCCTCCATCAACATCACGTCAACTTCTTATTTTCCTTTGTCATCCTCTGTGTCATGATCATCAACATCGTGTTCTTCCTCGTACATCTACTGTTATTGCAACTCCCCCTCCCTCTACCAACTGGCAGCGTTGACACGGGGGGCATTAAAATTTTTTTATTAATTTGATAAAAGGGGGGGTTCTTATGGCCTGCAGGGATATATCAAGAACACATTCAATATGCACTATTGCTACATGTACTTGAGATACTATTCCTTTTGGTTGTCTTAAACTATCGTCAGCCATTTTTAGGATAGTTGTAACATCCTTTTGAATGGGTGAACCAAGCCTCTCCAGTAATTCCATACTCATAATGTTTACGAAATCCCGAGTCTACCACAACATTTTCTATCAAGATGCCATCACCATATGCCTACATACTAGGGTAATGTTTCTCTACATGTTTCCGCCATTCACTACCCACTCGATTGACACCATCAGGTTGTATGACATAACTCGTTCGTAGGATTTTCTTGAACTCTTGGTAAATGTTAGGTGACAACCATATTAATTGTAGCAAGTTCTCATCTAGCTTTAATTCACATAGATCATTCACTAGATCGAACTCACATAAGTTTGCAATAGGCCTTTTTTCTTGCCACACCATCCTCCCTTTCAGCTTTCTGATAGCCTTAACAACCTCCTTTGCTTTTGACTTATGCTTGCTCTTAACCACAGGCTCCTCCAAAACACCTTTAGATTTAAGAGGCATGCTTGGTTATTGGCATTTGCAACCTTCTTGTCAACCACAATAGACTTAGGGTTAGTTTTGCTTATACTAGGGTCATCATTATGAACCTCTTTCATTTTTTGGCCCCTAGTGACCACTTTTACATCGCTAGAGGTTGAATTCCCATCTATCAAACTAACCCCACTTGGCACTTTCTCTAGGGTGTCTTTTCCCCTTTTCATGATTTTCTTAGGGCCCTCCCCTCGAGGATTTGCATTACTTGAATGATGATTCACTAGCCCCGGTTGTTGACTACCTTGCTGGAGTGAACTAACTCTACTCCAACATGTATTGGCCATATGTCTAGACTTTCCACATATATTGCACTTCACGTGAGGGCAATTCCATGGGAGGTGCTAACCATGACACCACTTACAACTAAACCTTGATGGACACCCCTCTTCAGGGTGTTGACTTCCTATTAAGTTTTGCTACTTCTTTAGGAAGTTTACATCTATGGCTATTTGTCTATATTGTTCAATTATCATGTCAATATAATGCTTCATCATATCCTTGACTTCACCAAGAACATTCGATGTACTAGACTCATAACCGTAATAATCCGCTTTGCATCCCAATGGCTTAACCACTTGGTTAGGTATTAGGCTAATTAATTAGCATTACATTGGGATTCATCAATTGGCTTCCACTATTTAATGGGCCCATTTGGCTAGCCATTGGCATGGCAGCATTAGGAGGAGTTGGCAGCATAGGTACATTTGGTGTAATGCCTCCTCTTGCATTAGGGTTTGTTATAGGTGGGCTTATCCCACCTTGACCCCCACTAGCTGTGTAGGTAATGCCAAATTATTGTTAGGACCTAGACTTGAATAGAGATTTTCCCTAGATGCATAGGCTGTCAAGATTGTGGGAGAGAAGGAAGGAGTCTCGCTTGAAGCTTTCTTGCTTGCACAATGGGGGAAGACACACAAGGGTGGAGGCTGAAAACAGTTTTCCTCTTCTTAGTTGTGTAAGCCAAAAGAACTCAAGTACAAAGAAATAGAAGAACCCTATATATGGGTCTCAAACCAAACTCAACTAACTAAGGTGGCATACTAACTGAGCCACGAACTAGAGTAGATAAGGATAGCTATCATGTAGCTATTATTCATGGGCGGTGTACCAACCGCGTCTGCAACTGACAAGTCGGTGACATAAATATACAACGGTCACCCTGGCGTATCACGAGTGGAGCTCGATATCTCAACACTCCCCCTCGAGCTCAATCCCAATTCCTGCACACCAAGCAGGTCTCTGAACTTGCGCAGCTTCTCTGCGCCCAATGCCTTCGTGAATATGTCAGCTACCTGATCCTCTGTGCTGACATAAACTAGATCAATAAGACCTAGTAAAACCCTCTCTCGCACATAGTGATAATGCACCTCAATGTGCTTTGTTCTAGCATGATAGACTGGGTTATTTGCCAAGTGTATACTACTCATGTTGTCACAATAAATGACAACTGGCCCATCTGTAGACTGATGCATATCATAAAGTAGCTTATGCAACCAAGCTACCTCACATGCAGCCATTGCTGCACCCCTGTACTCAGCCTCTGTGCTCGACAAGGCAACTGTAGGCTGTTTCTTGCTGCTCCAAGTGACTGCAGCACTCCCAAAAGAGAATACATATCCACTGGTAGATCGTCTATCAGAAATACTACCAGCCCAATCAGCATCAGTGTATCCATGCAGCTGTATCTGAACCCCAGTCTCATAAAATAGTCCATACTGCAATGTGGACTTCACATACCTGAGTATGCGTCTAGCCGCATCCAAATGCGATTTCCTTGGAGCCTGCATAAACTGACTTACCAATCCAACAGCATAACTCAAATCTGGCCTGGTAATAGTCATATAAATCAAACTTCCTACTATGCGTCTGTACATAGTAGGGTCTTCTAGAAGCTCACCTGCATCTGTGCTCAGCTTCACATTTTGCTCCAAAGGAACTGAAATAGGCTTACAGCCTGTCATCCCATATTTGGACAGCATGTCCAATCCATACTGCCTCTGCAAGAGCTGTATCCCACTTGGTGATCTAATCACCTCAATGCCCAAGAAATAACGCAGCTCTCCCAAATCCTTCATCTCAAACTTCTGCTTCAATAGCATTTTCACATGAAGGATATCTTCATCACTGTCACCTGTCATAATCAAATCATCAACATAAATGACAAGCAACATAATACCTTTCTCTGTTTTTCTCACATAAAGTGAGAAATCTGCCTTGGAAATCTGAAAGCCAATAGTGACAAGATACTGTCCTATCTTGTCAGACCATGCTCTAGGTGCTTGCTTCAAGCCATACAAGGCTTTCTTCAACCTGCAAACAAACTCAGGATGAACAGCATGCACATAACCTGGTGGCTGCTCCATATAGACCTCTTCTTGCAAATCACCATGCAAGAAGGCATTCTTTACATCCATCTGATGTAAAGACCATCCCTTTGATGCAGCCATAGCAATGACTGCTCTTACGGTTTCCATCCTTGCAACCGGACTAAATGTTTCTTCATAGTCAATGCCATATGTTTGTGCATACCCCTTGACTACTAATCTTGCCTTGTATCTGTTCACAGAACCATCAGCATTGTGCTTCACCTTATAAACCCACTTACAGCCAATTGCATTCTTACCTTTAGGCAAAGGTACTAACTCCCATGTAGCATTTGCTTCCAAGGCATCCATTTCTTCATCCATGGCTTTCTCCCATTTTTCTTTTCCCATGGCTTGCTCAAAAGAAGTGGGTTCTGGTTCCTGTATCACCTTGACCATATATGCATAGTGAATGGCTGTAAATCCATCATATTTCAGCCTATCCACAGGATACCTAGCTCTCGTAGACCTGCGCAAAGTAGGTTCACTCCCAGGTGCTCTCAAAACATCCCTGGTCTTCCTTACTCCAGGTGTAACAATAGAAGGGATACCCAACTCATCATCAATGCTCTGTTCTGAGCCACTGGATTCACCATCCACATAAGAGTGACCTGCATTCACATCAAACATGGGCTGATCAACCTTCTCTTTTCCTTTTCGTGATACCTGCATACCACTATCTGCATTGCTTTGAGAAGATTCTCCTGATCTCAATCTGCCTGTCCATGGCGAAGAATGTGAACCACTGCTAGAGGACGCTCCAGGTCCACTAATATTTTGTGACTGCTGCTGTGAATTCTGTGTAGCATTACCATTTTGTGCATCTACATCATCAATCACATTTACTGGTTTATACCAGCTACTCATCTCATCAAACACAACATCTCTACACACTGTAAACTTACGAGTAGAAGGGTTATAGCATCTATACCCTTTTTGCTGCAGAGAGTAACCAATAAAGATGCACTTCTCAGCTTTTGGATCCAACTTGGATCTCAGCTCATCTGGCACATGTACATAGGCAATGCAACCAAAAATTTTCAAATGAGAAATATCTGGTTTCCTACCAGTATACCTCTCCTCTGGAGTCATTCCATGTATTGCTGCAGTGGGAGTCCTGTTCATTATGTAGACTGCTGTAGCAACTGCTTCAGCCCAATAAAAATCTGGCAAGTCTTTTTCATTGAGCATGGCACGAGATACCTCTCCAATATGCCTGTTTTTCCTTTCTGCAATTCCATTTTGTTGTGGGGTATAACTGCATGAATATTGCTGCTTTATGCCATGCTCCTGCAAGAACTTTGCAAACTCATTTGAGAGGTACTCTCCCCCTCCATCTGACCTTAGGCATTTTATCTGCAAGCCTGTTTCTTTTTCAACCATAGCTTTAAGAGTTTTGAAATGCCCAAAAACTTCACTTTTCTTTTTCATAAAATACACCCAAACTTTTCTGCTATAGTCATCAATAAAACTGACAAAATAATGACAGCCTCCAAGAGATGCAGCTTTAGTTGTCCACACATCAGAGTGAATTAATTCCAATGGCTTCTCACTCTCTTGAACATGTCTAGGAAATGGTTTCCTTGCCTGTTTTCCAAACTGACAGGCTTCACATACCTTATGCATTTCTGCAACCTTGAATTTGGGCAATCCTGCAACAATATTTTGGGCCTGCATTGATTTAAGTCGTTGTACATTAACATGACCAATGCGTTTATGCCAGATATCAATATCTGCAACTACACCGGTCCCATGTGCAAACATTGCTGCACTCAATTCAGACATGTCTGCATCCAATGTAAACATTCTGCCCTTCTTCTTTCCTTTTGCTATCAAGCGACCTTTATTTTTCATATCCTCAACAAAGCATCCATGAGGATTAAATCTGACCTGCAAGCCCTGTTCAACCATTTGACCAAGTGAAACTAGATTCTTGGTGATATTCGGGACATGAAATACATCGGACAGGTATTTCTTTTTCCCACCTTGCATAGACAAGGGAATTTTTCCAATCTGCACAATAGGATGTGCAGTATCATCACCAGTCTCCACAAATCCTGGTTTTTCCATTTTCCTTGCATCCTCCATCCATTCTGCATGACCTGTCATGTGGTTTGATGCACCTGAGTCAACATACCATACATCATTGCTTTCTTCTGCACTTGTCATAGAATTGTTCATGTGCTGCACCATGAACAAATGCTCATTTCTGTCATCACCCTGTCTACTAGAAGATGCATAATTCCCTTGTTGTAGTTTTCCATTCATGATGTCATTCTGCTTTTTATAGCAGTCTTTAGCCATATGACCCATTTTACCACAGTAGTAGCATTCAACATTACTGTTTGCATTTTGGCCTCTTTGCCATCCACCACGACCTCTTTGGCTCCCCCTGCCTCTAGAGTTACCACGTCCTCCTCCATAGGACTGGTTTTCTTGAGTTTGCTGCATATTCTGATTTCTGCCACGGCCTCCAAATCGGCCTCCTCTACCTCTGCCTCTACCTCTTCCAGCATTTGAGTAGAAGACAGCTTCTTTTGAAGTTCCTCCTGAAGAAGATGCACCACCATTTCTCTGTTCCTCAGAAATTAGAAGAGCAATCAACTCCTCAAAATCAGGAAATCTTTCACGAACTGAAATGGATGTCCGAAACTGTGCATAATCCTTTCCTAGACCATTCAAGGTCACGGAAACTAAATCATCATCTTCCACTGGCGACCCAATGGAAGCAAGTGCATCTGCAATCTTCTTCACCTTCATGTGGTAGTCGTTGATGCTCATACTTTCTCTTTGCACATTATGCAACTCTTGCTTGAGCTGCATTTTCCTGGCTTGCGTATTTGTGCTATACATTTTTGACAAAGTATCCCATGCCTCCTTTGGCGTACTTGCATCCTGAATATGCACAATCATAGAGTCTGAAATACTGATAGACAGCCAATACATAACTTTCCTGGCTCTCTCATGCCATGTTTTAAATGCCTGCATTTGTTGTTGATTGGGAACATCAGGAAGAACTGGTTCTTCTTCATTTCCTGCAACAAATTCCCAATATCCTTTTCCCATAAGGAAATTTGTCATTCTAAACTTCCATGCCTGGAAGTTGTTCTTGTCAAGCTTTTCAGTGACAATCTGTGAAAGAGAATCAGACGCCATTACAGAATACTGCAAGAAATTCTGTCACTGCAAAAAACACAGCTTCACCCTCACAAGGGCAAATCTGCAAAACTGGCGAAAGTGGTATTTGACCACACAGTCACTTCCTAGTGACGATTTTGCATAAACAGGAACCAAGGATGATTCTGAAACTCCCAATGTCTCTGCGCACAAGCATACGATGTAATTTCTACAGTAACTTTTCACCGACCTGTAGAACAGTGGTCGCACAGCATAAAACTGGGCCTTTTCTTGAGTGCGTGCAGAAAACTTCCGTCTGCAAAACAGGCCCCGAAATGGCCTCAAATCAGAAAAACAAGGTCGCCAAGGTCTAAAGCCCTCTCCCGCAGCATATACTGCCCTCTTGCTTCACCGCGAAGGGCGTCTCAACCTGAGACAATGCACTCCTGCAATTTCCGGCTGTGCTACCTGCAGAGATTTGCTCCCAAAACAGGAAATGAAAGCAACACTGCTCCTCTTACCAGACCACCGCGAGCTTGGCTTGCTTTCTTGAGCTCCTTACCACGAACAAGGCTCTGATACCATGTCAAGATTGTGGGAGAGAAGGAAGGAGTCTCGCTTGAAGCTTTCTTGCTTGCACAATGGGGGAAGACACACAAGGGTGGAGGCTGAAAACAGTTTTCCTCTTCTTAGTTGTGTAAGCCAAAAGAACTCAAGTACAAAGAAATAGAAGAACCCTATATATGGGTCTCAAACCAAACTCAACTAACTAAGGTGGCATACTAACTGAGCCACGAACTAGAGTAGATAAGGATAGCTATCATGTAGCTATTATTCATGGGCGGTGTACCAACCGCGTCTGCAACTGACAAGTCGGTGACATAAATATACAACGGTCACCCTGGCGTATCACGAGTGGAGCTCGATATCTCAACATAGGCCACTTGTAATCATGACTCTGTCTCCTCTGCTTGTACAATCTCAGTATCTATATTAGCAAGAGGAATACTACTCAACTACACTTGGATGTTGAAATCAAATCCATGTAGGAAATACTGTAGCTGGAAAATAGGAAGAATGGGAATAGAGGCTTGTGATTTGCGAAACACCTCCTTCAATTTCTTGGCATAAGGTTGAGCATTCTCATGAGGCTCTTGATGTGTCACATTCAAAATATGCAGCCAATATTGACCACCTCTCTCAAGGGAGAACTCTCTTTGGAAGTCCGCATAAAATATATCTATCGTAGCTATGGTTCCATCTTCCAAGCCACGATACCACACCGTAGCTCGCTCTTCCATTCAAATATATCTATCGTAGTTATGGTTCCATCTTCCAAGCCATGATACCACACCGTAGCTCTTCCATTCAAAGTCATATTAAAGGACATCATAAGATGTCCTTCATCCTAAATTCGACAGTGAAACATTAACTTTTGGAACTCACTAATATGGAGTTCTACATCCTCCTCTACTAACCCATTAAAAATGGATAAGGGAAAACCAAGCATTGGCAAATCTACCATTCTTGCGAGTATCCCGATCGGTTGCACCATCACGACAACTAGGTTTGCTCTAGGGGTTTGTACTAGAGGAGTTACACTCTCACTCGAAGTAGATTGACTTTTTTAGGAAAAGGAGAATGCTAGAGCTTCCTTCTTCCTATGATAGACCAATTGGGATATTAATTGGGTCAATAAGACCTTTCACTCTTAGCGATATTGGACTTCTGCGCTTAGGACAATACCTCCTTATGATCTCTGCTCTCTATCTAGTCCTTTTAGCTCTTTCTTATTGTTGAATTTTGGCTTAACGGTTTGTGTCGCGATATATTGGATCTATCTCCATATTTTTTGGCATACACTAACTAATTGGGTCCCTATTAGATGAGGTTCAAAAACTGCCACTTATTGGCAGCTCCTGGCAAATGCACCACCTGTTGGGACCAAAAACGGACCCCAAACTGGCTCTAAGGATCTAGTTGGGGCTCCTACATCCACCAAACAAATCCCCACGATCTCGCAGTTAGGAGTGTTTGGATGCAATGAAATGATTTATCTAGCAAATGCATTTGTAGATGTAATCTTCAAATTGTAGTCCAACGTACTGACCATCCCAACTCCAAGAAAAGGGAGCCTCCCACATATAGGCGACTACTTCATCTCAATACACACACACATACACAAAGGGCACCCCCTAGTAGACTCTTATGGCCCCTATGGCTCTCCTACACCCCAAGATTTGGCCCCAGGATGTGCCGTCTTAATACATAAAGAATAACAAAACATACGTCATCTTGATACACACACACACACAAAGGGCACCCCCCTAGTAGACTATTGTGGCCCCTATGGCTCTCCAACACCCCAAGGATTGGCCACATGATGTGCCGTCTTAATACATAAAAAATCAAAAAACATACTCCGGTCTGTCCTCACTAATATCCCTTATGACCACTTATCTCAATGTCTTGGATATGTCTTGTACACTCCATCAATAAAATACAATTGCAGTGCGACTCTCTATGTAAGATTATGCGTGTATGCAAATGTGAATAAATGTGCATAGACATGTTTAATGAGACAACCAAAGTATAAATGTACATCAATCATTCCTTTACATCTTTCCATGAATTTTCTACTCTTTGCGGCATTGCTAACCACACCCCAAAGGCACTAAGTCCTCCTGACTCATGCTATCTTTGAAAATATAAATAATACATGACCATCCTACTCATGAAAAACATTTAAAAAATCATTCTTTTTAACAATTACTTTCTACTTTTTTACACATGGGTTCCTTTAACACATTGCAAACAGCACTGGGATCACTCTCGTGTTACCGAAATGCCTTATTTAGATACAAAAATGCTTATTTTTATTATTTCTAAATTCATAAATAAAATATACTTATATTTTATTGGTATTTTTTATATTTTTGTGAATTTTCTCATTTTTTATCTATTTATTTAATAAAAATAGAAAAATAGCAAGCAACAAATGTAAAGTGCTAAAAATTAAGAATTCATATCAATTTTTCACCCTCTAAAATAGTCTTTCAATCCCATTCCATTTACTATGAAAATTAATAAACTTACCTGAAAACAGCTTACATGCTGTAACACGAATGAGGTGTACTTGGTGGCGCTCCACAATGCTCCAACAACATGCCACGAACCATTTCTTTTAAATAACTCTCACCTCTCCCTCTCTTTCACCCATCCCCTTTCTCTCATAAGAATAGCCATTATGCAAGAGGAAAGAAAGGAGAGAGAAATGCTCTTTTGAGAGAAAAACTCAAAAAACAACATTCTTTATTCTTTATATTTGAGAGCCATTATGCAAGAGGAAAGAAAGGAGAGAGAAAAACTAAAAAAAACATTCTTTATTCTTCATATTAAGCCACAAAATTTACATCATCGCATAGAGGATGCGATGGAGCTTCGTTTCATCCATCACATGACACGAGAAATGATAAGGATCTAGTGTGTGCAACAATCATCAAAAGCCCAACATGATGGCCTTTTTTATTTTCTGCCCACTTTTTTCCCTTCTTTCTCTCTTCCAAATGACTAGACACATCAAGAAAAAACACCCCTTTGAGGCCTACCATAAGTGTCCCTTCAATTTGGCATGTTCACATGGTTTTTGATCCTTTTTTTACCTCCTTCGTTGCCTACGCCACATTCCCACATAAATTAAGGTCTCCTGGCCTTCAATTAAACCCCAAGCGCGCAAAATTAACCAAATGATGGTTAGATGCTTCTTCATTATTTGTAGACTCAACTTGGTGCTTCATTGCTTCTCAAACTTCAAAATGCTTTGTCTCTTGCACCCTGAAATCACTATGCACTACTTTGAAGCCTAAAATCTTCATTTTCACCCACAAACACCTTGTGGATCCATCTAAAATTGTCCAAAAACCCAAAAAGTATGCCTTTAAATCTACCTCTTACAGATACCCAGTTGATATGCTCAATCTTATATATGAATCCTACTTTTTGTAACTTTTCAATCTCCTCTTTAACATGATGATCATAGGAAGGGTTCATAGGATAGGGTATCTGCTTGATAGGCTTGGCATCAAGCTAGATTCAAATGTGTGTGTGTCTGTATAAGGACTTGCGGTGATGCATCCTTAAGACCAAAGTAGTTCCAAGAAAATACATCACGATATTCTTTTAATGAGTTCACAAGCCATGCTTCATTCTTTTCATTGAGATCCTCAGCAATGTGCAAAGGTTTACGTGGTTCCCTAGGCTCTACAATATTCATTCTTCGTGGTCCCTTAATGGGTTCATTGGATGTGCCTTCGCACTTTCCCCAAGCAATATAACTACCTAATCACTCTTCTTGAACTTCATGAAGCATGGAGGTAGGTCATGTGGTTTTTTCTGACTTTGAGTTTTAGACTCCTTGTTGCATGCATCATGCTTTAAGTGTTTCCTCCTCAGATGGACTAGGAGTCTAGATTTAGACTTCTTAGCTTGTAATGATGTGGAAAATTCTGGATCAAAATTGCTATTTCTTTCTGTATTTGAGTTAGAGCTTATTGTGGTGTCCCCTTGGACCTTGTCAATATCATTTTCAACCACTAGCATCTCAAGTTCTGGACAAAGATCATTGATCTAATGCCATGTCTATTCATTGTACTCATCTCCTCCAAGTCAATTGTGTCTAAATTAGAATTCTCATTGTCTTAAATGGACATGTAGCCCTTAAATGTACTCATCTCCTCCAAGTTTATTCCTTGCTCACGCATTAGTGCAATGAAGAGGATATTATGGAAATCAAATAAGACTTGGCGCAAATTCATCCATTGCCATGTGGGGCTGCTCGTGAGTTGTGAGTTCTTCAAAGATAGTCAAATGAGCATTTGAGCAATTGTAGAAACATGGCCTCCATTAGCTAAGGGTTTTTGGCAATGCAATCCTATATATTGGGATTGAATAGACGTGGAAAGTGATGGTCATTGAGCAAGGGGTCTTCATGAAGAGAGGAACTAAATTCAATTCCATGGAAGCTTTGATGACAAGGGATGTAATGTTCAGTGCATCTTTCGGACTCATGCATTCATGGGATGAGTGATATTCCAACTCCTCAGTGAATAGCAATTCTAAGGTTGCAAGGATGTGCATCCAATCTTTCTCATCATCAAGGAAGGGAATAGATCTGGTCAATGGTCAAGTGGTCAGAGTGTTGTTAAAGTCCCCTCTTAATAGCACAAAGATAGCATCAAGGTCAACGGTTTATGTTTTCCAAGAGTCCGTATCAATGTAGTCAACCTCCTTTTGATTACCTGGAAGACTAAACCATTGTCCCAGTATTTAAAAAGACAAGCATTGTGCATCTATGGCCGGCCAAGCAATAGGTCATAGTCAAATCTTTTCATGATAACAAAGTTAATCTTGAACTATACCCCAATAATCTTGATTGGCCAGTCCCGTAACACTCCTAATGGTCTAACTTTAAATCCATCAATACACTTAAATTAAGTTCATTGGTTCAATTTGTGGCTTTTCCCAAGCTTGGAGTATGTTCTGGTTAACTTTACTCACACTAGCTCCAAAAGTCCACAATTCCTTGCCATATAGTGTCTCTAAGTGTTTCCATGGGGAGTAGAGTATGCTGCTTGGCTCCTTCCCAAAATGTACTAATCACCAAGGCACTTAGGGTCATAGGTTCACTAGAGCTTTGTTGTGGAATGTGGTGGGATTTTATAGGATTTGTTACTTCCTCCCATCCTTTCAATCCCTACCAAATCATTGGACTATCTTTGAGTAGATTTCTTAGTTGAATGGAAATGTTTGTTGATGCCTACAATAATGGAAGACTTGATGTTTTCATAGATATATGGTTAGCAAATTACATCAAGAATGAGAGAACTTTGGTTCATGGTAGCTAGTCCTTAGATGGCTCAATGGTGATTTTGTCAGGTTTCCACGGCTTTGCTTAGAGAGACGCATGGGACATGTGAGATAGGCTTGGGATGCTAAGCATCTCTTTAACCTACTCTTTGTCTTGCATTCCCTTTATTCATTCCTTGAATTGATTGCAACTAGTTGTTGCTTTGGGTTAGGATAGGAGTTATCCTTGGCAAGGGTTCCCTTCATAGTCCATGGTGCTCTTGTGGCACTCTTGGAGCTATGTAATATTTCCACGCAATAAAAGTTAGTTAGTTAGTTCAAAAGTTAGTTAGTCAATTAATAAGTTAGTAAGATTACTAACTAAAGACTAACTAAGGTAAAAATTGACTAGCATTAATAGCTAATAATTTTCATTCAATTAAAAATATATTTAAAAAATCGAGAGTCATAAATCTGACATTTTTCTAGGATTGATAAGGATCGTAGCCACCCTTTACAAAAAGTACAATGTGAACGGGACTTATGAGCCATATTAATCACTAGTATTAATGTGTATAGTTTGAATGGTCCAAAAATATCAGATTCCTGGGGGGAGGGGGAAAACTATTATATTTTAGATATTATCCTAAAAAGATAGAACTAAAAGTCATTTAAAAGAAAAGACAAGTGATGTTTTAATTAGTTTTGGAGATTTTATAAAAAGAGAAATAAAGAAAAGTGACTGGCAAAATCGTGCACGCCGCGATCGCAGCCTACAGGCAGTAGACAGCACTTTGAACAGAGAAAAGAAGAAGTGAACTAAGAGCTTTCTAACCAAGTGTTTTGGTGTTTTACCCCCCTTTTGGAGCTAATGCAACCATCAGATTTATGATCTGAGCATCAGATCACTGAGTCTTCTAAGAGCCCCTCCACTCTTGTTCTCAGACTTATCCCCTTCTCTCTAATTCATTATAAATATGAAGCATGGGGAGGCACAAGGGAGCATAAGGAGACCCCAAAAGGCTGCAAGAGAGAGGGAGAGAGAGATTATATCCCTCCAAGAGATTGTGAGAGAGAGATTGAGAGAGAGAGAGAGAGAGAAGAGTTACCCCAAGAGGCTGCACAATTTCCCTCTACCGTGATCCTCGATTTAACCATCTTCTCTTACGCTCTCCCATCTCGAATCTATTTCACCTTCTTAATCTCTTGAGTCTACTTGCGGACGATTGCCTCCAAGCGAAGAATGTCATGTGCAGATGACAATCCTACAACCAGCAACAGAGCTTCGGGCGAAGGCATCACTATCAATCCAATTGCGGTACCGGTCATAAGTAATGTATTTTCAAATTGATAGATGCTTGTTTTAATGCTCACAAGAGATACATTAGGCTCCATACCTTGTGGTGCTAGAATACGTCATTGAAAATGATAAATCACATCTCCAATATTCAAAGATGAAGTGCTTGTGTCAAAGGGAGTTAAATTGCACATAGTTGCTATGTGATGAATCCATGCATAGCACAAGCAACATATGGGACACTAAAGTATTGAGCATCGATGAGTCTTTGATTAATCTTTACCAAGGATAATATTGTTTAAAGTTTGCAAATACATATACACGGTACATACATGGGAGAGATTATGTAAACTTTGCATCGATGACATGCGACTCCTCGCCTTAGGAGAAAGGAAGATAAAGCTAAGAAAAAAATGTTGCATAGTAGGAAAATGCTAAAAGATAATTGTCACTTAGAGAAGAGGCATAAATGCTCTTGTTAGATTGATTAATTTGCATTGGAATGATAGGACTTACGTCATGTATAGTATTGGAACATTTAGCATATGCTTTAGGCTAAAGGAGGGAATATTAAGTAAATTCTACTCTTTGGCCCCAAGGGGGAGAGTGAATATGCGATGGAATTATTGTCACGTCTATTATTGTATTGTTTGGGAAAAATACAATTAGTTTTGTTAGCTGATTGAATAACACCCTAAATGTTTTTCTTTCAATCAAGGGATTGTTGCATTGTGATTTGGATAAACATTCCAAGGCTTGTGTTGATGGCAAATGCATGGCAGGGGTCTATAATGACAAGTTTTCATGGGAATAAAGGAATGTTTTTCTAGAATATGATATTAGGGTTGATTGCTTTGATTGTGCTTGAATTTTAATTGGATTAATTAAGGAAGGATATTTTGCACGCATGGATCATCTCCAAGATCACATCGCGGATTATCCCAAGAGGGCACTGCTTGATTCACATGCTGATGGTCGAGTGGTAAAAAGGCCAACCACGGAAATGGCATCTCACTCCTAGACCGCTTGTGGGTCAGGTGGAGCTCTGGACACCCCTTGCCTGTCTAGAATGGAGTTGGAGATTCCCGTGAGCCCAACATCTGGGACATTGGAAGATCCTATTCTAGATAAAGGATGGAAATTTCGATGCCATGAGATTTGGACCGGGTACTTCTGTTGGACAGAAGGGATACATAATTCTCCTATATGGGCAGGATACAAAGATTAACTTAAAGATAAGTTAAGGAACTTTTTTGATAAAAGGACTACTTGTTTTGTTTTTGTGTATGTGTTGTAAATTACGTGAATGAATTCTGTGCCCTAAAAGGCTTAATTAATGAAGCCAATTTTAAATGTCACACATAAATGTGGTAGGACCTAATTAGACAACTAAAGCTATCGAGGAAAGTGTGGTGGACGTGACTTGGATCCGTCCTATGGAAGGGTGCTTCCGGTTAGCTGGGAACTTTTCTCAAAAGACGTAATAACAAAACTGTGAAGACCTAGAGTCTGTAGAGTTAGAATCCCGATTTATGTTGTTTTACGAGAGCGGAATGGGACTATGCCTTATGGGCAAAGAGGTTGAGCTTCGCATCCCTCTCATTTTCCATTCTCCATGGACCAAGTGCAGCATAAATCCGCTTCAACTCTGTTGTTCCTACGCAAAGTGGTTCATCTGGAGCTCGACGCTAGCTACTTCCTAGAGACTTGACTGATAGGAAAGAAACCCTGACTTCAGGTCGGTCCTAAGTGGGAACGGTCGGATACTTCTGCTTCAGGGCAGACTCGGGAAGACCTAGATCGCAAACCCTGTGACATTCCTTGCGAGTGCCAGGTGGCACTTTCTAGACTCTCCTCCCGATGGGCTACTAAGACGTGTCCCACAAGTGGACAAGCGAACACGTTGCAAGCTAGAAGCAGTAGTTGTCTCAGGTACCATTGAGAGTCCTTCACTCTTGAGGATCTTTTTCTCCTTTCCTTGGCACTCTTCTTGCTGATTATGGAGCCATTCATTATTGTAGGACCTTCTAAGCTTATGC
The DNA here is from genome assembly GCF_053477565.2 of Lygodium microphyllum. Lineage (NCBI taxonomy): Eukaryota > Viridiplantae > Streptophyta > Polypodiopsida > Schizaeales > Lygodiaceae > Lygodium > Lygodium microphyllum. Next base: position 87,329,437 of record NC_141155.1, read on the forward strand.
CCCCTATCTTGTGGAATAAAGGCACATGTGCCTACGCCACCTTGTATTTATTTACAGATACCATGACTGCACACTTGTACACTACAAGTGGCACGGCATGTGCCCATCTCTGTCACTTTATTCTTTATTCCTTCAATTATACTATTGAATAGGGGAAGGCCTGCATCCAAATGTGGTTTCCTTGGAGCCTGCATAAACTGACTTACCAATCCAACAGCATAGCTTAAATCTGGCCTGGTAATAGTCATATAAATCAAACTTCCTACTATGCATCTGTACATAGTAGGGTCTTCTAGAAGCCCACCTGCATCTGTGCTCAGCTTCACATTCTGCTCCAAATGAACTAAAATAGGCTTACAGCCTGTCATCCCATATTTGGACAGCATGTCCAATCCATACTGCCTCTACAAGAGCTATATCCCACTTGGTGATCTAATCACCTCAATGCCCAAGAAATAACGCAGCTCTCCCAAATCCTTCATCTTAAACTTCTGCTTCAATAGCATTTTCACATGAAGGATATCTTCATCATTGTCACCTGTCATAATCAAATCATCAACATAAATGACAAGTAGCATAATACCTTTCTCTGTTTTTCTCACATAAAGTGAGAAATCTGCCTTGGAAATCTGAAAGCCAATAGTGACAAGATACTGTTCTATCTTGTCAGACCATGCTCTAGGTGCTTGCTTCAAGCCATACAAGGCTTTCTTCAACCTGCAAACAAACTCAGGATAAATAGCATGCACATAACCTGGTGGCTGCTCCATATAGACCTCTTCTTGCAAATCACCATGCAAGAAGGCATTCTTTACATCCATCTGATGTAAAGACCATCCCTTTGATGCAGCCATAGCAATGACTACTCTTACGGTTGCCATCCTTGCAACCGGACTGAATGTTTCTTCATAATCAATGCCATATGTTTGTGCATACCCCTTGACTACTAATCTTGCCTTGTATCTGTTCACAGAACCATCTGCATTGTGCTTCACCTTATAAACCCACTTACAGCCAATTGCATTTTTACCTTTAGGCAAAGGTACCAATTCCCATTTAGCATTTGCTTCCAAGGCATCCATTTCTTCATCCATGGCTTTCTCCCATTTTTCTTTTCCCATGGCTTGCTCAAAAGAAGTGTGTTTTGGTTTCTGTATCACTTTGACCATATATGCATAGTGAATGGCTGTAAATCCATTATATTTCAGCCTATCCACAGGATACCTAGCTCTCGTAGACCTGCGCAAAGCAGGTTCACTCTTAGGTGCTCTCAAAACATCCCTGGTCTTCCTTACTCCAGGTGTAACAATAGAAGGAATACCCAACTCATCATCAATGCTCTGTTCTGAGCCACTGGATTCACCATCCACATAAGAGTGACATGCATTCACATCAAACATGGGCTGATCAACCTTCTCTTTTCCTTTTCGTGATACCTGCATACCACTATCTGCATTCCTTTGAGAAGATTCTCTTGATCTCAATCTGCCTGTCCATGGCGAAGAATGTGAACCACTGCTAGAGGACGCTCCAAGTCCACTAATATTTTGTGACTACTACTGTGAATTCTGTGCAACATTACCATTTTGTGCATCTATATCATCAATCACATTTACTGGTTTATACCAGCTACTCATCTCATAAAAAACAACATCTCCGCTCACTGTAAACTTACGAGTAGAAGGGTTATAGCATCTATACCCTTTTTGTTGCAGAGAGTAACCAATAAAGATTCACTTCTCAGCTTTTGGATCCAACTTGAATCTCAACTCATCTGGCACATGTACATAGGCAATGCAACCAAAAATTTTCAAATGAGAAATATCTGGTTTCTTACCAGTATACCTCTCCTCTGGAGTCATTCCATGTATTGCTGCAGTGGGAGTCCTGTTCATTATGTAGACTGCTGTAGCAACTGCTTCAGCCCAATAAAAATCTGGCAAGTCTTTTTCATTGAGCATGGCACGAGATACCTCTCAAATATGCCTGTCTTTCCTTTCTGCAATTCCATTTTGTTGTGGGGTATGACTGCATGAATATTGCTGCTTTATGCCATGCTCCTGCAGGAACCTTGCAAACTCATTTGAGAGGTACTCTCCCCCTCCATCTGACCTTAGACCTTTTATCTGCATGCCTGTTTCTTTTTCAACCATAGCTTTAAGAGTTTTGAAGTGCCCAAAAACTTCACTTTTCTTTTTCATAAAATACACCCAAACTTTTCTGCTATAGTCATCAATAAAAGTGACAAAATAATGACAGCCTCCAAGAGATGCAGCTTTAGTAGTCCACACATCAGAGTGGATTAATTCCAATGGCTTCTCACTCTCTTGAACATGTCTAGGAAATGGTTTCCTTACATGTTTTCCAAACTGACAGGCTTCACATACCTTATGCATTTCTACAACCTTGAATTTTGGCAATCCTGCAACAATATTTTGGGCCTGCATTGATTTGTCACTGTACATTAACATGACCAATGCGTTTATGCCAGATATCAATATCTGCAACTACACCCGGTCCCATGTGCAAACATTGCTGCACTCAATTCAGGCATGTCTGCATCCAACGTAAACATTCTGCCCTTCTTCTTTCCTTTTGCTATCAAGCGACCTTTATTTTTCATATCCTCAACAAAGCATCCATGAGGATTAAATCTGACCTGCAAGCCCTGCTCAACCATTTGACCAACAGAAACCAGATTCTTGGTGATATTCGGGACATGAAATACATCGGACATGTATATCTTTTTCCCATCCTGCATAGACAAATGAATTTTTCCAATCTGCCCAATAGGATGTGCAGTATCATCACCAGTCTCCACAAATCTTGGTTTTTCCATTTTCCTTGCATCCTCCATCCATTCTACATGACCTGTCATGTGGTTTGATGCACCTGAGTCAACATACCATACATCATTGCTTTCTTCTGCACTTGTCACAGAATTGTTCATGTGCTGCACCATAAACAAATACTCATTTCTATCATCACCCTGTCTACTAGAAGATGCATAATTCCCTTGTTGCAGTTTTCCATTCATGATGTCATTCTGCTTTTTATAGCAGTCTTTAGCCATATGACCCATTTTACCACAGTAGTAGCATTCAACATTACTGTTTGCATTTTGGCCTCTTTGCCATCCACCACGATCTCTTTGGCTCCCCCTGCCTCTAGAGTTACCACGTCCTCCTCCATAGGACTGGTTTTCTTGAGTTTGCTGCATATTTTGATTTCTACCACGGCCTCCATATCGGCCTTCTCTACCTCTGCCTCTACCTCTTCTAGCATTTGAGTAGAAGACAGCTTCTTTTGAAGTTCCTCCTGAAGAAGATGCACCACCATTTCTCTGCTCCTTAGAAATTAGAAGAGCAATCAACTCCTCAAAATCAAGAAATCTTTCACGGACGGAAATGGATGTTCGGAACTGTGCATAATCCTTTCCTAGACCATTCAAGGTCACTGAGACTAAATCATCATCTTCCACTAGAGACCCAATGGAAGCAAGTGCATCTGCAATCTTCTTCACCTTCATGTGGTAGTCATTGATGCTCATACTTTCTCTTTGCACATTGTGCAACTCTTGCTTAAGCTGCATTTTCCTGGCTTGCGTATTTGTGCTATACATTTTTGACAAAGTATCCCATGCCTCCTTTGGCGTACTTGCATCTTGAATATGCACAATCATAGAGTCTGAAATGCTGATAGACAGCCAGTACATAACTTTCCTGGCTCTCTCATGCCATGCTTTAAATGCCTGCATTTGCTATTGATTGGGAACATCAAGAAGAACTCGTTTTCCTGCAACAAATTCCCAATATCCTTTTCCCACAAGGAAATTCGTCATTCTAAACTTCCATGCTTGGAAGTTGTTCTTGTCAAGCTTTTCAGTGACAATCTGTGAGAGAGAATCAGATGACATTACAGAACACTGCAAAAAATTCTGTCACTGCAAAGAACACAGCATTAGCCTCACAAAGGCGAATCTGCAAAACTGACAAAAGTGGTATTTGGCCACACAGTCACTTCCTAGTGACGATTTTGCATCAACAGGCAACATGGATGATTCTGTAACTCCCAATGTCTCTGCGCACAAGCGTACGATGCAATTTCTACAGTAACTTTTCACCAACCTGTAGAACAATGGCTGCACAACATAAAACTGGGCCTTTTCCTGAGTGCGTGCAAAAAACTTCCGCCTCCAAAACAGGCCCCGAAATGGCCTCAAATAAAAAAAACAAGGTCGCCAAGGGCTAAAGCCCTATTCCCGCAGCATATACTGTCTCTTGCTTCATCGCGAAGGGCGTCTCAACCTGAGACAATGCACTCCTGCACTTTCCGGCTATGCTACCTGTAGAGATCTGCTCCCAAAACAGAAAATGGAAGCAACACTGCTCCTCTTACCAGAACACCGCGAGCTTGGCTTGCTTTCTTGAGCTCCTTACCACGAACAAGGCTCTGATACCATGTCAAGATTGTGGGAGAGAAGGAAGGAGTCTCACTTGTAGCTTTCTTGCTTGCACAATGGGGGAATACACACAAAGGTGGAGGCTAAAAACTGTTTTCCTCTTCTTAGTTGTATAAGCCAAAAGAACTCAAGTACAAAGAAATAGAAGAACCCTATATATGGGTCTCAAACCAAACTCAACTAACTAAGGTGGCATACTAACTGAGCCACGAACTAGAGTAGATAAGGATAGCTATCATGTAGCTATTATTCATGGGCGGTATACCAACCGCGTCTGCAACAACTGACAAGTCGGTGACATAAATACACAACGGTCACCGTGGCGTATCACGAGTGGAGCTCGATATCTCAATAGAAATTCCAATAGTCACAATGTGTGATCGACCTTCCCTTATTCAATAGTCATTAAAAGAACAAAAAATAAAGCAATAGTGATGGGCGCTCATCACTTGCAGTGTTCGGGTTTGCGATCATAGTGTGTGAAGTAAATACAGGGTGGCATAGGCACAAATAACTTTACCTCCAACAACCTCACACTTGAAGTTGAACGTGCCTCTAATGAGAAGGGAACAATAAAAAAGAGTGACAAAGTGCAAATATACATAAAGTACAACATGACGAGGGATAGATGTCATCTCATCCTATGCCCATCATCTTCCTAAGAAATTTCTTTTTTTCACTAAAAGACTTTTAGTGAGCAGATCAATAAGACTTTTATTAATTGAGATCTTGATAAACTCAATAAACTTATCCTATACTATCTCCCTTTTGAAGTGATAGTGTACCTCAATGTGCTTTGTCTTTACATGAAGGACCAGATTCTTGGCCATTTAAATAGTACCCATAGAATTCAAATGTGCTTTGTCTTTACATAAAAGACTGGATTCTTGGCCACTTGAATAGTACTCATAGAATCCAAATGCAGTGTAGGAGTCACACTAATATCAAGGTCTATAAGGTCTCCTTGCAAGCCTTAGGTTGCTACATACTCTACCTCATTACACTACAAGGATATAGGGGCATAGCGACGGGCAGTTGTGACACATATTAGTGGCGTCGATGCGACACAAATAGCGACAGTACTCAGATTTAAAAAAAAAACAGACAAAACCCTAGCATGGCATTTTTTCGCAAAGAGTGAAAGAGGGAGCAAAAGAGATCGTTTCTTTGGGAGAAAGAGAGAGAGAGGAAGAGAGAAAGATAGAGAAGGAGAGCTTCGCACCACTGTCGCCACCGCCGTCGCTATTCGTGACGAAGAATAGGAGGAAGTGCATGAAGGAAGAAGAGGGGTCGTTGTGAAGAGGAGACGAAGAATCCATTCTTAAGCCTTTGCGGTGAGTACATTGTCCCCTCTTGGTTCGTTCTTGTTCTTTCTTCTTTTCTTTTGTTTGTTTTGGTTGAGAATGAGGTGCAATGAGGGTAAAAGAGAGGAAATGAGAGAGGGAGAAGAAGAAAGGAAAAGGATGAGAGCACGAGAGAGAGAGAGAGAGAGAGAGAGAGAGAGAGAGAGAGAGAGAGAGAGAGAGAGAGAGAGAGAGAGAGAGAGAGAGAGAGAATAAACATGAAAGATAACAAAGGATATAAAAAAGAGAGAAAGGGAGAGAGGGAGAGAGGAGAATGAGTAAGAAAACACGAGGGGATGGAGAGAAACAAAGAGAGGGTTTGTTGCGAAGAGGAAACAAACAATCCATCCTCATCTTGGTTTGTTCTTATTCTTTCTTTCTTTCTTTTATTTTTTGAGAATGAGATGCATTGAGGGAGAAAAGGAAAAGAAAAGAAAAGACACAGAGAGAGAGAGAGAGAGAGAGAGAGAGAGAGAGAGAGAGAGAGAGAGAGAGAGAGAGAGAGGAGAGAGAGGAGGTTTGTATAGTTTAGGGATATAGATTTATAAATTTATCTATTAGTTAGTTAGTTTAGTTAAATACTTTGCTTTAAATTGTTTAGATTACTGATCAATGATTGAGAGAGAGAGAGAGAGAGGTTTGTATTATTTAAATTTTTATATATTTAAATAATTGATTAGTAAGTTAGTAGGTTTGTTTACAAATTTAGTAAGTTTAGATTTACAGATTTCTAGCCATGATTTCCAGCTGATTTAAAGAGAGAGAGGGAGGGAGGGAGAGAGAAGAATGAGTAAGAAAACACAAGGGGGTGACAGATTTATAGATTTATCTATTAGTTAGTTAGTTTAGTTAGATACTTTGCTTTAAATTGTTTAGATTACTAATCAATGATTGAGAGAGAGAGAGAGAGAGGTGTTTGTATTGTTTAAATTGTTATCTATTTAAATAATTGATTAATAAGTTAGTAGGTTTGTTTACAATTAGTAAGTTTAGATTTATAGATTTATAGCCATTATTTCTAGCTAATTTAGAGAGAGAGAGAGAGAGAGAGAGAGAGAGAGAGAGAGAGAGAGAGAGAGGAGAATGAGTGAGAAAACACGAGGGGGTGAAGAGAAACAAATAGAGGGTTTGTTGCGAAGAGGAAACGAGCAATCCATCCTCCTCTTGGTTTGTTCTTGTTTTTTCTTCCTTTTTTTGTTTGTTTTTCTTAAGAATGAGGTGCATTGAGAGAGAAAGAGAGTAAATAAGAGAGGGAGAAGAAGAAAAGAAAAGGAAGAGAGAACGAGAGAGAGAGAGAGAGAGAGAGAGAGAGAATAAACATGAAAGATAACAAAGAAATGTAAAAAGAGAGATAGAGAGAGACGGAGGGAGAGAGGAGAATAAGTGAGAAAACAAGAGGGGATTGAGAGAAACAAAGAGAAGGGAAACAGAGAGAGAGAGAGAGAGAGAGAGAGAGAGAGAGAAGGGGGAGTGAATACAAAACGAAGAGTGTAAAGAAATGTGCAAAGAAAGGGGGAGAAAACCAAGACTTTAGTTTATGTTAATTTTGTTGAGTTACAAGATAAGAAATCCATTCTTAAACAAATTAAGAAAGAAAAAGAGAATGAGAACAAAAACTAATTGTTTGTCTTAATATAGACAAAATGGAAAATAATGATGGTCGTGATGTTCAAGTTCATGAGGCGTATCTTAATCAGTGTGTCTCATGTCCTTGCTCTCAATGCAAGTTAGCAATCAGACAAAAGTATCGTTTATCTATAGAATACCTATGATGATGCTTCAGCGAGTTTCAATCAAAGATCATTGATCAAGCAATCTCAGACTTTGAGCAAACGGTAAGAAAAATGTGTATCAATCATGCCTTATATTATTTTCACAAACTAATTGAATATCATATACAAAAACATTAGACATGGTCGTAATATTCACCATACACATAAGAGGAAGCTCACTTAAGAATATAAGAAGAGAGATGGAGACAAAAACTTGTGCAAGCAAAATACGGGTGGAGCGATGTAAGTGTAACCAAGTTGTTCAGGTACCTTCTACGCACGCTTCATTGATTTCTTTTCAGCACCATTATAAAAAATAATTGTGTTTTTTCAAGGTGTTTTATGATTTCTTTGAAGTTGCTAAAGTATCATATATTGTTACTTGGAAATACCATGCCTGAGTCTCATGATGATATGTGACATGTTTTACAAAAGCTTGGTATGGACTACAATAGCATCCATGCATGCGTCAATGATTGCGTGCTATTTCGAGGAGAGTACAAGACTATGGAGACATGTCCAAAGTGTGGTGCTCACAGGTATTGACAGGACTTACAAGGGCAAACCATCCCTTAGAAAGTTCTTAGATACTTTTCACTTATCTCCCATATACATTACATGTTTTATATGTCGGGCATAGCGAGCTTGACAATGTGGCATGCACCAAATAGACCCATAGATGGAGTCCAACCAATATCAGTGGATTCACATGCATGGAGCCACATTGACTTTGCATTTCTAGGCTTTTCACGAGAGCTAAGGAATCTTCGGCTCGGTCTTGCTATGGATGGCGTGAACCCATTCAGTTTTCGCTCAACTTCTTACAGTGTGTGGCATGTAGTCATTGTAAACTACAACATCCCGCCATGGCTTTCTACGAAGAAAGGACACATGATCCTTAGCTTGCTCATTCCTTGTCGCTACAAAGTCAAGAATATGGATGTCTATCTTTGTCCATTAGTCGATGAGCTTAATATTTTGTAAGAGGAGGGGGTTGTTGTAGAAGATATGAGCAAGTGCGATGGTCGACAGTCTGTCAATATATGCGTCATTCTCATGTGGACCATGCATGACTTTTCAGATTCGGGGAATGCTTAGGTAAGTAGGCTTACATTCTCATTAGTCATATCTATCATAGCTTATTCAAGTTTGTGTTCACTAAATAGAAGTGTTGGGACAAGTCTGGTTACCTCAGGTTATCATGCATGTCTATTGTGTGGATCACAGTTAGACTCCTAAAGGTCGCGAACCATGAAGAAGATTGTATATCAAGGATACACCTCTTTCTCATTGAAGGATCATGAATTGAGGGAAGGTTTTCTTAGATGACCTCTAGCACGAATAAACACCCAAAGCTGGTACGAGTTGAAAATGGTCCACACAAAGTCGCATCTAAACAGAATGTGACGGTTCTCGATTTTCTACGAGTTGCCATATTGGATACACTTATGGATCCCATGCATATTTTTAAGGATGTGGGCAGCTTACTACGAGACCACATCACAGAAAAGAGAGACACTGTAGGGGCACGAATGGATTTGAAGGAGATAGGTAAGATGGAGGCGCTTTGGCCATAGTCGAGTGCTAATGGTCACTTGTAAGTACCTCACACTCCCTAGATTTTGTCCACTAAAGAAGAGCGCATTGTGAAGCAAATTATCATGTATATCCACACTCCAACGGATATAATGCATTATCTTAGATTTATTTTTTCTAAAGATGACCAACTATCAGGGCTAAAATCCCATGATTGGCATAACATATGTCAGGTTTGTACTATGAATGGATTATAAGTGGCATGCATATTTTTTTATTTGGAGTCTTGTCGGTGTTCATAATGATTCTTCATTTTGTGGCAGTTTATACTATTGATCGCCATCGTAGAATACCTTACTCCAGAAATATACAGAGTAATTTACAAGTCGTCAAATTTAATGCAATTGATCTCACAAAAGGAGATTAAAACATCCTCTATTGAATTTGCAAGGCGGGGAGTAGTGGAGACGGTTTGTCTCTTTGAGAAGTATCTGCCCACCAGCATGCTTAGATACAAACCCACCTCATGGTGCATCTTGTAGATGAAGTGGAGATTGCAGGACCTATCCATATGAGATGGATGTTTTTCTTGGAGTGCTTCATGAAAATCCCAAAAATCTTTGTGCGACAACGAGCTTGGCCAAAAGGCAGTGTGGCTGAAGGTTGGTTGGTGTTTGAGGTGTTAGTGCATATTCCATAGTGGCTACCAATGGCGGATTCAGACAACAGTATGCTATGGTCATTGAATGACGATGATAGCCTAACCGGAGATGTGGTGGTTGGAAATGGGGTAGAAAAAATGATAGATGTTACAATGGAGGAGAAAGTGAATCATTTTTGTATGTTGTACCATACATCCATGGAGACGTGGCTCACTAGGTACGAGCAAGCCAGAAAAGATTGAGAAGAAGCGCAATCGAAATTTCGATGCAGTACGTGCCATTAATCGATTTGATATCCCGAGGGCATGGAGGAGATGCCTTAGTTTATATCTATGTGATGGTTACATGGAGCTTTGATCGCAACCTCTCGCGAAGGGGTGGAGATCTCTACTAAGGAGTGAGAATTCTCGAGGTGATGTAGTCCAAATGTGACCACATATTTTATTAACTGTCATAACTGGATTTTATATGTGACAACTAATCTAACTGTTTCAATGTACAGTACAAAATATATAGTGCGGCATAGTCGTGTGGGTGACATTTCCGCATCAAGCGCATCGGCAAAATGCGCTCCACAATGGATTGTGGTGTCATAGCAAAGTTCGAGTAAGAAAGCCAACAGTGAGCCATGGATCCAAACACCGTTATAGATGAGATAGAGTATTTTGGGAACTTGCAAAGTGTTATCACGGTGGATAACCATAGCTTTCCATGATTATATTCGATGTGCAGTGGTTTAAAGTGATACTGAAAGGAATCGCAGCAATCGTTCGATGAGATCCATTTGGATTTCTTGAAATAGATTCTGAAAACAGATGAACGGATCTGTGCGACACGTTTGTCTTGTCGGCCCATTGTGAACAGGTACATAAACTATTTTTTAAAATTTTATCATGATATGGTATGTCACAAATGTTGAATCTCTCTTGTATATAATTTTGAACATGTAATTTTCTATTCAAACCCTCGACAACCTCGATGGTGGTATGTTGTGCTTTTAGCTCTCCAAAGTGCAACAACATATGATGAAAGCAATGTTCCCAACGTAGATGAGGACAGTATGCAGATGGAGGGGTAAATATTGCAAGGAATGGCGGTCGAAGATGGCTTGGAGTGTGTAGAGGAGGCAGAATCGGGTCAAGATGACGGAAAGACATGAGGCCAAGAATTCTTTAAGAACGAGGTGGACTCATCCTTTTGTGGTGACTCGTCTTTTGACTTTCCAGTCTATGCAGAGTTGTGCTAGGAGATTGGCATGGAACCATAGGCTACGTCATAATTGTAACATCTGCCTACACAATTCGTTGATGAATCTCTTATAAGGGTACTCTAGAATATGCATTTTAAGTAACATCATTTTTTTCAAAGTTATATTACCGTGCTTTGTTTGAATCTTTATATTGACTATGCTAACATCACTTTTTGTTTGTGTAGGTGACATTTGGCGATATTTTGGAGAGCACAATGAGTTGAGGGATGAGCGATGAGGAGTTGCAATATATACTTACGTATGTCTCTAGATCAGATGGATTGATTCGGAGATATGGCGGACTAGGAGCTGTCTTGGACACCATCAGGTTGTTCCGTTAGATCTACATTGGTACACTCTGATGCTTCGGTTTCCAGTAGACGAGGTCGACGCTTTAGACTTGGGCTGGAAGGAGGGAGTGGTTCTGGGGGATGCTGTGGAGACATGGATGCAGTGAGCCCGTGGTCAGCTTGAGATATAGGTGCTACTTCTCACTCTCGTGCATGTTTGAGAGAGGGTGGCTTAGGTGGTTTTGGAGGCATCGATGTAGTGCCTCCGCGTCTTGTCGTTTTGGTAGAGTTGCGTCATCCATACAATTTGTCACACTTGTGGGAATGTATACTCCAGTGACTCAGAGGTTTTGCTCAACTGTCCACAGGTGGCACCCCTATGGATACTATTCCAAGAGATACCACCGCCGTGGATACACCAGATGTACAGGGGTCTCCTAGTTATGTCCATGAGTGCAGTCGTAGGTGGGAGATGACACATCTTAGACATATACTAGAGGGATATGGATACCTTGTAGATGACAAGACAGGAGCTGTGATCATAAATGATGAGAGAAGGAGGGTGATGGTTCGTAGTATGAGAGAGTTGTGCCAACAAGTTTTTCAGCTCGTCTTGGACCATTGGAAGAACATACCTTAGGGGAGTAAGGGCTACATAGTAGTATCCTTGCATGAGGAGTTTTCGGTATCCACTACGAAAGAGAGGTTTTCCACAGGTTGGATGATGGAGTGCATGCGTGTGTACATGTCACACAGACAAAACAGAGGCAAGGAACTCAAGAGTGGCGCCTCGAAGCCTGAGTAGCTAGATGCAGACAACTGACAAAGAATCAGGGAGGAGGCTATAGATTCTTCAGGATGTTGGAGACAACAACGTGAGACAATAAGGGCACGATTGGAGGCAGGGGTGGTCCATTATCTTGGGAGTGGCTGCCACAGGACTTATCTGGAGGACTTTGTAAGTTTTTCTTTTGTTCTCCTAGCTTTCTTTTTTGCAATATCACTTGTACTGTTAATCGTCTTTCTAACATTTGTATTTTATTTTCTTTGCAGCACTCCATTACAAAACGTGATCCCATCGACCTAGAGACTTGATATGTAGAGAGACATGATCTCATTGCATTGATCGATAGACTGTATGCACGTGACGATGGCCCGGTAAGTCACTCATCTTTCTTGTCCCTAGTTACTATTTTTATTAAAATGCATTATATATGGTAGACTGATGTGTAGTAGTTTTTTTTTGTAGACTTTGTTCGATACTTCTTTGCATTTGGGTAAGCTTTCGGATAATGAGGATCTATAGCTTGCGCTTGGATTTATGGAGCGCATATCCTCTTTGTTTTTAATCTTGTGATTTATGCAGACATCTTCAATGTACTATGTTATTATCATCCTTTGTATCTTGCCATGATTTCATGAGTTTTCTTCAGCGATCTTGTATTTATTTTATGTTTCAGTCTTGTGGGTTATAATATATTTTGCACTCATTTTGACGATCATTTTACACTTAACATGTAATCCATTTGTAGAATGTAAATATAACACATAGTGCTACATGTGGCAGAGCAGCAAGCTATCCTACCACAATTTTTTTTTCTATAACCATCTCTATTAGTGTCACAAATTTATTTGCACATGTCACTATTGACGTCGCAATATGTGTCACAAACCGTCGCTATTGGCGTCGGTACAGATGATTCTATGGAGATGCTAATACCGGCATATTTAGCGATGATGGGGGCAAATTTTTTAATGAATATTTTCGTCGCTTTGAATGTCTGTATGAGGCCTGTATCTTGTAGTGTTAGTAGATAAGACCATGTATTTTTGCACCCTAGATATCCATAAAATACGACCTCTATTAAAAGTAAAGATATACCTAAAGGTGGATTTTCTACTATTTTCATGTCCTACATAGTCGGAGTTAGTGTAACCCATGAGATTGTAGTATCCTAGCCACCATAACTTATGCACATATCTGTAGTCTCTTTCAAGTATCTCATAATACCCTTTATAGTGTTCTAATGTCACCAACTAGGTGTAGCTATATATCGTGTCACAACTCCCATTGCAAATGCTATGTCAGGATGCGTGGCTATCATGGCATACATCAAACAGTCTATTGCAAATGCATAAGGAATCTTAGCCATCTCAACCTTTTGCTCATCTGAGTGGGGACAATATGCATGACTAACCTTTGCATGGAAAGATAAAAGACGGTCAATAGACTTAACATCCTGTATATGAAATGGCTCAAGGACGTTTTGTATATACTCTTTTTGTAACAAATAAAGGAGTCCCTTAGAGCGATCGTGCAGTGTGATGCAAATCCCAATTATATTTGAGGCTTGTTCTATGTTCTTTATCTCAAAGCTCTTCTTGAGCTGAGTTTTCAAAGCATCTAGCTCATCATGAGCTCTCTCAACAATCAATATATTATCCACACAAAGTACCAAGATAATAAGGTTGCCACCATCACGAGCCTTTTTCATGTAGAGACGCAGATCCATTTCAATGCCGAAGTAAGACAACGATTGCAAAAATACATCAAACTTATGATATCATTCCCTGTAAAGGTTCTTTTCCAACTTGTATACTACGTTTTCTCTAACCCTTTCTCTAAATGCCCTTAGGCTATTGCATATAAATCTCATCATACAAGTCCCCATGTAAGAATGCAGTCTTAACATATATTTACCAGAGATCTAAATTTAACTAAGTAACCAAGGCCAACACCAAGCGTATGGTAGACCTTGACTATAAGAGAAAATATCTCATTAAAGTGAATACCATGCTTCTACTTAAAAACCTTAGCAACCAATCTGGCCTTATATATTAGCTCGGGGTATCCAAGGGTACTCTTTCAACTTATACGCCACTTGCATATTAATGTATATTTTTCACTAGGCAAATGAATCAAATCCCATGTATGATTTTTTTGCAGTGAGCTAAACTCTAATTGTATGGCCATGTTTCAAGAGTTACTATCACCTCTGCGTATAGTCTTCTCATAAGTAAGAGACTCACCAGAATCTATCACTATAACATAGTCCATGGAGGGTGCAAACCTATCAAGCTAACATCTATCTCTAGTGGACCGCTATAAAACATGCTATGGGACTTATACATCCTATCTAACATCATGGTTATGGGCCATTGGAGTATTAAGTGTACTATACAATAACAAGAAGCTATATAGTACCTTAACTACCTGCTTAGGCTGCTTATGTATCTTCCCCTCATAGAAAACAATGTTATGGCTGTGGATGACCTTTCAAGCCTGAGGATCCTATAGGCAATAGTCCATCTCACCTGCATCCCAATAATAATAAAAAGATGCACTTCATCGACTTAGGATCCAGCTTATTGTATTTGCTCTTAGGCCCATGGTAGAAAGCCTCACATCCAAAGACTTTAAGATGCGTATACAAGGGAGGTTTTCTAAACCATATATCCTTTGCAACTTGGTAACCAATAGCAATGCATGGGGATGTATTTATCAAGCGTACGACTGTAGTAACTATCTTAGCTTTAAAATGTTGCGGTAAGCCTACCTAGCTAAGCATACTACAAATTCTTTCTTGAATCGTCGTGTTCATGCGCTTTGCAACATCATTATAGGGTAGTGTAGGGGGCAATCAATTGACGCTTAATATCCCTCATCGCAAAACTACTTAAATGCCTTAAAGACATATTCACTTGCATTGTTAGACCTTAGGTATTTTAGCCTATACCCAAACTAGTTCTTAACAAGAGCAAGCCAATGCTAAAAGGTAGATAAGACTTTCAACTTTTGCTTAATAGGATATGCCTAGACCTTATATGAATAATCATTAATGAAATTCATGAAATACTTTGCACCGTCTAGTGATTGATTAGGCATTGGACCACATACATCATAATAAAAAAGAGCCAAAGACTCACCCATGCACGTAATGTCACACTTCTTATGAGAACTAAGTATCTACTTGTCATAAAGACAATGGTCACAAGAATCAAAACATATATAATAAAAAAGTGAAAGATACGGCAAGTGAGTAAGCATTTTTATTTCCTTGAAAGACATATCCAAGGGAATGATGCCATAAAGATACATGTGGTACTTTAGCCATAGCTAAAACATGATCAATAAACCCAAATACAAGCAAAGGATAGAAACTGCTAGTCTTAGCACCTCGAGAGCAAAGATAAGATTCCCTTAGGTAATCTTTTATACGGAATCATCAAAAGATATATGATATCGTACATCATTCAACTGTCCAACAAAGAGTAGACTTTTGGTCAAAGCTAAAACATGACATACATAATGCAAAACAAAAGTGTTACCTAAAGTAAATTGCAATCTGACATCACCAATGTCAATAATATCTAATGCCAAGTCATTTTTTAGACTGACAAATCTATCATGCTGCGATAGAAATGAAACCAATCTTTGTGGGTTAACATTGAAATCAACCTCTAAATTAACCAACCAACACTAAGAAAAAGTGGATGAGGTATTAGCCAACTGACTAGCATCAAGAGAATAAGTGGCCAAGAGGTACTCATAATCTAACTTATACTATACTATATTTATACCAGACTTAGTAGAGACAATGCTACAATCATTATTTTCTTGTACTTTGCTCTTACCTTTCTGTTTGGACGTATCATCACACATCTTATGGCATTGCGACCGAATATGACCTTGTTCCTATAATAATGACATGTAAGAGATGTCTTATGACCATCAAACTTACTAGGAGTGTCTGTGAGACTAAGACTTGTGTCTCTACCACCACAACAATCATTACCGTTCTTACCATCATGTCTATCCTTGATAGTCAACACATGAGAAGTATGGAATGTGAGTCTCTACCACCATGACAATCATTATCGTTCTTACCATCATGTCTATCTATGACAGTCAATACATGAGAAGTATGGGATGTATCTATATTCTTTCTGCTTGTCTCCTGTGACTAAGACATCTTCAACATCTTGAAGTATCTCCTCTATGAGTATGGTTTGCCTTTCTTAAGCATATTAGCATACATGGTAGTACGAAAAGTATTCCATGACTTAAGAAGTGAGTAAGAAAAGCTAAAGACATGTACATAAAGCATCCAAAAAGCCTAACTACATCACAAATACATCCAATAACATAATTGTCCAATGAAGCTTCAATACCTATCAGTGAGCAAGCACAAAAGTTCAAAGCAACTAACCAAAGCCCAAGTATATCAAATGTGACTCAAATCCAAGTATATCAAATATAGTTTAAAAAGCTCCTCAAATGCCCGCTATAATACTAGTTGAAAGGTAAAGCTCGAGTGAAAGTACACAAGTAAAGGCAAAGAGTGAAGCAAGAGCTATAATGAATGGTACAAGCGAGTGAGAGAGACACGATATATATTGTGTAAACTCTAACAATCACAATAAGGCAAAGAGTGAAGCAAGAGCTATAATGAATGGTACAAGCGAGTGAGAGAGACACAGTATATATTGTGTAAACTCTAACAATCACAATGTGTGATTGACATTCTTTTATTTAGTAATCATTAAAAAATAAAAAATAAAATGACAATGATAGACACCTATCACCTATAGTGTAGAGATGTGAGATCACAATGTGTAAAGTAAGTACAAGCTGACAAACACATGCACCTTGATCCCCAATAAGAGACACGCATATACACAACCATAGATGTTTATGCTCTATTAATTCCAATTAAACATTTTCATGTATTTTCATCAATGTGTACATATGAATGTTGTATGTGCATGTATGCTTGTGTATCGATCTACATATATTCGATGTCATGGGAGAGCATGAGCTTATGCATTTACATGATTCTAGTGTATGCTTACATGCCTCTCCCTCTCTCATTTAAAAACATAAGCTCTAAATATCTCTAAGTTAATGAAAGTATACATATAAAAAGATCATTGGGATTGTATGGATGTTAACAAAAGTCTATGTATAAAAAGATAATTGGGATTGTGTGGATGTAAACACCATAGCAACCCCTTAAAGGAAATTAAAATAATTTGTGCTCTTAGCGCAAAGGCAAGATGAAGGTAGTACCGTCCTCCGATCTTCACGTCGAAACGATTCCCTTGGCCTATGGTCAAGCACATATGCTGTACATCTCTTTGCGCCTGACTCCTACTAAGCAGATTCGTGGAAGATCCTCAGGATTCCACTGGCCTGCGTGCGTGCACACGCACAAACACAGAGAAGGTACGGGGGAAGAGCTGAGTGCATGAAGGTGTGCATGGGAGAAGAGGAAAATCTGTGCATATAAAAACGAAAATTGAGCGCACGAAGGCAGAGAGAGGTCTGTGCTAGAATGGCATGAAGGCAGCCACGTTCTGATGAGAGGGAGAGCGAAGCCGCAAAGCATGCGTAAAGACGAGACGCTTTGAGAGAGAGAGAGAGAAAGAAAGTATTTAATAAGCTGCATGCAAGAGATAGAGGGTATTAAGAACTTCAAGTAAATTCTTTTTTTAAAAAGTTGCTATTATAAAGAAAAATCTTAAAATAATTATCTCTTAGGTTTCTCTGAACGCTTGCCGAGGTGGGATGTAGTTAGGGTCGGTGATAGGTATGGTATTCTATAGAAATAAGAGAGAATATAATGTGTACATATAAATATGGAGTATATAGGATGTAGTCAGGCTCGGCGATAGATACGGTAAATCATAAAATAAAAGATAGTATACAGTATATAAATATAGATATAGATTGAATAAAAGGAATCTGGCTTGCTATATAGCGGCCCGCACGATCCACTCATTTCTCTTTGTGAATTTTCAGACACACAACAATGGCGTGCGCTCTGTCAAGTGCAAATGCAGTCGATTGCCAGCCATCTCTGAACTGCGGATTGCGCAAGAACGTCCTTGTTGGTGCGGTCAACGTTGCTCCGCAGGCGAAGCCATTACCTCTTTCAAAAGGATTGCCAAGGCTGGTCTCTTCTCCCCCCCCTCCTGGAGGATTTCCGCGACCAGCACAGCCTCTCCTCCTGCCACCCTCAACATGCCAGAGGTTCAGATCACATTTTCTCTCTTTTGCATTGCTTTTTGGTTGCTTTTCTTTGTTCAGTGGCTTTACCACCAGGGACATGAAACCTACCTTATTACCTACAAGAAGTTCTACCGATTTTCCATCGTAGGAAACTGTTTCTATCACACCCAAAGAAATTTCGGTTCATCATTGTGGGAAGATCTATGCTAATATGACGTCAACTTTCAGCAGAGAGCCACTCCATACCTAGCCTGTTGTAGTAGGGGACAGCCCCCTGTGCCCGTGATCCTGTTCCCCCACTGCACGAGGCTAGGTATGTGGTAGCTCCCAGCAGAAGCTCATGATGTGTTGGTGGAGCTTGGGAAATGGAGATTCCTACACGGGAAAATGTCTAAAACTTCTTGTACACACACACATTCAATGCTGTTACCATCACCCTCTGCACACACAGTCTGCAAGGATTATGGGTCCGTTTCAAGGTCCCACTAGCTACTATTATTATGTTTATTGGTAGAATAAAGGCTTAATTGCTAGATGCCCTCATTTTGGCAATTGGTAGGGGCATTTCAGCTGATTGAAGCTCTTATCAGTAAACGGAACCTCTCAGATCTACAAATTCAAAGTACCATGGATTATCTAATACACAATGCTGACCCTGCACAAATTAGTGCTTTCTTGGTGCTGCTCAGAGCCAAGGGTGAAACTTTTGAAGAGGTACAAGTTCTTTTAACTTGTAGCATAGGAAATTTGGACTTGACTTTTGTGCTTAATATACATTATTTAGTGAAAGGTATAAGCATGTGGACAAGGACTCTAGGATTTATATAGTGTAGGTTTGGTATATTATGGAGGGTGACCCTTGTACCTTGAATCATTGAAGCCTTGGACACTTAGAGTAGTTGACATGGGCCCATATCATATATACTATGTATACATATGCAGATGCATACACATACATGCATGCGTGCACACGTGTGCATATGAGAGAGAGAGAGAGAGAGAGAGAGAGAGAGAGAGAGAGAGAGAGAGAGAGAGAGAGAGAGAGAGAGAACTAAAGAGACAACATAACAATTGAGGAAATTGGCATATGCTAGGGGATTAAATCCTCCAAAGGTAGATGGCTTGCATACCGATCAAGATCCAGTTGCTAGTGGAGAAGACCTTTCACCACATGACTTTGAACACTAGAATTGGAATAAAAAATAAAGCTATTCTAGGTGACCTAGTTATGCTAGCAACCTCGGAATCTAAAAATAAAGATCATGAGAGAGAGAGAGAGAGAGAGAGAGAGAGAGAGAGAGAGGGGGAGGGAGGAAGGGAACATGCTACTAGGCCAAAGCGTTTGGGTAGTGTTGCATTATTGGATGTCAAGATTCATGTGATAGTTTTGCAGATGGCCCTGTTAGAGTCCTTATGTGAGCAGCAACATTCTTGGGAAGACATTGCTATGGCTTTCATTAAGGAAGTTGGCATCTCACACAGTCACACTAGAATCTAGGCGCAAGAGATGAAACCACCATAGTTTTTTCTTCTTATCACACTTGATTTCTTCTTGTGATGATCCTTCATTTCATTACTTGGCATTCCCTAACTCTAGAAAGGAGGCTAACTCATTGCAAGTTGAGGTTCTTCTCATATCTAGGTTGCTTGACTAGCTTGAAAAGAAAATGGAATGTGATAAGTTTAATAGGATGGCATGACGAGTTTAAGGACTATACAAGATGCTGTCATTCTTGGTTAGTCTTGAGTTTATTCTTTTCGCCATATCCATTGTACTTTTGGGTTCCTTGAGGCTACATGCTTATTTGGATGAGCTTGGCAAAACGGCTTTGGTAACATTCTCCTTTGCCTATATTTTAGCCTTCATCCCCATGGTCGGATTTTGTGTGATGAGATGATTCCTTGAAACAATCAACCAATTAGGTTTATGATAAGATGGTTAAGGATAAGGGACGTGTGACTAAGAAAGCAAATAAAGTTTGGTCTTCTCAGGATAGTAAAGCTAAGTGGCGTGATTGATTGCTTTAGTTGTGGAGATCTAAGCTTTTGTACCAACAGAAAGTTTTATATGGAGGCTCCTTATTGGGGGGAGGGGAGGTGCCCCCACATGGGATTAGGGGGGGTGTCCCCACATGGGATTGTTAGAGTGTAGCGAATGTGGAAGCGTATGATTGGATTGAAAGAAAGAAGTGAATATAGAGAGAAGAGAGAGAAAGAGATAGAATAATGCTTGTGGGGAGTGTGCAGCAGTTGGAGAGAGAGAGAGAGAGAGAGAGAGAGAGAGAGAGAGAGAGTACAATACGATTTGGGTGTACCAACAATGTGTTGGTACACAAAGAATAAAATGTATTTATACTTGGGGCATGTAAGGGTGCATTCACATGTACAATTAAATAATACATGACAAAGGTGAATAAAAGGGCCTTTACACCCCAACAACCTTCCACTTAAAGGTCGAAAATAAACCTCTAACCAACTCCCACTAGTTGTATGCAATGCTCATGCTGAGCCTTGCTTAGACTTTTAGTGAGAACATTTTTAGGGTTGTCCCATGTTTTGATCTTGATCAATGTGATTAGACCATCTTCCAGAATCTGTCTGATAAAGTGATATTGCACATCTATATGCTTTGTGCGTGAATGATACATGGCATTCTTAGCCAGATACACAGCACTCTGGTTATCACATCCCAACATTGGAGTACTCATAGACACACCGAGATCCTCTGCAAGTCTGCTCAACCATATAGCTTCTTTAGAAGCTTCAGTAGTTGATATGTATTCAGCTTCAGTAGTACTCAGTGCTACGATGTTTTGCAACTTGAAACACCAAGAAACGGCCCCACCAACAACTATAAAGACATACCCACTAGTGAACTTGCGAGTGTCCAAAAGTCATCTACCATATCTGCATCACAATAACCCTGCAAACTAAGTGCACCCTGCCCATAGCAAATACACTTTCTTTGTGTACCCTTTAGGTATCGAAGAATACACTTGATAGCCTCCCAATGTGTTTTGCCAAGATTTGACATAAACCTGTATCCAACTATGGTTACTAGGAGCCTTTCTAATATACATGTTTCTGGATGCAACACAGGGCGATAGCATGTATTTGCGAACTATTAGTGTCCGTACATGTATAATCATTCAACTGAAGTGTAACAAATACAACTTCAAAGCACCGAGATTTCATTCAATGATATACATGTTAATTCCAAGTGTAAACCATACATTGTGCAATATTCAATGAGATGCAGTATTCAACTGTACAATAGAGAATGTACATTACTTCAAAAAGCATTCTAAGTCACTGTAGGTTCTAGCAAGAAAGCTTCTCGGTAAAGTTGCAATAATTGAGGCGAATCTGCCAATTGGTGAATAGTTTTTGAACTTCACCAAAAGTCTTCTTATAACTCTACCTTTCACTTTCCTATCCTTATGTGCCAGGATCTGCTTAGGAACTAGAATCTCTACTTCAGGCTGTTCCTCTTGAACCATATCTTCTGGCACTTCACCAATAAAAGGCCTCAATAGGCTCACATGGAATGCATTATGAAATTTCCAATTCTCTGGCAATTTCAACCTATATGTCTCGTCATTGATCTTCTCTGAGACTTGAAAAGGGCCATAGTAACGCATACTCAGCTTTGGAAACAAACATTCTCTGCCATTCTGTTTTCTCAAACGTGCTTTTTCAAAAAACGCAATAAGACCCAATCATCCTTTTTGAACAAGAGTTCGTGACAATGACAATCAGCACAGCTATTTTCTGTTTAGCTTGTGACTTTTCTAAGGCATACTTGACCTTTTTATATGCTTCTTCCCAATCTTTTACATAACGATTTGCTTCAAAAATGTTATCTTTTGTCTGTAAAATGGGAGGTAGTTTCTTTCCACCTTTCACAATCTCAAAAGGTGCTTTGCGAGTAGATGAGTGTATAGCATACATAAGAGAGCCACAAGCTGATGCATAAGGGACTCCCTTCATAGCATTGGCTTCCACGTCATCTTTTGGTTTGTTGGCTTTACTAAGCTTAAGATATGGAGGTAAGGGCACCCCAAAAGGCTTAGCTTCAGCCATGTTAAATCTGTCCAATACCTTTTCAATGTACTTTTCTTGAGATAAGAACAACAATTTCTGTGTTCTATCCCTGTGAATCCTCATGCCCAATATATGCTCTGTATTCCCAAAGTCTTTCATGGAGAAAGCTGATTTCAGTTGATCTTTGAGAGCATTTAAGCTAGTCTTTTGTTTCCCAGCCAGTAACATATCATCCACATACAAAACAAGTATGATGGGGTTGCCATTTGTATCCTTTTTCATGTACAAACAATGATTTGCATGGCTGCGTGTAAACCCATGAGAGAGCATAAAAGTGTTAAAACTTTTTGTACCATTGCTGTGGTGCTTGCTTCAGCCCATACAAGTTGTGTTTTAGTTTACACACCAACTGCTCTTTTCTAGGAACTACAAAGCCCTTGGGTTGTTTCATGTATATTTCCTCATCAATTTCACCATGTAGAAAAGCTATTTTCACATCCATTTGGTATAGCTCTAAGTCCAATACAACAGCGAGAGCAAAAAGCACACAAAGTGGTCATCTTTACAACAGGTGAGAAGACCTCTCGGAAGTCAATCCCTTCCTTTTGTGCATATCCTTTGGCAACCAATCTTGCCTTGTACTTGGGTTTCTCATCAACTGTCTTTACTTTGTAAATCCATTTGTTTGGAAGAGGCTTCCTTCCTTTGGGCAACGACACAAGATCCCAAGTATCATTAGCATGCAGAGATTTAATCTCTTCCTGCATAGCTAGCTCCCACTTACTGCTGAATTTGCATGACTTGGCCTCTTTATATGTAAGAGGCTCACCCTCATTTGTAAGCATCACTTATTGCAAGGAGGGGTCATATCTATGTGGCTGCCTTCTTAAGCGTGTAGACCTGTGTACCCAATGATCTCTGGAATTGGGTTTACATCTGGAGATATGTTATTTTCAGCATTTATTGGCTGCTGTAAGCCATTTTCAGCATGCTGTTCATGCTGTATAGCACCTTCATTTTCATTATTAGCACCTGCATTTTCATAATCAGCAAGCCTATCTTGCTGTCCATGACCTCCTTGTGCTTCTATTTGCTGTCCATCATCATTTGGCTCAAAAATAACCGGCCGATCATCAGTTTCAACCTGTGGTACAGCACCATGAGGCTCATCATCTGAAGTAATAGGTGGCTGCAAATTCTGAAATTTGACATTTTTCATGTCTTCATCAGAGGCTAAAGTACTTTTCAGCAACTTTGCCTCATTAAACACAACATTATGGCTGCGAACAATTTTCTTGGACTGAGGTAACTACACTCTATAGCCAAATTCACCCTCATCACCATAGCCCATAAAAATGCATTTGGTGGATTTTGGTTCAAGTTTGCTTCTCAACTCATCTCTAACATGCACAAAAGCATCACAACTGAATATCCGTAAATGGTTATATGAGGCCGATTTGCTACACCAAACCTCCTCAAGGATGCCATTATTTAACGACCTGTTCGGAGAGTGGTTGCAAATGTGAACCGCGGTTCTAAGTGCCTCTCCCCAAAATTCATGAGGGAGATTGGCAGTGTTCTTTCACATAAAGTCCTATGGTATCTTTCAGCCACCCCATTTGAAGAAGGGCTGTAAGGAGCCGTAATCTCTCTCTTAATTTCATGGAAGTCACAAAAAGACTTAAACTCAGTAGATGTGAACTCACCCCCATTATCAGTTCTCAAGCATTTCAGCTTTCTACCTGTTTGAGTGGTCACAAATGCATGAAAAGTTTTAAAAACAGCAAACACTTCACTTTTCTTTTTCAATAGATAAACCCAAATCTTCCTTGAACAATCATCAATAAAAGAGACAAAATATGCAGCACTACCCAACGATTTCATGGGCATACTGCATACATTAGAATGTACTAAATCCAAGACATTGGACCTACGAGAGACACCAGAGTAAAATGAAATTTTCATTTGCTTTTCAAATTGACAGTCATTACAAAAATCAAGTTTAGAGCCTTTTCCATCAACCCTCTTCAAAGAGGTAAGGACATCAAGTTCTTTCTGGCTCATATGGCCTAATCTCTTTTGCCACAACTGCAAATGACAGCCAATTTTAGCAACTGCAAGAAACTTGCCATTCAAAGCTTTGCAGTGCAAACAATACAAAGTGCCCTTCTTGGTTCCTTTTGCAATCAGCATGGACCCCTTTTTCAATTTCCACAAACCACCACCGAACAATGTAGCGTAACCATGCAAGTCAAACTGTCCAACAATGTAAACTCTTAATTTCATGGAAGTCACAAAAAGACTTAAACTCAGTAGATGTGAACTCACCCCCATTATCAGTTCTCAAGCATTTCAGCTTTCTACCTGTTTGAGTGGTCACAAATGCATGAAAAGTTTTAAAAACAACAAACACTTCACTTTTCTTTTTCAATAGATAAACCCAAATCTTCCTTGAACAATCATCAATAAAAGAGACAAAATATGCAGCACTACCCAACGATTTCATGGGCATACTGCATACATTAGAATGTACTAAATCCAAGACATTGGACCTACGAGAGACACCAGAGTAAAATGAAATTTTCATTTGCTTTTCAAATTGACAGTCATTACAAAAATCAAGTTTAGAGCCTTTTCCATCAACCCTCTTCAAAGAGGTAAGGACATCAAGTTCTTTCTGGCTCATATGGCCTAATCTCTTTTGCCACAACTGCAAATGACAGCCAATTTTAGCAACTGCAAGAAACTTGCCATTCAAAGCTTTGCAGTGCAAACAATACAAAGTGCCCTTCTTGGTTCCTTTTGCAATCAGCATGGACCCCTTTTTCAATTTCCACAAACCACCACCGAACAATGTAGCGTAACCATGCAAGTCAAACTGTCCAACAATGTAAACTCTTCTTGATGCCAGGCACATATTTGACATATTTCAACACAAGCTCTTGCTCATTACCCAAAGACAAGTGTACAGTGCCTATCCCATCAATGTTGCAAGCATGGTTATTTCTAAGATATACTTTTCCATAACTGCCGGTGTTGAACATAGCAAAACACTCCAAGCAAGAAGTTACATGGAAAGAGGCACTAGAGTCTACAATCCAAGTCTGAGTGACACCATCATCAACTGACAAAAGTGCATCAATCACATCAGCCTTCGTAATCTGCATATCCTGCATGTGACATACAAGGGCATCATAATCTATTGCACATAATACATCAGCCTTTGCATCCGAGAGCTCCTCTATGACTACACTAGAGGCCACATTGGTCTTTTCCTTGCCTTTGGTTGCCTCAAATGCATCTATCTTATCCTCTTTCTTCTTTTTGTGTCCTGCATTCTTCTTTCTCTCTTGTTCCTTCTTGTAGTACCTGCAATCAGGCTTCTTGTGGCCCTTCTGACCACACTGATAGCAAGTAATATCACTCTTTTCCTTTCCTTTGCTCTTGCTTTTACTTCTTTGTCCAACATTTGCATTTTTCTTTTCAGCCCTGCCTCTAACATTGTAAGTTGAGTTGCTGCCTTCTCCACTAGACTTACGTCTAATTTCTTTATTCAAGATTGAACCCCTCACACCATCATATGAGAGATTGGGGTTATTGCTGAGAGAAACCACCAAGGTCTCCCAAGAATCAAGCACTGTCATGATTAGAAAGATCGTCCTCAACTTATCATCAAAATCCAAATTAGCATCCTTGAGCTGATTTAAAACACTAGTAAATGCACTCAAGTGCTCAGCTGCAGGCTTGGACTCATCCAGTCGCATATTCACCAACTTGCGTATTAAATGCACCTGATTAACAGCGTGGTGATCTCATAGGTAGTTTTCAACTTCTCTCATATTGCATAACTAGTATCTAAGCCCTTAATGTTTGTCAAAATGTCATCAGTGACACCCATCTTTATATAAGCCACAGTCTTTTTGTTGACTCTAGCCCAATCTGCATTAGACATTTGTGTGGGTTTGTCTTCTTGTAAAAAAGACGATCACTTGCTGAAGTGAGAACTGATCACAAACTATTGCAAATGTGATCCTAAACTGATCACGAACTCATTGCAAAAACTGACCAGCAATCAATGCAAAATTGATCTCAAAAGTGATCGTAAACGGTTCTTAAATTGATAAAAAATTGAGCTGAAACTAATAAGAAAATTTCTCTCAAAATTGAGGCAAAATTCATGCTAAACTGATCATAAGTTGACACAAAAGTATAGTTCCAGTGCTTGGGTGAAACTCATACTCATTTGCATACATCTCATAGTGACTAGTACACTAAGTATTGCCCTCATGGCAAACATACTATCAGCACAATACCTTGGATACATGCTAAATACATATGAGATCCACTACATACGAGAGCTGTCCACAACTAGTGGAGTGAAAGTGCTACTTCCCTCCTGAGCATTAAACAATACTCCAGACCCTTGCTTTGTTGAACCTAATTGAGCTCGAACTAAAATCGGCTCTAATAGTTAAAAAACTCAACCGTCACGTCGTGCTGCTGTCCCCCCGCCCCGACTACGTGCCATCCGACTGATCGCCTGTCCGATCGCGCCATCCGACTGTTCGCCCGTTGTCCAATTGCTTGCCCCGCCCCGACTGATTGGCCTCCCGCCCCGATTGATCGTGGCTGTCCCAGCACTGTTCGCGCCTCCCAGTTCTGTTCTCGCGCCCTCGCCCCAATGTTGTGTAACGGCCGCCTGTCTGCCGTTTCCCCCTCCTGCCTGGCGATTGAGTATTGGCATGGCGATGCACTCCACAACAGGTTTCTTCGGCACCTGGTCACCCTCCTCTTCCCCGGCCTGGCGATTGAGTACCGCCAGTTGGTGGAAGACTTTGGGAGGCTCTTCGGCACTGTCCTTCTCGTGTCCTTTGCGGATGCAGTGACAGCGGTAGGGGTCCCAAAGGTACGGGTGGCAGTGAAGAAGGTCAAGAATATCCGACAGTTCCTAGAGATTGAGGCAGGAGGGCATTCCTTTAGGCAGCAGGTCATTGTGATTGGGCAACTAGGGCAGTGCTTGCGCTGCCACGACTTTGGGCATCGGGCAGCAGTTTGTACATGGTTTGGAGCCAAGGCGGCTCCGCCCACAGGTCCACAGGTGGACGCTGACGGTTTCACAAGGGTCCAGAGGCGACAGAGAGGGAGACGGTAAGGGGGGGCGCAGCCAGCCCCTCAGGCCCAGTCTCATCAGGAGGGTGATGGTGGACGAGCGCCGCCCTTTAGGCAGAGCACTCCATAGCCCCCCCTGTCCGCCCCACCCGACATGACCAATCCCCCCCATTTTTTCCACATGAGCCACAGACTGCCTCGCCGGAGCTCATGTGGCTCATGTGGAAAAAATAGGAGCATCCTATACAATGTATTTACATTCTTTGAGGCGACAGAGTGGGCAAAGATTGGCAGTACTACTATTGGACTTCGAGAAAGCCTACGACAGGGTGGACTGGGATTCCCTAGAGGGCACCACGGTGAAGTTAGGATTTCCCCACGCTTGGATTTGCGGGGTCTCCGGCCTGTACAGATCAGCCACCAGCAGGGTTCTCATAGGCGGAAGGTGAAGGGAGGAGGTCCGGTTGGAGAGATTGGTCCGACAGGGCTGCCACCTAGCCCCATACCTGTTCCTACTCTTCGCAGAGGCGATGTCTCACTTCCTTAGGTCACGTGTGAGTGGACTACACGGCCTCCGACTTCCAGTGAGAGAGGAGACTGAGTTGTTAGACTCAGAGTACGCAGATGACACAGGACTCTACATAGAGGACGATGAGGTGATGCTGGAAAGAATGAGACTGGCTCTTGAGGCATTCTGTGTTGCAGCGGGTGCAAAAAATTAACTGGTGAAAGTCGGTTGGTTTCCTCATAGACCCGGACTCCAGCACGGAGTGGGGAGTCCACTTGGGATTTAGATGGGTGAGCAGAGGGTAGACCGTCCGATACCTAGGGTTCCAGGTGGGACTTGATATCACTCTTGCCCAACAGTTTCTTCCTGTTCTAGATTCTATTAGGAGGAAACTGACCTATTGGAGCATGGCTCGCCTCTCACTAGCAGGTCGAGCCCTGATGGTTAACCAAGTCCTCTTAGCGACGGCTTGGTACATCGCCTCGTGTTGGTGTTTCTCCTCATCATGCATAGGGCAGCTTCGTCGCCTGGTGCGGAATTTCCTTTGGTTCGGGTCTGATGGCTCAAGAGACTCCAAGGCCAAGGTGGCATGGGCGACCATCATACGACATCGATCATAGGGAGGGCTTGGGATCATAGACCCAGAATATCAGAGTATGGCCCTCTTGGGCAAGCTAGTTGTCCGCAGTCTCACACCAGGCGGGCAGTCTTGGAAGGTCTTACTGCAGGAGGGCCTTCAGGACTGTAAACCAAGGCTTGGTGGGGAGTGGAGGCCGTCCCTGAGATGGATCTTCACTTCAGCCCAGATTACCCCGCCCATATCACCTTTCCTGCGGAGCCTACTCCGCGTGTGGCAGGGTCTCCGTAAGGCCCTAATCCAGAGCTCCCTGGATTGCCAGGAGGAAATAGACCATCAACCGGTGATCTGGAACCTCCAGGTTAAAGATAGCGAAGGGGCACAGAAAGGTGAGCGCCCCCACGTCCAGCGGGCTGGGTGGGAGGCCGGCCCGGCTTGTTCCATCAGGACATGGCGGGAGGTGTACAAGATGGCAGACAAGGAGGTGCTACAGCGAGTATCAGGGTGCACGAGAGGAGTGGAGTTGAGGAGAAGAGAGATAGATGCAGCAATACCTCCGGAGTGGCTTGCCCCCTCGATACGAGAACCAATAGAGGCCGGGGAGGTATGGGCAGCCAGGTTCTCTCCAGCAGGCATCCCTCTTCAGGTGGCAGGTAGAGTGGGTGGCGCCCCCCAGGGGACCTTCTTTGCCGTTCAGGAGGGGGGACGTCTGACCCTTGATAGAGGGCAACAGGATGAGGGGATTGCCACCCTTTCATGGAGGAGGATTCGGGTGGTGGGTCTTCAGGGGAAGACTTGGTGACTGGACCCCTATGTTTTCTGGATGGAGCTCAAGGAGTGGCGCCTTTGGATTTGGGAGGGTAGACCACTTGATGAGTTGGAGTGGGATCCAGGAGAGTGGCTATGGCCGGCCTCTGCGGTTGCAAAAAAGCCACCCAGGTTCCTAGAATACACTGCCAGGATTGGCAGACATGTACTGATGCAGGAGGATATGGACTGGGAGCCATCACGCAGCAGGCACTGAGCGGAGCACAGCATCACGGAGCCCTTCTGACGGACCTTCTGGCGCTGCCTATGGGATAGCTGGAGGCCGAGGAGGGTGTCGTATTTTTTATGGCTGGTGGCACATGGAGGATTGGCGGTGGGAAGCTGGCTTGCCCAGATGCAGGAGGGAGGTTGTAAGCGCTGCACACAACAGCTTCTAGAAACCCCAAAGCACTGCCTTTGGTCTTGTGAGGAGGCACAGCTGGTGTGGAGAGAAGCATGTCGTATCTTTCGACGTATAGCCCCTAGCCTCGGGTATATTTCATGGGGAGCTTTCTATTGGCAGGCAATTAGCCAGGGCCGTCACCTTCTGTATGAGGCCGGGATGCAGGACACGATTTTCATGATCGAGGCAGGGTCATGCGCTGTGGTTGGTCTGGAAGCTTTACCTATTCGTACTGGAGCCCACAACAGACCGCTCAGAGATATGGGAGATCTTAGGGAGTCTTACTGGATGGCATATATGGAAGGCACGATGCTAGGTGGCCTTCGGCTGTGAGAGACTCTCAGCACCTATGACCTTAGCAGAGCTATGGACCTCCATCGTTCACTTCCTCCGCGGCCGATGGGGTCAGGTGCAAGGCGAGTCTAGGGCTTGTTAGGAGCTCTGTGGTCACTTCATGCGTACCTGGGGCGGCCAGGGCCTATTCTTCGTGATGCAGGCAGGCAGTCTTGTTTGGCGATATACCCCTCCCCCATGGCTTCTTGCCCCCATCCCCCCTAGACCGCCTTGAGAGGCTTGTAAGCATGATGTAGTGGTGACTTTGCATCAGCTCCAGTTTATTCTGTTGAGCATGAGCACTCTGTTGTAATCAGTTTTTTTGAGTAATATAATCAGCCACATTCTACTTTTAAAAAAAAGTAATCAGCTCTAATTGAAAGGCATCTAGGTAAGCTGCAACAATTGAGGATGGTTTGCCAAGTCATCCTCTTCCATCCATTTGGTATCCATTGGTGAATAATTTTGAAATTTCACGAGGTATCTCTTGGAAACTTTACCTTTGACCTTTCTTTCCTTATGTGCAAAAGTCAGCTCGGGTACCAAAATCTCATCCAGCTCCTCAACCTCAGGTTGGATTTCAGCAAACATATCCTTTGGCATATCACATTAAAAGGCCTTAACAAACTGACATGAAAGGCATTGTGTATCCGCCGATGCGGAGGTAATTTCAGCTGATATTCTCCAACATGTGGAAGGGCCCATATCTCATACTCGACTTATGATACAATATTTCTCTTCAGACTTCCTTTCATCCTTTTAAGCCTTGCCTTTTCAAAATGTAGCAATACATAATCGCCCTTTGCAAACTACAAAGCATGTTCTTAAAGATGTGTTGCAAAAACAATCGTGCCATATGATCAGCCTTTATTTTCTTCCTCACTGAAATGAAATGGGCTTGTTTGCTAAACCTGCAAATGATAGTCCATATCCCATCATTCCCTGTAGGTGTCCTAGGAAGCTTAAACATAAAGTCAATTTCAATGCTTTGCCAAGGCCTATTTGGAATAGACAAGGGCTACAATAAACTTGGCATCTTTTGCCTATCATGCTTTACCTTGTGACATACGATGCATGTCCTGATAAACTATTCTACATCATGCCTCAAAGCTGGCCAATAGAAGAAATGCTCCACTGCCTTGACTGTGGTATCAATACCTTTGTGTCTTGCTCTGTGTCTTGCATACGGAGGAGCATGACTTTAAGTGATAACTCTGGCTCTTAAGTGCTTTGTCACACACAATCGTCCATTCATTGCCAGAAATCCATCTCTTAGTACAAAGTGCTCTTGCCTCTAGCCATTGCATTTGAATCAAAATCCTCCCTTTGTTTTTACTTTTGGTATGTAGGATCTGGATAATGACAGGTTTGAGTATGTAAATGTAAATTGAGGAGATTCTTGAAGCAAATGTACTTCCATAGGTATGTCTGGCACTTTTGTTTCACTTGAGCATGTTATTGGTAGTTCTTTTTGCCAAAAGATGACATACCAGCGAGACAGTAGGGTTTGCGGGGAGGAACACGGAGTGAACTCGGCAAACATGGAGAAGAGAAGAGAAGAGAGAAGAATCTTTGATGAATGGAATGATGAAGATCTGAATCATGGAGTGAATGTGATACAAGGGAACAAGAATAGCCCCAAAACAATCAAATTACCAAAAGTTTCATTGACCGGTGCTTGATCCTAGAGAGTTTCTGTGTCTCATAAGTGAACCCTAATTTGGGAAGATTCTTCTACATCTATAAATAGACAAGCTGCCCACCATTTGGTCCATCCTTGTTATGCAGGTTACACCAGTCCACACATCCTCTGTTGCTATTGGCACCCTGTTTCCAGCCTGCAGCCCTTCATCATTTGATGTCCAGCCATCATCGACTACAGCCACGTCATTTTCAGCCCCTGGTGCCTTCTCTTTTGCCGCTGCCCAGCTATTAGGAGGTGCCATAACTGCTGCATTTACAGCCAGCACTGCATTGCCAATAGGTGACGTCATCATTGATCCTATTCAGCCTGTGTTTTGCTGGTTAGCAGGCCACCCTTTCAGTTTCCAACCTTGTTTGGGTGGTACATTGTTGCGTTTACTAGATTTCAGCCTCCAAACTGCTGCATTTTGATGGGCAACTTGTTGCCTTTCCACATTCAGCACTCTCTCAGTTATGATTGGTGGTTACAACACTCGGGATCCATCTCCGGCGAACGTCACACTCCAATTACATTCATTGCTCTAGCTTTGACCATTCTGTACATGCTTTCCTTCATTTATAGTATCGGTACATTCACTTCAGAGTTCTTTTTCTTTCTTTGTTTCTTTTTGTGTATCTGCGTTTTCTCACATTCGTATATTGTGTGTTTTCTTAGTGCAAACCCTAGCATATCTTCACACATAGCACCTCCTTGTTGTCTGACCATTACTGTGCTTGCCCAAAATTGTTTGGCCTGCCTAGATCATTGCCCAAACTATTGGCGATTGCCCAAAATTGTTGTCCAACTTGCTCTTGTATACGCACTGTTGCTTAGACTACCCTAATCGACCTTGATTATGCTTGTGCCTATCTTGGAGGTGACCAAATCTCTAACACCCCCCTTCGGATCCTAGACGTGGCCATTTGGAATGTTGATGAAGAACAACTTGAGGAAGTGCCTTGATGAACAAATTTGCCACATTATTTTTTGTCTTCTAATACTCCATAGTAATAGTCCCTTCCAAGCACAAATGAAGTTATAATGTATCTAGATATGTTTCAACCTAGCATGAAATTTGAGATTCCATGCGGAGGCTATACAACTCTTGTTGTGACATAGTAATGTGGTAGCCCTTATTTGTGATGGCCAAGCTTCTCAAACAACCTTCGAAGTGAAATGATTTGACAAATGGTAGAACAAGGTGCTCAATACTTCACCTCTGTAGATGAAAGGGCAATTGTAGGCTACTTCTTGTTGCTCTAAGAGATCACATTTGTACTTAGAAGAAAGCAAAAGCCTATCACACATCACCTGTAATCAACATCATTAGTTCAGTTTGAGTTAGTCCAAGCACCAAAGCTGAACCACCTTGCACTTGTTGGATAACACAGGCCTAGATCAGGGATCCTCCTGAGAAACCGTAGTATCCTCAAGGCAGCCAAACCTTCTTGGGTTCACTTATGAATCTTGTAAGCAAACCAACTAGAAAGCACAAGTCAAATTGGGTATTTAAAAGCCAAATCAATGATTCAATCAACTATCAATATCTAGAGGTATCAGTTTTATTGGTGAATCAACATGGATTGTGAAACCTTCCAATTTGGATCCATGGGAGTAGAAATGGATTGGCACTTCGTTATCTCAAAAGTAGTCAAGAGCTCTTGTGTATACCATTGTTGAGAGAGAAAGATATCCATCTTAGTCTACCATATCTCATGACTTGGGAAGATATGAACAAGCTCCATTTTTGTCATCTCAAACTTAGCATAAAGTGCATCCTTAGTTTTGCTTGACCATTTAGGCATGGAGAAAGATCTTTGATATTTCCTCCTCTATCGAAGAAATGAGTCTATCTTCTCATTAGCCAAAACTCTAAAACGGGGAGCGAATCGAGAAAGTTAAGTGGGAGAGGATCTAGAACCCTAATTTTCTATAAATTGGCAGCTAGCCCTCCACTCTTTCGCTATCTTATTTTTTGCAGGTTTCAGGTGTTACCGGCTTGCTGTCCACACCCCGGTCATGGAGGACATCTCAGTTCTTGCTGTCCATCACTATTCCCTATAGTCTGGCGCCTGTTTCCAGCCCTCCGCACCCTGATTGCTGCTGTTTCTGCCTAGCGATTGACTGCTATTTATCTGCACTGCTGTCGTACAGCTTGCCACGCCAGCAAACTACTGCGTTTGCAGGCTCGAGCTGCTGCCCTGAGAGTTTTCTCTCCTGTCTGCAAACGTTACAGTCTTTCTCTCTCCTGCAGGCTGTCCTGCCTGCGTTTTTAGTCTTTCTCTCTCCTGCAGGCTGTCATGCCTGCGTTTTCAGTCTTTCTCTCTCCTGAAAGCTCCGTTTTTAGTCTTTCTCTCTCTTGGAGACTGTCCTGCCTACGTTTTCAGTCTTTCTCTCTCTTGCAGGCTCCACTTTTAGTTTTTCTCTCCTGCAGGCTCCGTTTTTAGTCTTTCTCTCTCCTCACTGTTGTTTGTATCAGATCCAGATTCTCACTGTTGCGTTTGTTGGTGTTCGACATCCGGAGGATGCCTTGCTGCGATTCGGGATCCGTTCGGAGTACGACACTCTCTCTAGCTCATTACCCCTCCCTTGATCCTAGAGATACAGGAGTTTGAGGTTCAGTATTCATTCACTGCATAGTGCGTTTGTTGCATGAGTATCGTATTATTAGTAGTCATATCATTTCATTTATTCACAGTGTTCATTGTCTCTGAGTTACTCTAACCCTAACCCTAACTGTGTTCTTTTTATCAATCTGTGCTTTGTCGTACGGTTTCTGTTTATGTTTCTGTGTTAGGGTATTTTTCTTTACATGGTATCAGAGCCGAGTACTCTTTGAGTAATCTAGGCCTTTGATCTGAAAGCTTTTCGCAAGAAGCAAGAACGATAGTAGGTTCAAATGACTTCGAATACATCAACACCGATTCTGTCTCCAGATCAGCCAATGCCAAGAACTGAGCGAGAGTGGGCCAATCAGCTTGCTCCACAAAGTTCCGACATGGTGGGAGAAAGATCTGAGTACATGGAAAAAAAGATAGGCAAGTTGACCCTTGAGGAATATAAACTGATCATAGTCTATTGACAAAAGAAGATTGAGGAGCTCGACCGAAGGATTGCCCTTCAAGAAAAGCTTCTGAATGAAGGTATGCATGGATTTCACTCTTCAAATGTTGCACGTAAGTCTGATGATGTTGCAAGGCCGTCGAGACCTCCATCAGGGATGGGCCTCCCTCTTGGAGAGCAAGATCCAGAGTATGTTCCATTTTTTCAGACTCTTCCGTCCTCTTCGGTGTAAGGTACTTTTGATTCGTCTTTTGTGCCTTCTTCTTTTATCTCTTCTGTTCTGCAATATGCTGGTAGAGATCATGTGGAAGAAAGAGTCCAGTTTGTTGACTACGGAAAAGGTCTTCTAGAGGACCAATTCTTGTATGTTAACACACGTCGCGGGGATTATAAGAAAAAGTCAGGTACCTCTTCTTCTGTCCTTCATTCTTTTCCGTCTACTTCACATAATCAGAATGAATTAGGTGTTCCTTTCACTTCATTACATGGTTTATCATCATCTTCATAGTTTTATTTTCAGTCTTTAAATGATAAAAACGAACAAAAAGAATTTGTACCTCATACACCTCACTTTCAAAATCCACCCATCGTACCACCTTTTTCCGCTGCTTCACCACTTCCATTTACACCATTTACATTTCCACTTCAGACACCTCATGTCGCACCGCGCAACACTGCGGGGGGTTATGGAAACATAGGCACATCCTTTAAGACCTCATTCTTCCCTTAGCCGGGTGGTGTTCCATCTACCTCATACACACTTTCGGGATCATTGCAGCCTGGGTATCCCACTCAGTCTCTCCCAAGTGTGGATCAGTTGCCTCCATAGTTTGCCTCCATAGTTTGCCTCCATGGCATTGGCTAGTGGACCTTTTGGTCATCTTGCTATGTCCCAGCCTTACTTTGGACAAGGCTACTGTGTCCCAGTGCCTCCACCTACACCGGCACCTTATGGAAACATTCATGTTCTAGTGCCTCCGCATCAATCAGTACTCATTGGACACTCACAGCCTACTTCTGCCTACCCACCTCTTCCCCCTTCTTATTTTTATCAGACACTCTCACCTCCACCATCTTTCCCACCATTATCTTACTCCACCCACTCGACACCTCATGGTTTTAGCTCATCTTCTGCTAAGAATGCATTTAATGACAAGACTTTTTTTAACGGATCAAACTTTACTACTTGGTTGAATTTGATGAGACATGTCCTTGATTCATAGAACCTATGGGATCTAGTGCAGGGGTTGGAACCCCAACCCGATTCCGCATTTGTTCCATACGAGGTCGTCCGCTCATGGAAGGCTAAGAATGCCTCCGCTATTGTCGAGCTGATGCAGGGCTTATTGCCAGAGTTTCATTCTCAGCTTCAGCATTTTGACTTAGCGTCAGAGCGATAGGCACACTTGACTGGCCGCTATGCGGCTCGAGATAGGACTCGTCGTATTAATCTTGACCATGAGCTTCAGCTTTTCAAAATCACTGACCAGGATGACTTGAAAGTCAAGTTGGCTGAGTATCGGCGTCTCCTCGCTGAATTCTCCATTACGGGGACTCCCAAGTCCTCTGACGATCAGGTCACATTGTTCCTAAATAAATTTCCCAAGAAATACTTCAAATTTGTGGAAGGAATAGTTTCAAAGTCTACCATGCCTACATTCTATGAATTTGAGTGTTAGCTGTTGCGTTACATACGGTTGTTCGATCAGTTCCATATGAATTGCTCTTTAGAGGAGGCTCTTCTTGCTCATTGTCAAAAAGGGCAACAAGGAAAGGGCAAACCAAATCAAACCTCCACTCAAAATCAAAATCAAACTCAAAAGCTAAATCAATCTGGGGATTCTCAAGGAAACTCCCAGTCACAACTTAAACCTGGGTGGCAGAATGTATCTAAAAAGAATAGATATTGTCAACATTGTCAAAAGGCTAGCCATGTTGACGAACGAGTGTCGATCAAAGGCACGAGGCACAACACCAAAACCTAAGTCTCAGACCCCCGCCCCTCAGTCAGGCAACCCCTAGTAGGGGAGGCAGGGTGATGGCAAGGGGCAGTTTAAAGGTCTGACTCACACTGCCACCGCAGAGTCATCTCAGTCGACAACGTTCTCAACTCCAGAGGGCTTGTCTGACTGGTCTGCAGAGGCCCATATCGTCTCCATAGAGACATCAGATGCGAGTCTTGTCCACATCTGTGAGTTGCCTCCCGACGAGGTTACTGCAAAGGCCCACTCGTCACAGCCGAGCACTTCAGCTCCAGTTTGGATTGTGAACAGTGGAGCTATACATCACATGACTCCTATAGAGGATATTTTCCGTACCCAAGCCCCTACAGCCGGGTGGGTCTGTGTAGGAAACAACTCCTCGGTCAAGATTCAGGCTCAAGGTTGGGTCAGTTTTTCCACTGACAAGGGTTCGGATCTGGCTTCGCTAGACAATGTATACCATGTCCCTCAGCTTGGGATGAACTTGTTATTTGTTTAGCAGCTTTGTCGGTTGGGTCGAGCAAATTTCTTTACAGCGACCACAGTCAAGGTCCTTGACTCTCTGACTGGTTTAGTGATTGCTTGCGGTGAGGCACAGCCTAATGGCCTATACAACATGATACGCTTTCTGACCGAGCTGACCGCCGAAGGCTTTGTGTTCCATAGCTTCCAGGCCTTAGCCACATCTCGGGAGTCTACGTAAAATGAGCGTCTTTAGCATTTTTGCTTAGGGCATCTTGGTTATGACTCACTTTATGAGTTGTCATGCTGTGAGCTCATTGAGGGCCTTCTACGCCTGAAGCTAGCTTGAGATGTCTGTAAAGCTTGTCAGCTCGGGAAGTAGCACCGTACTCCATTTCCTCAGCAGTCTACACATAGAGCTGAGGAGCCTCTTAGATTGATTCACGTTGATCTTTGTGGGCCGACATCCATTGCTGCTTTGTACCCCATTTTCTCAGCAGTCTACACATAGAGCTGAGGAGCCTCTTAGATTGATTCACGTTGATCTTTGTGGGCCGATATCTACTGCTGCTTTGAATAGCGCGCAGTATTTCTTTTTGATAGTGGATGATCATTCTTGATACATGTGGGTGTATTTCCTCAAATATTTTTCTGCTTGGGTGTTGTTGGTTCATAACCAGATTGGTCGTTGTGTTGGGTGCATGAGGAGTGATAGCGGTGGTGAGTTTATCTCGCACGAGTTTTTCGAGATTCTACAAAAGCATGGCATTTCTCGCCAGCTCACCTCTACCCACTCCCCCTCGCAGAATGGAGTCGTAAAGTGTAGGAACCGCACGGTCATGGAAATGCCACGCTCTATGCTATTGGCAATAGAGCTTCCTGAGCGCCTTTGGGTCGAGGCTGTTAACAGTTTGGTGTACATCCTTAACCATTGCCCGACTGTGGCTCTTTCTCAGAAGACCCCGTATGAGGCATTTTTTGGCTCTCGGCGTGTTATTTCCCATTTCAGAGTCTTCGGGTGTCGTGCGTACATACACACACACGCCTGATGACAAGATAGGAAAGCTTATTCGCTGAGCTGATCTTATTTTTGTGGGATATTCCTTTGAAGCAAAAGCCTATCGTTTGTTCGATCCTTGGACAAACAAGGTGATCGTTAGGCAGGATGTCGTCTTTGATGAGAGGGATATTGTTCTATCTTGCCTGCGTTTTCAGTCTTTCTCTCTCTTATAGGCTCTGTTTTTAGTCTTTCTCTCTCCTGCAGACTGTCCTGCCTACGTTTTCAGTATTTCTCTCTCTTGTAGGCTCCGTTTTTAGTTTTTCTCTCCTGCAGGCTCCTTTTTTAGTCTTTCTCTCTCCTCATTGTTGTTGCATTAGATCCAGCTTCTCACTGCTGCGTTTGCTGGTGTTTGATATCCGAAGGTTGCTTTGCTGTAATTCGGGATCCGTTCGGAGTACGACACACTCTCTAGCTCATTACCCTTGCCTTGATCCTAGAGATACAGGAGTTCGAGGTCCAGTATTCATTCACTGCATAGTGTGTTTGCTACATGAGCATTGTATTATTAGTAGTCATATCATTTCATTTATTCATTGTGTTCATTGTCTCTGAGTTACTCTAATCCTAAACCTAACTGTGTTCTTTTTATCAGTCTGTGCTTCGTCGTACGGTTTCTGTTTATGTTTATGTGTTAGGGTATTTTTCTTTACAGAGAAGTGTGTGGAAAAGATGAAAGAGGTAAGGATGGAGAATATGGTGGTAGAGGGGGAAATGGTTTGTACTCCATGCTAGTTTCCATGTTAGGATGGAAAGTCCGTTGTGGAGTGTTTGTGCTTCTTGCAACATCTGAAGGAGAAGACTCAAATTTACCTATTATCTACTGTTGAGCTCAATACTTGAGGATGAGATCATATTCGGCTCGCGAGATCTCGTACGATTTGTGGACTCCATAGTGGTTCGAAGATTCTTTGACCATGTCGGAAGGAGGAGCAAGTCATGAAGTCCACTCCATCTCCTATCTTGATGTGCTAGGCTTGGGAGCATCATGATGATGGAGTGAAGATGTGCTCAAAGTCATCTTACCCTCCTATTGTTTCTACTTCTTGCAAAGGGCTTTCAGACCAAAGGTCGAGGTTTCATGGAAGAGAACCTTGCTTTGACGCCATGTGAAGAAATACCCTAATGCAGAAACATAAATGAAAGCACACGACAAAGTATAAACTCAACAGAACACAATTAGGGTTAGGGTAACTTAGAGACAATGAACATTGGAAATCTGAATGAATGACTAAATAGTAAATATACAATGCTAGAGAGAGAGAGAGAGAGAGAGAGAGAGAGAGAGAGAGAGAGGATGTACGGAGCTATGCAATGCCACATTGTACACCATGCGACAGGTGTGCATCCATGTATCTCATGTTGACAACAAAGCCATTAGGGGATATGTGTAGAAGATGCTTTCGGGAGGAGGCCATCTTCATCCCCAAATTCTTACTAGGTGTCACCCATGTCCTGGCTGTGTGTATTTGAATAATGTCTATCCTGATGATGTGGTTTAGCTCCTCTTGGTTGAACTCCAAGCGGTGGCAATCCAAGCTATACTACAGTGGTGGGAGGTGGTCCATGTGTAATCCATGTAATTGTAGCGATGCTTCTGGCCGGGCATACAAGCACTCATTATCCCCTTGTAGTGCTAGCTGTCTAGATGACTCTAGTGCAAGTCGAGAGTATCTTTGTCTTGGCAAGGTCCAAAACCTATGCAAGAAAGTCATTGTCTAGGAGAGGGTCTCTATCACTAGAGGTGGTGCGTCCATCTTTGCTTTGATAATCTCATGTGATACAAAGGGTTTACTTTGAACCATCTGTAAA
Organism: Lygodium microphyllum; assembly: GCF_053477565.2. Classification (NCBI taxonomy): domain Eukaryota; kingdom Viridiplantae; phylum Streptophyta; class Polypodiopsida; order Schizaeales; family Lygodiaceae; genus Lygodium; species Lygodium microphyllum. The sequence continues at coordinate 87,369,604 of NC_141155.1, forward strand.
ATCATCAGTACTATGGATCTCTCCATTTGCTCCCACCTCTCATATATCTCCTCTCCCTTGGATAGTGATTGATCTTGTGTGGCTCTCCTTGTGTGATAGAGGCTCAATCCCCGTATGGGGACCCCATACAAAAGTGCTGGTATGACCAAAGTGTTGAAGAGCGAGAGCTTTGTTCGAGACTCCTAAAATTGTATGAGTGCACATTGGCTCTCCATCGCCCTCAGAGTCTCATAGCCTCATGTCAATCTATCCTTTGTTGCTCTCCTCAAAGCTAATCTCGGTCTTGAAAATGTAATCCTAAAGTAAACACATCGTTGGACCACCTCCACTATCTCCTCTCCATATGTGAAATGGGGTATTGATCGCTGAATCCACTGGGAGAATTGAGGACTACGTCATCGGCATAAAGTAGTATGAGTATAAATGCGCCCCGCCGCCCCCCCGCCCCCCACCCCCCCCCCCCCCCCCCACCCACCCAAAGCCAGCTCCCTCCCCTTCAAGTACATCAATGTAGTCCATATCTCACCAATATAGAGGCCGAATAGAGTAGGTGAGAGTGGGCATCCTTGTTTCACCCCAATGGTGTTGGTGATCTCCTTTGATAGCCCCCTTGGTGCTCATACTGTCAAAGTGCAGTGATGCGGAAGCGTGGGACAAAGACTGAGAGAGAGTGAACACAGAGAGGAGAGAGAGAAAAGAGAGTGTAAATGCAAAAAATCTGCGGTGTAATATGCTGTATAAGAGTGCAGAAATACACAAGGGGGCAGAGGAAATATCTGCGTATGTCTCCGACTTGATGATCTCGATCTCTGTCAGCCCGAGCATAGTCTGTCTCAGCCAACAGATCTCAAGAACAGAATCTGAATAATGAATACTGGAGTGAGCCACGAAACCGACTATAAATAGCCGAAAAATAGGAAATAATTGGAGCAGGTTGGCTACATTAAATGCAGCCGACTGCAATAAATCTGGCCGACTGTACCAGTAAATCTGGCCAACTGTACCAGTGCCACGTGGCATCTTGCCGTACTGTTGACATGTCCTACCGTACTGTTGACGTGGAACTTGCTGTCCACCAACGTGCTGATGTGGAACCTGTTGTCTGCCAACTGTCCAGGAAATGGCTATCTAACACCCCCTCTCAGATCTTGGACGGGTCAAAAGACTGAGGGATCTAGAATGCTGCCGAAGAAGATCTTGGGGAAGTGCCTTCGTAGACAAATCTGCAAGATTATCCTTTGTCTTCAGTACTCCACATCAATGGTCCCATCCAGAAGCTTCTCCCGAATGAAGTGATACTGGATCTCAATGTGCTTCGTCCGAGCATGGAATATTGGATTCCGTACCAAGGCAATATAACTCTCAGTGAGAGGAGTCTGGGGGCAGCCAAGCTCCTCCAACAATCTCCGAAGCCACACAACCTCACATGTGGTGGAAGACGTAGCCTGATACTCTGCCTCAATAGAAGAAAGGGCTACCGTGGGGTGCTTCTTGCTACTCCAAGAGATAACACTTGTACTCAAGATAAAACAGTAGCCTGTAGTAGACCGTCGGTGGTCCACATCTCCAGCCCAATCCGAGTCACTCCAACCTACAAGAACCAGATCAGTAGCATCTGTACCTGCGGGATAAGAAATCCCTAAGTCAGAGGTCCCCCTCAAATACCAAAGAATCCTCAGGGCAGCCTGCCAATACACGTGTTTGGGTTCCATCATGAACCTTGCCAAAAGACCCACAACAAAACAAAGATCAACACGAGTGTTGAGAAGCCAAATCAAGGATCCAATCAACTGACGGTAGCGTGAAGCATTCATCACGGGAGAATCTGAGTGTGAAGTGGCCTTCCAATTCGGATCCATAGGAGTAGTAATGGGCCGACAAGTCTCCATCTCAAAAGTCACCAAGAGCTCCTGAATGTATCTTTGTTGAGAGATGAAAATCCCCCTCTGAGACTGATAAATCTCGTGACCCAAGAAGAAATGAAGAAGCTCCAAATCCGTCATCTCGAATGCTTGATGTAAAGCTATCTTGGTCTCTCGGACCTTCTTTGCATGATCCCCTGTTAAAATCAAATCATCAACATACAACACAAACAACACACGACCAACCTCGGAAGTGTGCACATAAAGCTGCGGATCGGCCTTGGAGCGTCGATATCCCAACTTCAACTGAAGAAACAAGTCAATCTTCTCGTTCCATGCACGTGGAGCCTGCTTGAGGCCATACAAGGCCTTCTTCAACCTATAAACTTTCCCATCCGCGGATCCAAAGCCAGGAGGCTGCTCAACATAGATCTCCTCTTGCAAGTCACTATTCAGAAAGGCCGATTTTACATCCAACTGATAAATAGGCCATCTCCTATGGCTAGCCAAGGCAAGAACAGCTCGAATAGTCGCCATATGAGCAGTGGGGGCAAAAGTATCATGGAAATCAATACCTCGGCGTTGAACAAAACCTTTAGCAACAAGGCGAGCCTTGCGCTTGTCCAAAGAACCATCACTAAGGTACTTGGTCTTGAAGACCCACTTGACACCAATCACCTTCTTGTGAGAGGGACGAGGCACAAGAGACTAAGTGCCATTCCTCTCAATAGCCTCCAACTCAGCTTCCATGGCGTTCCGCCAATGATCAGACTGCAAAGCCTCCTTCACTGAAGTGGGCTCTTGATCCTGCATAACACGGGTTAGCAAACAATATTTGGAGCAAACAAGCTCCGAAGAATGTGCTTGGTTTCTCCGTGACCTCCACGGTCCATCCTGTGGTTCCCACTCCTCAGGGATCCCCTTGATCTCTGAATCGCGGAGGGTGTCACGGGCCCAACGAGGAGGAGGATGAACCTCTCTCCGTCGCTCTCCATGTGCTGAAGACTCAGGAACATCCACTGGCAGAAGCTCCTTACGGATGGCCGGCGGAAGAGAAGACTCTGAATCTGAAGAAGAATCTCCATCAAGAGGCTCTGGATCCAAAGAAATTGTCTCGGCAGCCCAACTCTCCCCTGGATCTCCAAGGACGGGGTGCTCCTCACCCCCCTCTGTGGCTGGTACTTCCACGAACGGCACATCTCGGCTCGTGTAGACATCCCGCTTAACGGGATCAGACAAACGATAACCTTGGGATTGGGAGCTATTATAGCCAACAAAAACCTGTCGTCGGGAAGCCGTCTCAAACTTATCACGCTGTGTCTTCGGAATGTGCACATAAGTGTCACACCCAAAGATCCTGAAATAAGAGACATCAGGCTTAGTCCTGAAGTAAGCCTCAAAAGGTGTCATCCTGTCAACGGTTGAAGTGGGAGATCGATTTAAGGATGTAAACTACGGTAACCACTGCCTCGGTCCACAGAAACTGAGATGTTTGTCGGTGCTCCATCATGGTGCGTGCCATCTCGATCACACATTGGTTCTTCCGCTCCAAAATGCCATTCTCTTGGGGAGTGTTGGTGTTAGCAAACTTCTGGTGAATGCCCCTATCTGCACAAAAACAAGCAAACTCATTAGACATAAATTCACGTCCCTTGTCTGAACGCAGGGTCTTCAGCCGCCGGCCAGAACGGTTCTTCTAAAAAGAAGCCAATCCTTGAAATGAGAGAAAGCCTCCGACTTCAAAGTCAAGAAATAGACCCAAGTCATTCTGCTGTAGTCATCTACGATCAACTTGAAGTACAAGCTCCCTTTCAGGAACTCCGTCCTCATCGGGCCACAAAGATCCGTAGATACAAGCTCCATGGGTGAAGTAGACCGCCTAGAAGCTTTGTTGGGAATCGCATCTCGATGCAGTTTTCCACGGAGACACATGGCCGATGGCTCACCACTATGTTCGGCAAGCCTCGGACAAATGACCCTCGCGACGCCTTCTGAAGGTACTAGTAGTTCAGGTGGCCAAACTGAGCATGCCATAGCTTAGACTGTGTTTGAGAAGTAAGAAGAAGAGAAATAAGAGTTGAAGAAGACTTCAATTTGTAGACTCCATTCTCCTCATACCTTGCAGAGAGAACCTTCCTCGATCCACAATCAAGTACTCGAACAGTATCACTATCAAACTCCACCAAGAGGCCAAGAGCACAAATCTTGTGAACCGAAAGTAAATGATACCCCAATCCTGGCACATGCAACACCTCAGAGGTGTGGGTACCACCACGTCCATCTGGAATAAGGTGCATCTCACCCCACGCAGCAATAGACACAGAAGAGCTGTCTCCAATGAGAATCTGCCCACACGAAGGTCGCAAATGGGCAACACCAACGGAAGGAGTCATATGCCGTGAGGCACCGCTGTCCACAATCCACTCTCGAGTCTGGGGAGCTGTCATCGCAGCATCAGAAGTTGTCGGTGTAGAGTTCTCAATGATTGCTAAGTGTAGAAAAGCAGCTGATGAGAGTGCAGCCACCGCTCCAGAGTCCTTCGTGTCCTTCTTCTTGGTATCCTTCTTGTCTTTGTCAGGGCAATTCTTCTTCTAGTGATCGGTCTTATCACAAATATGGCAAGTTGATTCCTTCTCTTTGTCCTTCTTGGATTTGTTGTCCTCCTTGTTCTTCTTTTGGTCCTTCCCCTTCTTCTAAGAGGCTTGACCAACCAATGCCTCCGATTTGGAGGCATTTTGTCCCTTCAATTGTTCCTCCTAGTCCAAGACCATAGGAACCGACTCTTCCCACCGAAGAGTCAACTCCTGCCTTGAAGCAATAAGAGCGGAATAAAAAGTACCGACTTGTGGCGGCAATTGGGATAGTAAGTTGATCGCCATGTCTTCGGAGGAAATAGGCATCCCCGGATTTTGAACTTGCATCTGAAGCTGCCGAAGCTTGTTGATGTGTTCCCGAAGCGAAGAAGACTTATTCATGGACAAAGTTCGCATTTGCACCTCCAAAGAAACCCTCTTCATCAGGGTCATCCGGTTATACATCTGGTCGAGCTCCAACCATATCTCATGAGCCACCGTCAATTGCTTGATGTGAGCTATCACGGCTGTGGAGCAAGACAAAAACAGAAAAGATCGAATCCTGCCATTTAGTTTGTCCCAATGAGACTGGGCCTTGGTCAACTCTGCACGAGCATTGAAAGAGAGTTTGGACTCATCCCTCATCGAGGGTCTGTTAATCTCCTCCATCACCAGTTCTGCCAAATCATAAGACTCTAAAATGGCCAACATCATCACCCGCTAGATATGGTAATTGTCACCATCAAGCTTTTGATCCATTGGAAGAGCCGGTAGGACAGACACCTTCTTGTCCATGATCGCTTGGAACTCCAAATCAGTCTTTGAAGACATGCTAACCTACAATACTTGCACAAACGCAAAAGCAGCTCCCTCTGACTGTGAAAACACAGCCTTCTAGGACAGATTCCTTTGCTGCCCAAATCTTCTTCACCCACCGGAGGGGATGAAAAGGTAAAATCTGCAATTGAAGGCCTTAAACGCAGCCTTCCTCCCCTTTGAACAGCAATAACCTGCAGCAAATTCACCGATTAGACTCCTTTCCCGCACGCCCACGCTCGCTTCAGCCCTGATCCGATGCGCAGCCCTCCCGCTTGCCCTCGAAACTTGGAAACGCAGCCTTGTGTCGCGCTGAAATCTCCTCTTCAGATAGGTTCAGCCCTCAGTCAGTCCATCTTCACCACTCTGATACCATGTCCGAGTGCAGTGATGCGGAAGCGTAGGACAAAGACTGAGAGAGAGTGAACACAGAGAGAAGAGAGAGAGAGAAAAGAGACAGTGTAAACGCATAAAATCTGTGGTGTAATATGCTGTATAAGAGTGCAGAAATACACAAGGGGGCAGAGGAAATATCTGCGTATGTCTTTGACTTGATGACCTCGATCTCCGTCAACCCGAGCACAGTTTGTCTCAGCCAACAGATCTCAAGATCAGAATTTGAATAATGAATACTGGAGTGGGCCACGAAACCAGCTATAAATAGCCGAAAAATAGGAAATAATTGGAGCAGGTCGGCTGTATTAAATGCAGCCAGCTGCAGTAAATCTGGCCGACTGTACCAGTGCCATGTGGCATCCTGCCATACTGCTGACATGTCCTGCCGTACTGCTGACGTGGAGCCTGCTGTCTACCAACTGTCTAGGAAATGACTTTCTAACACATACTCCCCCTATAATAGATATGTACAGTGCTAATATCCCGCATCTCATCTCCATTGGGACCTCTAGCTCCTGTAGTCTCTGCATGAGCCTAGCACGTGGTACTGTGTCAAAGGCCTTACGGAAATCCACAAAGTAGTATTGTGCCATGCTCCCCTCCATGATGGGTCAGAGTGTGAGGATATGATCAAGAGTGGAGTAGCCCCCCCCAAACCTTGCTTGTCCATATGCCCATTGTTGGTTTTTCTTTGCCCATTTGCTTTGCTGATGCTCTAGTATCGATCCATAAAGCTTGGCTAGCACGTGGCCAACCATGACCACTATAGTTCGTAGGAACCATGGGGTCTGTAGCTTTCAAGATTGGTACGATAGTATTAGTTGACCAACTAGTAGGGAAGCCTTCACATAGGGCCCTGTTGAATAGGTGGGCTAGAAGGGGTGTGAGGATGTCTTTGGCATGCGATAGGTGCTTTGCTACTAGTCTATCATGGTCTTGAGTGGCTGTTCTGGAGTCTATTGATGGCTTCTCGAACCATTGCTATGTTGAAGAAGGTAGATGATGTGGGTCTATCCTTTGATGGTCAGGGCAATGAGGGCTGCCCATGTATCTGGTATAATGAGGTAGCATATGCATGCCACATGTTTGGGGAGGTGATGGGTGTATGAGCTCTAGGCACTTGGAATGTTCTCCATGCCTTCTTACTATCCTATCCCAAGAATAGCTAATAAAACTCGTGCTCCAATTCGGATAGAAATGCCCTCTTCTTCGGCAGCGAAAGATTGAGCATGTTTGGCTATGTGTATAGGTCACTTGTGCTTTGCCTTACTGGAGATGAAGACGGGTTTCCTTGCATTCCTCGTCATACTATCTATTTTGTGGGACATTGTTACTTGGGGGGCTGGTATGGGTGTGGTGTGTGGGGAAAATACATAGTAGTTCAAGTGTGAAGTGCTCTTGCAAGCTATGTTGTAAAATCCTCAAGGTATATGAGGGGGTCCATCTCGTGCAAGCACCAATATAGATGATTCAATAATCACTCACTGTCAATTTGGTGAAGTGGTATCTAGGGAATCTCGGGTGGTTGCTCATTGGAGGGATCACCCCATGTCTGCAAGTGATGGTAAATTGTAGGTAGACGTGGTCGACTGCCATTGCTAGGGGACGAGGGGACAATTTGAAGGATTGTATGTTGGGGATGAGGGATAAGGGCCCTAGGAGATAGTCCACTGTGCTTGCTCCTACTCTTTGTATGGACCCTCTAGAGGGGGCTCCTCTTATACGTCTAGATGCACTCTTATGTGGAAAGCATGTGAGAGCGTTCGATCTAGGCCATCTAGCCAAGCCGTTAAGGATGGCTAATCCATGTGCGCCTTCAGCTCTCTAGATTGTCACCCCTCTTTATGTAGGTGCCGTGTGTGTGGTCGCCATCTGGAAGAAATTGGTGAGTTGTGGTTGATGTCCCTCTCTCTACATAGTGCTAGCATGTAGTAATGACGTGTGGAACCTTTGAATCTTGACTAGAAATCGGCCCAAGCGGTGTTGGTTTGGGGATCCCATGACTAGTTGGAGGGAGATGTCTCTTCCAAATAGTGTGGGGTATCGAGCTCGGATTGTACTATAGGCTCTGTATTTGCAAATGTAGTATTCCTTGCTCTCCATCACCTCTTGGTGTAGTCTGCAAATCCTCTCAGCTCTGGGAATATGGGCTGCCCTCTTGGTCTCAATCTCAAGCTAATGAGAGTATACCCTAAGTTGGCCAATGGCTACCCGCATCTCACATGGCATGTATACATCTAGGTTTCCAAGTCTCTCAATGAAGCCATCTGCTATAGTCTTCATGAAGTGGTCTCTATGGTACATCATCTTCGGGGAAAGGGGCTGCTGGTGTGAAATCCATGTATGCTGTATGTACAACTAGTAAAGGTCTTGCTGCATGACCAAGTTTCTCTATATGTGGGAGAGGTGTATGAAGGGCGAGCCAGGGTCATACTAAAAGGGGGGGAGGTGGTCCATGTCAATTCCGTATCTTGTGAGCCATTGCTTGACCTATGCATATCGTGAAGTCTTGTGTTGTGTCCATCTGGATGCATGCCATGTACTGTATGTATGAAGCTGATGGTCTCAATTGGTTAAGTTGAACAAGGTGGTGACCATAAGGTCTTCAATTCAACTCCTACATTCTACTTGGTCATTTAGTATAGGTGTTACAAAAAGGGAGGATTTGAACCCGGGTCAGCATTTTGATAAAACACAAGGGGCTTACCGCTAGGGTAGCCACTTGATGAATGAATGAATGAATGAATGAATGAATGAATGAGAGAGAGAGAGAGAGAGAGAGAGAGAGAGAGAGAGAGAGAGAGAGAGAGAGAGAGAGAGAGAGTGTGTGTGTGTGTGTGTGTGCGTGTGCGTGTGCGTGTGCGTGTGCGTGTGTGTGTGTGTGTGTGTGTGATATTAACATCTACAAAAGGTCAGATCGGCCTATAAGACCAAAATTTAACATCTAAAAAGTCAAGGAAATTTCCTAGGTCCCAAGATAGTTGGCATCTAATGCTATAACTAACTAAGTGGAAAATAAACAATAAACAATACATGGTTGATAATTACAAAATGATGTCTAAGTTAGATACAAAGTGGGAATCGCTTAGGAGGCACATCCCAAGATATCTCTCATGGGTCTATCTAGCGTAGAGAAATTAAAGCGGTGAGGTATGGTCCCTTGATGACAATGTAGTATTCTTTGTATTTGTAGATGACACCTCCTGTAGGGGTGTGGATTGGCTGGATGTGGATGACAGGCTTTGCACCTCTTTGTGGGTATATCTAGGGTTGTTCCCTATGGTGGGGCTGCCAGTTGGCGGTTCGAGGAGGGCTCTATAGTGGGGGTAGCCACCGATGCTCGGTAGAACTCTGTGAGTGTGCACTGGTGTGCAGCTCCCTGTCTCTGCTCCTGTGTTTGTAAGAGGTGCTCTTTGCGACCACATAGCTACATTAAGAAGAGCTTGCAACAGCTTTGTTCCAGGATGGCTATATTAACATACTGTGGAGGTCATAGTTGACCTAAAGCAAAGAAATCAGGTACATCAATCAGCATTTTTAGACTTCACTTCAGGTGCCAAATGGCATACTCAATCTAAAGACTAAAAAGGTAAGCACTAAAATTAACCTATCATCATAGGATAGGGGTACAATATATCAAATCATGATCTACCTAGACACTCTTAGATGATCACTTGCTTTCTACTTTGGGTGCCCAGAACTCTATGATGACGGCTCTACCTCGTTAATAGATTGCCCACTTCCCTTGTTTTGGTACTTCATGTACTTTCACTAGTTCTTGAGCTGGTTGGCTGTGAGCTCATATGCCATTCATCTCTTAATTCCTTGTAGAGATCTAATTTGTTTCATTACCTCCACCTCTCTTGCATTGTTGTGTATCATAAAACTAGATGCTTTCCTTTGGTCGGGATTGAGGGATCTCCAATGTCAATGAAGGGAATGGCTCTATACACTTTTCTTTGTATGATTTGGTGTTCTTGAACAAAAATCTTTCTCTATTTCTGCTCCTAGGTTCGTAAGAGGTGCTCTCTGTGACGAAATAGCTCTAGTAAGAAGAGCTTGAGACATCTCTAATCCGGGATGGTCATATTAACATACTGGGGAGGTCATAGTTGACCTAAATAAAATTAGATACATGAAGCATCATTTGTATCTTTCACTTTGGGTGCCAAATGGCACACTCAATCTAAAGACTAAAAAAATAAACACTAAGATCAACCTATCATCAGAACTTGGGGTGCCAAATGGCATACTCAATCGAAAGACTAAAAAACTAAACACTAAGATCAACCTATCATCATAGGATAGGGGCACAATATATCAAATCACATGATCCACCTAGACACTCTTAGATGATCACTCGCTTTCTACTTTGGGCGCTTGGAACTTTGCAATGACGGCTCTACTTCGTTGGTAGACTGTCCAGTTCCCTTGTAGGGATTTAGTTTGTTTCATTACCTCCACCTTCTCTTGTATTGTTGTGTAAAACTAGATGCTTTCCTTTGGCCATGATTGAGGGATCTCCAATGTCAATGAAGGGAATGGCCCTATACACCTTTTCTTGTATGATTTGTTGTTTTGGAACAAAAATGACTTTCTCTATCTCTTCATCATCTGGAACCTCGATCTTGTCCCATCCTTTATCCATGACCCTATTCAGATATCTTTGGCAACCCATCCTTGTTGCTGTTTTCCTTCAATTTGTTACGATTTCTTTTACTCAAAATTCATTTTGTGGTTTGGATTGCTATACTTAATGGATGCTTGCATCTTCAGCTCTCTTTTGCTGGCTGGTTTGTTCCTCCAGGTTTTGGACCTTCTCGTTCGTCTCTGTCAGCTTCTCTTTTAGCATTTTATTTTCTTGTAGTAGTTTTTGGACCACATCCAACAGGTAGTGTTCTGAATGAGAAGGCCTAATGGTGGGCTTCGATGGGGGAGAGGCCAGTACCTTGGAGAAGCTTGGTTGTTTTGCCATACACCTTGATGTCAGATACCAAGAGTGAGATAGGGGGACAGGACCAGCAGCTGATGGGCTGGCAGCAATAGCAGTCTGACTGCTGATGTAGCAGGTCTGACTCTGATGTGGAGCCCACCTAGATCAGAGCTGGTCTGACCCAGTACATGTCAGCTGCACGTCAGCCTCCTGCTCCAGCCCCCATAGAAAGGCTGCCCTGATTCTCTTGTTCAGATTGCTTTCTTTTCTCTCTGGTATCCAACCTTCTTCCATCTCAGATCTCTCAATTTACTGCTGTTCATGGCAGATTGCTATTGTAGATCAGCTCCACATCTTGGGAGAGCCAGGGTTTGTGCTCTACGTTGCACTTGCAATGTTTACTGAATTTTACTTATTTTGTTCCTCTTTTTCTGGCTTTATTGTGAGTTTGTCATGTTGATCAAGAATGCATTCTTCATGTACTTAGCTCTTGTACTTAGCCTCGTCCAGATCCTTGCATGTTAAAGTTCTGAATTCACTGTGTCAACATCTAGTGGATTGTGCATGACATGAGTGTTGCCATCTGTAAATTTTTGAGAGCCTTTTTAGTTGATGCTAACATATTTTACAAGTCTGTTTCAAGACCAATTAAACTATTGTTTGTTAGTGCAGATCAGTGGTCTAGCTCAGGCCATGATAAATCTTTGTGTACCTGTAGAAGGTGTTTTGGATGCCTTTGATATTGTTGGTACCGGGGGCGATGGTGCTGATACTGTAAATATCTCAACTGCAGCTTGTATTCTTGCTGCAGCTTGTGGTGCTAAAGTTGCAAAGGTATGTACATGGTCTCTAAATCATCATTTCCTGATCTATTGCATCATGGCCAATCCATCTCCCTTCTTTTCGAGTGCTCTCCGTATCAAGCTGTTGAAGTTGTCCTCTATATACTTGTAAGCCGGTGTGCACCAAAATACACCTGTTGCAGACATGGTAAAGATTGTTGGATAGGGGAATGAGGGTGACACAGCTCATTAACATGATTGGCCAAAATTTCAAATTCCAACTTTGTTCTCAAAACCTATCAGTTGTTTGCAGTACTATTGCTGTTTCAGAAGCTTGTTTGGCCCTGACTTTTTGTATGATAACTTTCATAGGAATCTGGGCATAACATCTGTGATGTATGTAGTTCTGAGTACGATCTATTGTTTCTCCTTACTGTATCTAGCAAGGGAACAGGTCCAGCTCTTCAAGTTGTGGGAGTGCAGATGTTTTAGAGGCCTTCGGTGTAGCCATTTCGTTAGGTCCAAAGGTAAAGAAAAGCTGTAGCTTTTTCCTGTTCATCTCTGGGATTGTAGATGTTTTAGTGGCTGTCAGTTTGCTCTTCCAGTAAGTGCAAAGGCATGTGTTGAGAAAGCTTTTGCATGTTTTTTGGTAGATAAAAGAGAGATGTAAACATTGATTCTCACATTCATTGGGAACAGGATTCTCTCTCTCTCTCTCTCTCTCTCTCTCTCTCTCTCTCTCTCTCTCTCTCTCTCTCCATTTGGATGCTATGATCACTTCTACTGAGGTTTGTATGCGGTAATTAACATTTTTATATTACTTTTCCACTGGAGCAGGGTATTGCAAGGTGTGTGAAAGAGGTAGGTATTGGCTTCATAATGGCTCCAAAGTTCCATCCTTCTATGAAAGTTGTTGCTCCCGTACGAAGATCTTTAAAAATCAAAACAGTGTTCAATATTTTGGGTCCCATGCTCAATCCTGCTCGTGTACCATATGCTGTTGTTGGTGTATACAACTCAAACCTTGTGAGTAGTGAATCCAGCCTGATTGTTATGCATTTAATGGAGAATAAGATTGGAGTTTTCTGACTTTGATCTTTTTGTTGTGAAGGTCAACATAATGGCCAGGGCTCTTCAACATTTTGGAATGAAAAGAGCTCTTGTTGTTCATTCTGAAGGGCTGGATGAGATGAGCCCGCTTGGTAAGTTTGAGTCATTCATTCAACATGAGCAAGCTAAAGATCAATGTGTTTTGGTAGTACAGTATATCGTATAAGTTTTGTTTATGTTTTCTAGTGTTGTGTAAGTTCCTTGTATTATGTTTTTGTACATCTCTGACTTCTTATAGCAATTATGCAGGTCCTAGCTGCATGACAACGGTCACTTCTGATGGCATCACTGAGATGACAATTGACCCATGTATGCCATGTTTCTTTTTGCTACAATTCTTCGTGCTGTGTTTTAAAGGTTAATGGGCATGATCTAATGGAGGTTCATCTGTTTGCATGCCAAAAACAAGTCCCAATCAAAGGGTGTATCGTGTCCCTCACTCTACCTCACATTCTCACTCTCTCACCCTCACTCTCAAGGTATGGAAGCAAGAAGCTTGTAGACAAGAAGGTAGTGGTAGACTCAAAGTATGTACACACAAGAATGGCTCTCTATTTACTTTTACAGATTATATACACTAGGGTTTTTGAGAGGGCACCCTCTACCCTACTTCTCTCATCATGACTGGTCCTCCTTTCTGCATTCCACTTTGAGTGCTCTGGACATGCTTTTAAATAAAAGAAAATAGAGTTGTCCACAATCTTCTTGTCCGTGTAGATCTTCTAGTCTAGACCTGGTTAACTGCATGGGAGTGAGCCTGGCTCTGGTAAATGGGAAAATTACAAATCCACGTCATGCAAGGGTGGTGCCTAAAATAACACAATGAATCTTCCAAATTTCACCTAGCTTTGCAAAAATTAATTCTGGCACCTTTGATTGGCCTTCCTGCTCTCCAGCTTCAGACTAGCTTTCTGCAACTTGCCTCCTCTAAGGTTTAGTGAGGTATCACAATTTTTCCTTCAGTTTCATTCGAGTTTCATCTGCTCTTCTTTTCTCTCCATGTTTACTTCTGTTGCACACTTTCACAGGGTATTATTGCCACATGCAATCATAGGGAGCCCTCAATCTGCTGCACTTTCTCTTCCTGCTCTTTATATCCAGGTTCAGACCAGCCTTCTGCAGCTTGCCTCCTCCAAGGGTTAACATCATATCACAGTGTTTCCTTCAATTTCATTCAAGTTTTAACTGCTCTTCTCTTCTCTCCATGTTCCTTTACTTCCACTGCACACTTTCACATTTTATTATCGCCATGTGCAATCATAGGGAGCCCTCAATCTGCTGCATTTTCTCTCAAATCTACTGCGTTTTAAGCTCCTGCAGACAGGCAACCACGAAATAGATGACCAAGAGCGAGAAGCCCAATGTTTCGACCACTATGATTGGGAGGATCATTGTGAAGATTGCCATTTGGGAGGATCACTATGAAGACATTTGTGATTGTGTGGATTGATGCAAAGAACCCCAAAGAGTTTGTGAAATCTTTCGAGATGTGGGCTGTCATCAGCCTCCTTCTATTCTTCCTTCCTCCATCTTTCCTATCCCCCTTCACCTATTGATGTCCTATATTTTGTGGATGGCCATCTAGGTGCTAGTCTTCCCAATCTCCTAGAGAAATATAAGCTTGATGGCTCAAATTGGGCCATTTTGTCATGTAAGGTTGAGTGTATTCTTGACACATTAGATCTTTGAGATTTTGTTGTGGATTAGTAGATTGAGTTTGCAACAAATTCAACTAACTCTTGAGCATGTTCCTAATGATTCAGTTCTCATTCATGTATGATGCATTCATAATGCCTTTGACATTGGGATCCAATCCCTCTCTTTATTAGGTGTGAAGGATCACATGACAAAGATGGAGGAGATATGGGATGAGCTTGCATCCCTTGGTAAGCAGGTTGCCTCAAATGACATGGTTGTGACTCTTTTGTCACATCTACCATCTTTGAAGTACAAAGTTTTCCACCTAATTTCCCCACACTTGTATTTTGGATACTATCACCTTGGAGGAGTTAGTCCCTATGGTTCTTGAGCTAGATGCATGATACAAGAAGTCTCCTCACCTCTTGTGTTTGGGACACTGTCATGTAAGAGGAGTTAGTCCCTACGGTTCTTAAGCAGCATGTGCAATACAAGGAGACAATATTTGGTGGAGCTAGATCCGCTAGCCATACTTTTGCAGTTGGCACTAATTTAGGGGAAGGACAAAAGAAAATGAAGAAAGGGAAGAAATTCATATCGGAGTCCTCTTCCAACTCCGATTTTGACAAAGGGGAGAAGCGAAAAGGATTTCCCAAGTGTTCTCACTGTGGAAAGACCTTGCATCTAGAGCAAAAGTGCTGGAAAAAGTACCCTCACCTTCATCTTGGTGCAAAGGAACCTACCTCTTCATTCACATCTACTCCCATCGTTATGATTGAGTCAAATTTTCTTCATATCCATTAGGTGGATGCCTCTCCCTTGGCTTTCTTATCTTTGAGTCACATGATTGGCTCAAACATCTATTTTCCGTGAGGATACCATCTATGGTGATATCTTATCTATACCTATCATTGGCGTGGGGCACCATGCTGATTCTACTTGACCGTCCATTGTCAAGTTCCCTTCCATGACTAAGATTTGGGCTTCCAAAACTCCTAGTGTATGGCCTTACTTGTCTTAGTACTCGGTTATCTTCATTGAGCATACTTGTTGAGGATACTATCTCAAGAGCCATTGTTTGGATATGTTAGGAGTGCAGGCTTTACTGGTTCCATTGCCCTTCTTTTGTGCAAGGTTTGCCTTGGCATCTCCCTAATGCATTAGCCACGAGGCTTCCTTCTCTTTCATACGTTTCTACTCATCCCCCACTATCTTCTTTCATGGGTTCTCCTCGGACCTCTACCCCTTTTCATAGCAATACAAACATCGATCATGTGGTTGTGGATTCCTTGGCTCTTCTATTAGCTTCAGAGGGGGATTCCTAGACTCGTGAGGTGCTCTTGCAAGGATGCACATCTTCATAGAGCCTTTACATCATGCAATGGCTACTTAACATTTCTCCATCCCACTCTTCCTTTGCTAGAATGCCCTTTGGTACCTAATATCCATCTTTAGCAAGTGTACGCTTTCCTTTGATAGCTCCTTGCTATCATCTTCTTGTTGAACGAGAGACTTGGCTCATCCATTTTCAACTCGATCGGTTTTGTGTGACCCACTCAAGGCCTCTGCACTCTCATTGGCATATTCTTGCCATCCCTATTTGCAGGTTTTCATTCGGAGAGGAGGTCATGCTACTCAACTAATTATCTTCATCAACTAATTGGACGTGTTTTGGTCTTCCATTGGATTTTTTACTTCTTGTGCCTTGGTCCACATCCAAGATTTGAGAGGGGGTGTTACAATAAACATAGAAGATGAAAGAAAGTGAATAATGAATAATGAGTAAATACAATGCTCAATGCAGCAAACATACCATGCAGTGAATACTGAACCTCCAACTCCCATGCCTTAGGGGCTGGGGTAGAGAGTATGAATAGAAGAGTGTGTCGTACTCTGGTGGATCCTGAAATGTAGTAGGCAGCCTCTGACAGTGTGTTGTGGCAGCAAATGCAGCAGTACGAGCTGGGATGAAGTCGCAGTGCAGGAAACAACAACCGCAACAGTTTGTGATGACAGGGCAGCTGTATGACAGGTTTGATCAGCAAAACGCAGACCGCAGTCCATGTAGTAGCTGATGGTGACAATAGAATTAATAAATGCAGGGGCTGCAGGCCATGCGACAGGCTGATGACTGCAGGTAAGAGTCCAATGGCAGGAGCAGACGATGAATCAGCAGTAAATGCAGGTTGTAGACTGGTTGCAAACTGTTGGAGATGGCTGATCAATAGGCATTAGGTCTTGGACAGCAGCAAACAGCAGCTTGAACTGAGATATCTTCAGTGAATGGGGTGTGGGCAGCAGATAAGTACACCTCAATCTGCAAAACAAGAATAACGCTGAGTGGTGGGCAATCTATCTATTTATAGATGGCTAGGTCCTCCCAAATTAGGGTTGAGCTTGTTAGCAGTCTAGTCATGGCTGCTCATGAGTGAGTTTGGGCTATGTCAAATATTACCAAGTTTATTAGGTGTTTTTTAGTGGTCACTGGTGTGATTATTTTGGCATTTTATGCTGGCTGACCTGATGCCGTTTATGGCATTCTTTGGGCCTTTTTATTCAGGCTCTTCCTCCACATTCATTCATTCATGACTTGCAAATCAAGTGTATGCCTTGTGGAGAGAGGGACCTACTGCCAATGCCCATGCAGTGAGTCACTCACTGTTGTGCACATCTGTCTCGTGTTTGGTATATGGATTCCATTTCTTGAGCACATCTGTAAGTTCTCCCTTGCAATGTTCTTGTTTTTTTTGTCTTCCTTTCTCTTCTGACTTGTGTTCAGCAGTCTATTTCAGCATTCTTTCATGCTTCCATTGCTGCATCCACTTTTGGTATGGTATCAGATTTCAAGATCTATGCTCCTATTGTTGTTTTCTGCTGATTACAGGTCTTCTATTGCTGATGACTGATTTCCCTTGCTTGCTGCCACCTCCTTCCAGCCTGACAACACTTGTCCGCTGCAAATCGCCCAGTTTCCAGCCTATGCCATTTGCGTTTACTGTATTAATTGCTCCTACTACCCGTGTTTTGTCTCCAGTAGTTTGCATTTGCATTTTCTGCATTATTTGATTGTGGTACTACTGCATTTAATGCTTGTTTTGTCTGAGTTTGACTCCTATAGGCTGGGCGACTGTATTTTCAGGTTTTGTTGGCTGTAATCTTTACCTTTTGGCTGTGTTTGATCAGATTTTGTCCTTTTGCAACAATTATTTTGTGATTAGCTATCTCTACACTGCATGTGAACTCCAATCAATGTACTCTGTACTATGCTTTGGCTATAGTCTCTCTCTCCTCCTCTTCTTTTCCTTTAATTTTTTCTCTTTCTATCCTCTCTAGATGACGACTCCTTGCTATTCTATTGATGACAAACTTCACGGCCTTGATTACCCAACATGGAGTGTTGTTATGAAAGCACGGTTTGTGCAGAAGCAGTTATGGTATGCTGTTTCTAGAGCTTTCAAGCGTCTCACTCCTCTTCTAGTTGAATTTGACTAGGACAACTATGAAAAAGTTGTGTTCACGTGGGATAATGATGATGCCCGTAAATATTTTGCTCTTCTTCGCTATATCTCTTGCAAGATTTCTTCCGAGATTTGGGTGAAGCTTTAGATGTTGTATGTGTTAGATATGATCAATGCCCCACCCTCATTAGGTGCTACCAATGATCCATGGTGCTCAAAGTTGTAAGGCCCCCATTATGAGGAGAAGCCAAGTGTGAGCCCGGACATTGGTAGAGTCCTGACTTGTATATCAGATGAGGTCTATGTGACCGGATGGCAAAAAGGTAACCATTGTGGGTCTAATCTTTGGGTTAGACGGAGTGGTTAAGCTGGTAGCAACTCGAGGCGTATTGCATCGAGTTGCGGTATAAGGGAGTTAAAAGGGGCCCCTATTGTGGGGTCCGGGGGCCGCGGAAGCGGCCCCTGGTTGGGGGGTCCCAGGGGGGCCAGCGGCCCCCCTGGCTGGGGTCCGGGGGCAGCGCCCCCGGCCCGATGGTAAAGGGAATATTCCCTGGCCGACTAGTGGAGGCTCATATGGTAGGTCGGTCAGCAGGCCGACCTAACGACCTTCGCAGGCTATAAAAGCTAAACCCCTTCGCAGCCATCACACACTCATCTTTCACCCAGTCAGAG
The DNA here is from genome assembly GCF_053477565.2 of Lygodium microphyllum. NCBI lineage: Eukaryota > Viridiplantae > Streptophyta > Polypodiopsida > Schizaeales > Lygodiaceae > Lygodium > Lygodium microphyllum. The sequence goes on from NC_141155.1 coordinate 87,387,844, forward strand.
TTGTTATTCCAGCTAGCCTTAAGCTCTTCACCTATCTTCTGTCTAGATCGCCATCTAAGCTTCACACAGTGGAAGCGCACGGGTGGACAGAGCCATCTTTGTATCGGTTGTTTGGAGTTAAAGAATTTATGATTCTCCTCTTATCTGTTGTGTACTCTCTATCTCTTTCTCAGATTCTGTTCGCTGTGCCGTGTAATATTTTACAGTATGAGGCCCCTTCGACCATGTGTGCAATTACCCTTTATGGTCAGCTCTAGTAGATGAAGTTTGAGCTGAAGGATGATATCTAGTTATTCTTGCTTCAATGTACGGGATTAGCTTTGACACATGTAGTTTGCCCTTCTAGGGGCTCATCTTATGGGGACTATGCTCTACTAGCTTTCTTTCGAGTTTGATGGAGAAGCAAATGCTTTTCAGGCCCAGACTATTGTGAAACCACATCATTCCATTTAGTTTCCCTTCTTCATTTCTATTTTTGGTTTCAGTTTCCAGCCCCAAAATGACTTTCTAGCGTCTTCCAAGAGTAGCGAAGCGCAGTGGGTGAGGTTGGAGACTGTTTGTGCCTATATATTTGGCACCTCCCGTTCATTCTTCACTCTCCATACTTCTGTTCATGAGGCCTTTGTACCCCCCTACTTCTCTCTCTCTCTTTCTTCCTCCTCTCCTTCCATCATCTTCACTCCCTACTATTAGGTGTCAATCTCCATCATCATCAGGGCTGTCTTATGGTGGCAGCTTCTCTCCTACTTAGCTGGTGACCTTCCTACACAGTGGGTGACAACACTCCTTGCATCGAATTTTGATAGCTAGCGTTAGCTTCTTCTCCTCTAGGTGGCTTCATTAGTTTGTGTTTGGTTGTTTGGGCAGCTTCTCCATGACTTGGTGACAGATTACCAGTCCTTGTACCCTATGTTTGGTAGTGAGGAGCCTCCACCCTTTTGCATTTGCTGCATCTGGGATCTCCTTCACTGCTGGTGACCTTCTCCTCCACCAAGCATTATCATTAGAGACTACTACATTTGCGTTTTCAGCTTGTGAATCCTCCTCCATCTTCGGCGTCACTCCCAAACAACTGGTGTCATTCATTAGGCCTGCATTTGCAAACTCAGAGTAACCTCTTTGACGGCAGTCTCCATGCTCTAGGTGACACCTCATTATCCCTACGTTTGTAGACTTAGAGGCTTCTTCGGTAGTCTCCCTATTCTAGGGCATCTTGCTTGCTAGGACTCCTTTGTATCAAATTCACTTCATTGATTTAGTCCATCATCTTGTTCATCTAAGTTTCTCTTCTCTTCTTAGTGTTTGCTGTAGACACTCTATTTTTCTCCATGCAAATCCTACTGTCTCTCTAGTTGCTTAGTCATTTCTTGACATGGTATTCAAAGCTAGAGGCGCTCAGTGAGCTACGAAGATCCTCTGTATCAGAGAAGGAAAAGATAGGTTGTAGGTTCGACATCTACATCTGATTATTACTCTACTTTCTGCTGTGTCACCGGGAGATATCCTTCTTCTCCCTTCCACCCTTCCTTTTATAGGTTACCACTTCGGTACCATGTTGTCTCCAGTGATAGATTGCTTGTCTCCTGGGTGCTCCTACTATAACAAGAACGGTCACATCCCTGAAGGTTATTGACATCGATCTTTGCTCCCTATCCCACCAGAGTATATGTATCTTCCACCAAGCATTCCTTGTGCTACCTCTCCTTTCTGAGCCACAGAGATTGTTATGCATCAACTCTTAGCTTACTATGCCCAAGGTGATAAGACACATTCGACACGCACTAAGTCCTTATGAGCAAACAGAGGCTCTCAAACCTCATGTGGCTATTAGTCCTCCTAGAGACTACCACATTGGGTGGAGGTTTCACCCATCCATTTTTGGGTCTAGTAGATACCACAAGCTACATCGCCTCCACAGTCCACTCCATTGTGAGCTCGTGATTGTTTTTTACACTTAGCTCACCTTGAGCCTCCTTCTATCCCACCCTCTTCTACTTAGGTTTGAGAAGATACCTCTGGGCATTCTCCGGCTTCTGCTCCTTTGAAGCCCTAGATCCCTTCTTTGGCACGATCAGTGGTACTTCCTTCGTCATCCGACATCTCAAAGTTCGTGATCCATGGTTGGAATCCCTCTCTCTCTCTCAGAGGGGGATATAGAGGGGAATCCTTTTCTTTTGCTCTTAGAGGGTGCATCTCCTACTCCTCCAGTTTTAGAGGGGGACCCTACTACTCTTGCCGTTCTTTCCCCACCCCCATTTACCTTCGAGGAGTGGCTCTCTTTCGAGCGATCCTTTCCTCTTCTTCTTCCGAATCTCTAATGGATCTATCTTCGATCAGACCCTTGGATTTTCAGCAGCGACTTTATGACTTCGGCTTTGTATTCCTTCCAGCATGGTGTAATGGAGCTGGTGGCTTCTCACTTGAGGTTGTGTTTTAGGTTCTCTTGCTCATTCAATCTCCTTACTATCTTCACAGGTCTCTTTTTAGGTGGCATTCTCGCATAACAGGGTGGACCTTCTTCTCTTCACCTTACTCCTCTTTTGTGCTTCTTTTTGGGCTTGAGAAGGGGGTGTTGAGAAATCACATTATTTTGTATAGTTTCCCTTCTTCATTCCTATTTTTGGTTTCAGTTTCTAGCCCCAAAAAGGCTTTTTAGGGTCTTTCCAGAGTGGTGGAGTGCCGTTCGAGAGACTTCAGTGGGTGAGACTTGAGATTGTTCGTGCCTATATATTCGGCACCTCGCATTCATTCTTCACTCACCACACTTTTTCTGTTCATAAGACCTTCGTCTTTTCTCTCTCTCCTCTCCTCCCATCATCTTCACCCCTTGCTATTAGGCGCCACTCTCCACCATCATCAGGGCTGCCTTCTAGTGGTAGCTTCTCTCCTCATTTGGCAACCTTCCTACCCAGTGGGTGACAACACTCCTAGCGTTTGACTTTTGAAAGCTAGCGTTAGCTTCTCCTCTTGGTGGTTTCATTAGTTTGCATTTAGCTATCTAGGCGGCTTCTCCATCCACCCATTTGTGTTTGTTGCATCTAGGATCTCCTTCACTGCTGGGCAACCTCCTCCACCAGATGTTATCATCAAAGGTTGCTACATTTGCGTTTTCAGTTTCTGACTTCTCCTTCACCTCCGACGTCACTCCCTAGCACTTGTGGCATCAGTCATTAGGCCTATGTTTGCAAACTCAAAGGCTCCTCTTCGATGGTAGTCTCTGTGCTCCAGGCAATGCCGCATTATCCTTGCGTTTGTAGGCTTAGAGGCTTCTTCAATAGTCTCCTTGATCCAGGGCATCTTTCGTGCTACGACACCCTTGTATCAGATTTACTTCATTATTTCAATCCTTCATCATCTTGTTCATTTGAGTTTGTCTTCTTTTCTCAATGTTTGCCATACACACACTGTGTTTCTCCTTGCAAACCCTACTGTCTCTTTGGTTGCTCAATCATTTCTTGACATAGATATCATTGATGCCTATGAGTTTCACCCATATGTCCTAGATGGTGCTTGAGCATGAGGCATCTTTACGGTTATAGGGGAGGCTTCCATCCCAGTATGGTGGCTCCAATGAGACATTTGCAGCTTCAAAGAGGGTTGATAGGAAGAAGTCGAAGGCAAGTGCTATCACAATGGTAAGAAGGGATATTTACGCAAGGATTGCAAATAGTTAGTGGCTTCAAGGGAAGGAGGAGAAAAAGAAGCTACAAGACACTAACTTTGTCGATGAGTCATTTGCCTCCTTTGACTCCGACTTGGATCCTTTGGCCAAGGCCCACACAAGGCCAAGGTGCGAAAAGGATCATCTTCTTCAGATCGAGGGAAGGGCTTGGTAGCCCTTCTTGCTTTTAGTACAAGTGATGTGGTCTTCCCTCAGGGCTCTCCAGTGCCAAAGATGTGAGAGTGCGCAGCAAAAGAAGAACACGAACACAGAGGAGAGGAGAGAGAAAGCAGAGAATGAAGGAAGAATGTCTGCACTGACTGAGATGAATGCTGAATACACTGGAATGGACAGAACAGTCCCTGCACGCAGCCCGGAGCATCAGTGAGGGAACCAGGACAGACTGGAGGCAGAGGCAGCACCAATGCCGGAGACGGAGACGAAGGGAGCAGTGCTGTACCTGCAGAGAACAAGTGCTGGACTGACTGGAGGGGCTGCTATAAATAGCAGCCAGCCAGCAAACTGGCCGACCTGGCCAGATTTGGCCGACCAGCCAGATCTGGCCGACTATGGCCAGATCTGGCCGACTGCCCAGAATAATGGGCAGTCAGCCCAAAAACAGCCCAGTTTGGGCTGTAAAATGCCCAAGGCTGCATGCTGACTAAAGCAGCCATAAAAAACACTCTGACAGAGCTCCTCTGTCTCCTGTCAGACTCTGACAGGAGCTCACAACCAGGAGATGACAGACTGAGACTGAAGAAGAGCAGGCTAACACCCCCTCTCAACTCCTGGGAGATTCTGAAGACCCAAGAACCGCATGTGATGAAGCAAAGAAGCCTGAGGCAATGGCCTCGTAAAGAGATCAGCTGCATTGGCCGCCGTAGGACAATAGGCCACCACCAGCTCCGAATCCACGATCCGCTCTCGAACATAGTGATACTGAACCTCAATGTGCTTCGTACGAGCATGAAACACCGGGTTCTTGGCCAGAGCAAGAGCACTCTGGTTATCCACGCGCAGCTCCGTAGGTCCGGTCTGGGAAAAGCCAATCTCCGCGAGTAAGCGACGGAGCCAAACTACCTCCATAGCGGTCGAACATAAGGCCCGATACTCAGCCTCTGTAGAAGAAAGTGCCACAGTAGGCTGCTTCTTGCTGCTCCAAGAGACAGCACCAGATCCAAGGGTGAAAGCTTAACCTGTAGTGGATCGCCTCGTATCCACATCACTTGCCCAATTAGAATCACTCCATCCAGAAAGGGTAATCCCATCTCCATACATGATTCCAAAGGATCGAGTCCCCTGTAAATAGCGAAGAACCCGCAAGGCCGCCTGCCAGTGATCCTGGGTAGGAGTCTGCATAAAGGAAGACAGTAAAGCCACCACAAAAGATATATCCGGCCGAGTGTGAAGTAGCCAGATAAGAGATCCGACAAGGCACCTGTAACGGGTGGGATCGGTAAGAGGAACTCCAGCTGTCAAAAGCTTGGACTCAGGGTCCATGGAGCAAGAGATAGGCCGACAATCAGCCATATCAAACTCCGAAAGAAGCTCGGAGATGTACCTGTGCTGCGAGATAAAGATGCCCTGTGCCATCTGATAGATCTCCAGACCTAGAAAGAAGTGAAGGATCCCTAGATCCGTCATGTCAAACTCCTGCTGAAGAATGGACCGTGTATGCTCCACCTGCTGAGTGTCGCTCCCTGTAATGATAAGATCATCCACATACAAGATGAGGAACACCGAAAGAGAATCCACAACCTGTAAGTAGAGGTTGGGATCGTAAGCGGAGCGTGCAAAGCCACTCTGTAGAAAGAAGCGGTCAATCCGCACGAGGAGCCTACTTGAGGCCATAAAGAGCTTTCCGCAGCCGGTAGACATGATCCTCCTTCCCCTGCACAAGAAAACCAGGAGGCTGTGAAACATAAATCTCCTCCTCAAGAACGCCATTCAGAAAAGCAGACTTGACGTCCATTTGAAAGACAGGCCAACGGTGGTGAGCAGCAAGAGCCAAAAGAACTCGGATGGTAGACATCCTGGCTGTAGGAGCAAAAGTCTCAAAGTAATCCAACCCTGCACGCTGAGCAAAACCCTTGGCAACAAGCCTAGCCTTATGCTTGTCCAAGGAGCCATTTGCAAGATATTTGGTCTTAAAGACCCATTTTACACCAATCACCTTCCGTTTCGCGGGACGCGGAACAAGCTCCCACGTATGGTTTCGCTTGATGGAATCGAGCTCGGCCTGCATAGCCTGTCTCCAAATATCCTGTGCAAGAGCCTCCTCCACAGTGGAAGGCTCGGAATCCTGAAGAATCTGTGACATAAGAGCATAGTTCACACATAGTGAACTATCCCGCTGAGCCTGTAAACGCGCTGATCGACGGGGACCTGTAGAAGAAGCAGGAAAGTGAGTAACACCTGAATCCTGCATGAGCCAGCGATACCATAAAGGAATCCTGAGAGACTCCTTCTGCTGTGAGGGAGACCTTGGGGTCTCCGGAACCTATAAAGCATCCATATCGGAGAGGGAAGCCCCCTCACCGAGTGAAGGTAGATCCTCCGCATCTGAAGAAGGTTGCATATCCCGTGAAGATCCCGAAGTGGCAGTAGAAGAGCTCGTCGAAGACGAAGGCACATCCACCAAAGGGGAAAGGGAAGCCAAAGGAGGAGGAATAGGGGGGGTGCGAAGAGGCATTTTGGAAGGAAGTGAAGGGAGAGAAGGTGGGGGGGGGTCCGTCGATGATGAAGAAACATCTGTAATGGAACCATCAAGCGGATCCTCAGAGGCCGAAGCCTCATCAAAGATCACATCCCTGCTCACCTCAACCGTCCGCGTCGTAGGGTCATAGAGTCGATATCCCTTCGTGGTCGTGCTATAACCAACGAAGATAAGCTTTCGCGACTTAGAGTCGAACTTCGTCTTCCTCTTCTTCTTGTCCACATGGACAAAAGCATCGCACCCAAAGATGCGAAAATGGGACATGGAAGGCTTCTTTCCAAAGAAAGCCTCATACGGAGTCATGTCCTGTAATGCCGAAGTCGGAGAGCGGTTGCGAATATGCACCGCTGTAGCCACCGCCTCACCCCAAAGGAAACGAGGAAGACTCCTATGCTCCAGCATAGATTGGGCCATCTCAAGCATGGTCCGATTCGCATGCTCCACCACACCATTCTCTGATGGTGTGTTCGGATGGGAATACTCCACCCGAATACCATGATCCCTGCAAAACTGAGAGAAAAGATGAGAAGTGAACTCTCCACCGTGATCAGCTCGAACACCACGAACCTTGGATGTGGTTTGGGTCTCCACAAACACCTGCCACTCACAAAAACGGGAGTACGCCTCGCTCTTGTACTCCAAGAAATAAGGCCACACATAACAACTAAAGTCATCCACAATCAGCATTAAATACTTGGCCTTCCCAAGGGAGGCCGTGCCCATAGGTCCGCAAAGGTCGGTATGAACCAACTCAAGCGGGGAAGTAGCCCGTCTAGTAGCAACCTGTGGGTGAGGCTGCCGATGCTGCTTGCCCCTCAAGCAGCTAGGGCATAAAGTGTGAAGAGGAGGGAAATCAGGAAGGCCCTCCACCATCTTCCTCCTAGAAGCCCGGCGAAGTGAATCGAGGTTCAAATGACCATACTGAGCATGCCAAAGTAGCCCAAGCTCATGGGAAGCCCGCGCAGCCAAGGCTGTGAGCGTGTAAAGCCCACCTTCCTGAGTACCTGTCCAAAGAGCATCACCTGTAGAAGCATCCTCCACTGTGACTGCATCCTGAGTAAAAATGACTCGGGTACCTAGCTGAGTAAGACCATACACAGATAATAGGTTAAAACCCAAATCAGGGACATAGAGAACTTTGGCTGAGGAAGACCGCCTGTCAGAAAACATAGGTAAAGTCCCCACGCCTTGAACAGGAACTGTAGAATTGTCACCAATGGTGACTGTACCCCCTCTGGAACGAAGATCCTGAAGCCAATCCTGACGGAAGGTCATATGTGAAGATGCTCCACTGTCGACGAGCCAAGGCTTCTCCTGAGTGGAAGAAGCTAGGGCAGTGTCTTCCTCAACAAAGAGATGCACAAACGCAGATTCTGTTGTGGCTGGGGCCGCCTTCGAGTCCTTCTCCTTAGTCTTCAGATGGGGATACTTCTACCAACACTTCTCCTCGGGATGAGTGTTCTTCCCACAATGGGGACACTTGGGCTTCTTCTCCTTCGTATCTTTCTTGTCCTCCTCCTTCTTGTCCTTGGCCTGCTCCTTCTTTTGTTTCTTCTTCTTGCCGCCACCTGTGCCGGCCGTAAATGCCTTGGTGGAGCCACTGGCTCCAACCTCTTTGAGTCGCTCGTCATGCTCCAAGACAAGCGGGGAAAGCTCCTTCCATAAGAGTGTCTCACGGGTCCTCGAAGTGATGAGGTTGGTGTAGAAGACATCATAACGGGGTGATGGCAGCTGAGTCAACAGAATCATCGCCATATCCTCAGACGATATCAGACGACCAAGAGAGGCTAGCTCGCCTCGCATATCCTCCATCTTCGTGATGTGCTCCTTCATGGAAGAAGAACCATCAAGACTGAGCATCCGCAACTTCTTCTCCAGGGAAATCTTGTGGGCAAATGTCTTGTGCTGATACAAAGACGCAAGCTTTGTCCATACTTCCGCCGCGGTCTTTAACCTGTGAAAATGTACAAGAACAGAATCATGGAGACTCATAAAAAGAAAGGAACGGGCTCGAGAGTTGAGCCTATCCCATAAGGCTGCACGGTCCACAGAGGTGCCATCGGACGAATCCACGGGGGGTCGGTCGATGGGCGAAGAAACAAGCTCCCACAGATCAAAGGTATCAAGGATGCAAGCCACCTTGCATGACCATAGGGAGTAGTTGGAACCATCCAACTTATCTTCCTTCGGAAAGGAAGGGAGAATCGGTACCTGGATAGAGGGAATCAAGGAAGGCTTCCGCACATCTGAGGCAGTCTTCACAGAAGAAACCTTCGCAGTAGATGGAACCCTCTGAGATGCATGGACTGAAGAAGGACGAGTGCGAGGAGGGTCTTCCCGATGTCGAACTTCACGATAGTCCCGCCTCCGCTCAGAGGAATGATGAGAGAGAAGCTCATCCTCTGAGTCTTCAAAGCCTGAAAACTGGTAAGACATCTTCCAATCTGCAAAATACCAAAGAAAGTTGTGCTGCTGTCGAAATAGGACCAGCAATGTGGTCACCAACCACCAAGACGCAGGCAGAGAGTGCCTACAAACACCTGGATCTGCAAAACGCAAAGAGATTTGATGTCGAACACCAGAAAAGAGACCACCAGCACCAGGAAACAGCCCGGACAGAGGTCGCCAGCAGGAAAGGAGCAGCCTGGGGTGGAAGCGACCGGCAGAGCAGCAAAACGCAGCCTGTAGGAAGGTCGCCCAGCAGCAGGAGAGGCCGCCTGGCTGCAAACGCAGAGTTGCTGCGTCACTGGATGATGTGGCAGCCCCTGCAGTCAGCGTGGACAGCAAACGCAGGCTGAACAGCCTCCTGATGCAGTCGCTTGGCTGTGATGGATCTGTTGGCAGCCTCCTGAAGCAGTCGCCTGGCTGGTGTGGATCTGTTGGCAGCAGCAGTAAGGTATATCTCTCCTAAAGGTATGTCCTCCGTGCTCTCAATCAGGTGATGATACCATGTGAGAGTGCGCAGCGAAAGAAGAACACGAACACAGAGGAGAGGAGAGAGAAAGCAGAGAATGAAGGAAGAATGTCTGCACTGACTGAGATGAATGCTGAATACACTGGAATGGACAGAACAGTCCCTGCACGCAGCCCGGAGCATCAGTGAGGGAACCAGGACAGACTGGAGGCAGAGGCAGAGGCAGCACCAATGCCGGAGACGGAGACGAAGGGAGCAGTGCCGTACCTGCAGAGAACAAGTGCTGGACTGACTGGAGGGGCTGCTATAAATAGCAGCCAGCCAGCAAACTGGCCGACCAGCCAAACTGGCCGACCTGGCCAGATTTGGCCGACCAGCCAGATCTGGCCGACTATGGCCAGATCTGGCCGACTGCCCAGAATAATGGGCAGTCAGCCCAAAAACAGCCCAGTTTGGGTTGTAAAATGCCCAAGGCTGCATGCTGACTAAAGCAGCCATAAAAAACACACTGACAGAGCTCCTTTGTCTCCTGTCAGACTCTGACAGGAGCTCACAACCAGGAGATGACAGACTGAGACTGAAGAAGAGCAGGCTAACAAAAGAGGGTGGCTAGGTGGGGTAGGTGAGCCTCGTCTATATAGGTATATAGGTGTATACGCTCTAGAGAGGGATTTCCCTGATGCATTAATTGAAGTTTGGCAGGTTTTTAAATCCTAGAGCTGGGATTGAATTCTAGGTTCATTATGGGCTGTTTCTTGATAGAGAGCGAGATTGACTCTTAGTCCGAGCTCACATGAGGGCCCAAGGGATACTTTGCCAATCTTGGCCAAAGGTGGGGAATCCATGTTCACGTATGCTCAGAGGCATTTTTGATAGGATGATCGTGTATGCTACTGTGAGATATTGATGACAGATATAGAGAGGTGCCTTGATTCTTCTCTATTTTCAGGAGTTGGTACGATCGACATCAATGATTAGGTTTTCTTCGAGGCATTTTGGTGGTGGCTTGATCACTCACTACTTGGGTATCCATGGTTCTATTTTGGTGGTCTTTGTTGTATGGCCTATGATGAGTCATTATCATTGTATCATTGTATTGTATTAGATCACCCATGATTTGTGAGAGGGTGTTGGCAGTCTAGTCTGTTCATGAGTGTCTAGGCGATGCCAGGTATTACTGAGTTTATTAGGTTTTTTTTAGTAGTCACTAGTGTGATTATTTTTTAACCTTTTATGTTGGTCAATTCAATGCTATTTATGGCATTCTTTTGGCCTATTTATTTAGGCTCTTCCTCCACATTCATTTATTCATTACTTGCAGATCTAGTGCATGCCCTGTGGAGAGAGGGAGCCGGTGCTAGTGCCCATGTAGGTAATGGCTCATTGCTATACGTGATAGTCTCGAGGTTGGGATATGGATTCCAATTCTCGAGCACATTTCTGAGTTATCCTTTGCAATATTCTTGTTTTTTTTCTCTGTCCTTTCTCTTCTGCCTTGTGTTTAGCTATCTATTTTAGCATTCTTTCATGCTTCCATTACTACATCCACTTCTGACATGGCTTATGGGACATTGACACTCTCTAGGAATGCTTTTCTTTTTAATGAAAGTTTGGTAATTTAATTAATAAATCTTGTTTTGGGGCTATTTAATGGCCAATCAACATAAAATGCATTTTTAGCTCAACACCCCCTGTTAAGCCCAAAATTGGAACCAAAAATGGATTCTACTAGCCCAAGGCCATAGGTTTCTTTTCTTTCATCCCTAGGCATCCCAACCCAAAGCAGCTAGGGCATTGGACAAAGGATACACATTGGTTACCTAGTGGCCTACCAAGACTACAAAAGTAATGGTTATCCTACCAAGGGGGCCTAAGCAATCACCCTTGAGGGGCCAAGGCATCAGACAAATGGTGCTCGAGGCCTACCAAGACATGCAAAGGCAGATGGAAGTATAGTGGACTGTTTCTTTTGGAGGGTTTTGAACTTGTGATTTGATTTAACATTAAGTGTAGGTTTTCAATCAGTGTTCATTCTATTGAGTAATGTGTGCCTCCTTCTGTGAAGAAGCTATGGGTTGTATATGGAGAGGGAAAAAAAGAGATGGAAGGTAGGGAGATTGCCCAAGGAGATTGCCATGTGAGCTGCTACGAATTTGGTGGATCCAAGTCAACCACTCTTTGATAAAAAAGGGATAAATGCACATAGATGCATGTTTACAAGGAGAGAATGCCAATGTATCGGATTATGCAAGAGGCAATGTAGATCATCATGCTCATGCAAAATGCTATGCAATGGTGCCACTTGGACAATGCTCTTAGAAGGGAATTGTTCACTTGCCCGATTGCCCATTTATAATTATCGTCATCCAAAGGAGGATAATGATATAATGTATAAAAATAATTGTCTCTAAAGAAATAAATGAATCAAAATCTTGTCACACTCAAGATAAGAAAATGGCCCTCTCTGAAAGTGAAAGGGAAAGCTGGAGGGAATCACTCTCTCCTCATCGATTTGTAGTAGGAGGGTGCATCCATGCCGATCGTGGGTAGAAGATATTGAAGAATCAAATGATTGATATGCTTGGTCAAAATGTTTGCAAAATTATCTGATGAAGGCACAAACTCTAGGCGAATAGTATTTAGCTCAACCTATTCTTTCGTGAAGTGGTAGTGAACACCAATGTGCTGTTGAGCTAAAATATGCATTACTTGCTGATTAGCCTCTTAAACATCCCAAAAACACACTAAAAATGCTCTTTTAGAGTAAAACCCTAAAACGGGGAGTGGTTTGAGAGAGTTCAGTGGAAACCCTAAAACAGGGAGTGGTTCGAGAGAGTTTAGTGGAAACCCTAATTTTTGGGGTGCCCTTCCACATCTATAAATAGAGAGGCTGCCCCCATTCAGCCATTATCCTTGTTTTTGCAGGTTACACCAGCCTACACACCCTCTGCTGCTGTTGGAGCCCAGTTTCCAGCCTGCAGCCCGCCTCCATCTGCTGTCCAGCCATCATCAACTGCAGCCACATTATCGTCAGCCCGTCCACTGCTGTAGGCTACAGCTCTCAGCTGCTGGCGACTGCTCGAGGCTGTCCCAGACTGCTATTCAGCTTGCTGTCCATCATCTCCAGGGTCAGCCAGCCTGCGTTTTCAACATTGCAGGCCTTGACATTCTCAGACATAATTTCAGCCTGCTGTTTACAGCAAACTGTGCACAGTTTCCAGCCTTCGATCTGTGGTACACTGCTGCGTTTACCAGTTTTCAACCTCCAGACTGCTGCGTTTTGGTGACCAGCCTGCTGCCATTTACTATTCAGCACTCCTACACTCCGACTAGTAGTCACAAACTTGGGATCCGTCTTCAGTGGACGTCACACTCCGACATTGGTCTGCCCTTGAGATCACTGTACACTCTTACATACATTTACATTATTCATTGACTTCAGAGTTGTATTCTCTCTCTCCCTTCTTCTGTTTGTGTTTGAGTTTTGAGTTTTGCGTTTAGGGTTTGAGTTTTGGAGTTTTGCGTTTAGGGTTTGAGTTTTGCCCTCTGTGTCTGTGTCTGTCTCTTTGTGTATCTGTCGTGGTCATACACTCTGTGTGTCCTCAATGCAAACCCTACAGTTACCTTTACATGGTATCAGAGCTAGTGCTCTTGTAAAGAGTATCCTGCGATATTGTGGAGAGCTAGTCTTTGTGTCAGGCACACAATACAACTCATAACCGAATCACAATGTCCCAGACACCTTCTTCTCCAGTTCCTATGATGTCTTATAAGGCTTCTCCATCATTGGAGACCTTGAGATAGCATTATGGACTCGGTGAGGATGACGACACTCCACCTTTACCAAATTTCACTAACATGACAGAGGAGGACTTTGAGGAGTACCATCGCAACAAATATGGTGATGTTTACACCCCTCCTACCAGTTTTGCTACCACATCCGGACCGGTTGGTGAGGCTGGCCATCTCTCTGATCATGGAGGACATACGGCATTCCGAACGTCTAGCGATCCATCTTCATTATCCCAGCCAGGTCCAATGTCAGGTTTGTACAATTCTTTTGTGTTGCATGAATCAAAACCCTCGCCTATTTCTTCTTTTGAGTTACAGGATCCGGATGGCTTTGTATATGTGAACTTCAATAGAGGGGGCTAAAGCACACGAAATTCAGGTACATCTACAGCTTCTGTTTCATTTGAGCATATCACACACACTTCTCACTTTGCTCCCACCCCACCCTCTTCTATATCACACCTCTCATCATCTTTTCAAAACCTTAGATTACACTCCACATCTGCATCACACACCCTAGGGGTTGGATCTTTCATCTCCGCTCCTAGCACCTTTTTCTTATGCTTTGCACCATGGTACTTCGTTAAGAGGAATGCCACCCTTTAACACAATGCCTCTCACCTTTCAGCACATGAGCACACCCATAACTCGTGGGACGACTGTGATGGGCATCCCCCTCACTATCCCCAGCTTCACATCTGCCATGACTACTCATACGCAAGGGTTTCCATCCTCAGTTTATGATGTGTCTTCACACTCTCCTTGGGTTACACCTACGCAGGGATTGCCATTTTCTGCTCACCGTGTTCTTGTCCCATCTCCTTGGGTCCTCATGTGGCTACCATGCCCATGCCTAGTCAACCCATCCCTACCTATGGATCCACCTTGCACACTACACGCATGCCTGGTGGGCACTCTAGGGCCCATTTCCAAGTGTACTCCACTCCCCCATCCTACACACACTACATTTTTTCACACTATGCATCTTTGAGCACTACCACTCCTGTTGCAACGGCCAAGAATGCCTTCACGGATAAGACACGTTTTAACGGGTTAAATTTCACCACTTGGTCTAATTTCATGCAACAAGTGCTTGAGTCTCAGGGTCTTTGGGACCTCGTCATTGGTCTAGTGCCTATGCCGGACCCTCGACTAGCTCACCCTAATTAGATCCGTCAATGGAGAGCCTGCAATGCCACAGTCAATGTTGAGCTGATGCAGGGATTGCTTCTTGAGTTTCACTCGCAGTTGTAGCACTTCCTGCTTTTGTCAAAGAGTTGGAGTCACCTTCTCAACCGCTATGCGGTTCGTGATCGTACTCGGCGCATCAATCTCAACTTTGAGCTTTAAGAGTTCTCTATTAAGGAAGGGGATGATCTGAAAGTCAAGCTGGCTGAATATAGGCGGTTCCTTGCCGAGTTCGCGACTAACTGGCTCTCCAAAGTCAGATGACGATCCGGTTACATTCTTCTTGAATAAGTTGCTTGACAAGTACTTCAATTTCATTTAACACATCATCTCCCAACCTAGATTCCCAACCTTTGACGAGTTTGAGCAGCGGTTCTTGTGTTACGCGAGGATGTATGATCAAGTCCACAAAAAATCCTCATTAGAGCCTTATTCATAGCAGAGGGGGTTAGTTGCCTCTTCTTTGGGAGGGGCAACATGTAGTGGCAAGAACTCATTAGATGCGAAGGCAAGCCAATCAAAGGGTGAATCCTCTTTCTCAGAGTCTAGCATTCATTTTTCGCACTCTTAGTGGTCAGCCCCATAGAATTCATTATCCTTAGTTTTTCCATTTTTTTATCTTCCATTGCATTTTCTCACACACATACACATTCATTGCATTTATTTTGAGTTATATTTTCTTTCTGTTCTGTTTTGCTTTTTTGAGTTAGATTTTCTTTCTGTTCTGTTTTACTTTGGAGCATCTCACCACTAACCTCTGTGATTGTAGATTCTCATCTCTTTTGCAGGGTTTTGTCTTTCAGTGTAGGGCTAACTTACAGATTTCTTTGGTTCTTTCTAGGCTAGAGACGTGGGGATGTGCAATGTTCCTTTCAGGGTTTCATCATCTTGGGAGTGCTTGCTTTTCTTCCAGCATGATGGTTTCCCCTCCCAATGTGGATCATACAGCATCTCTCTCGATGCTGTCATGGCAGTGGCTTCTACCTTGCTCTTCTACCAGGGTGCTTCATCCACTTCATCTTCTTTCATTCCTTATGATTCTCGGCACCATATGAAGACCGACATTAGGCTCCTCTTCCTTCTTCGGCATCTACATTCAGGTTGAGAGGGGGTTCCTGCCCTTCTTGGTATTCTACAGGCTTTAGCACTTTGTTTTCGATATCGGCTTCTTCCCCTTGTTGTACCTTACCCTTTGCATTGCATGATTACATCATCCTTGTACTAGGGTGCTTGGGCAAGTGAACAATTTTCCCATGAGGGATACTATCCAATTGGCACTTGCTGCATGAGCATTCTTCAACATGTAATATACTTTGCATCTCATTGTGCAAAGCACCACTTGCGCGGATCCTAAGCTCTTTTGACCGGCAGCTGTTGGTACCACATCACCCTCCTTTTTCATCACATGGATAGCTCATCACCTATTTTTCCTCGTCATCAATACCTTGAGTGGATTGGTTAGCTTGTTCTATTTTGTGATATGTTGGGTGTATTCTCCCTACTCCCATCCTCTGGGTTACTTTTACTCAATCGGCCACATCCCATCAAATTTACTTCACTTATTAAAAAAAAAAAACATTCCTTGTAGTTCCATCCGCCTTTGTAGGAATTGCTAGGCCACTGGGCAGCCGACGTGCACCCTTGTCTAATGCCTTGTCTTGTTTGGGGTGACTACTTGGATTCCCTTGGTAAGATAACCATTGCCTCTGTAGTCTTGGTAGGCCATTAGGCAGCCGACATGCACCCTTTGTTCGATGCCTTGGTTGCTTTGGGGTGGGACGCCTTGGGGTACATAAACATCACAATGGTTGGCCTAACCTTTTAGCTCAGTTTTGGGCCTGAGAGGGGGTGTTGAGCTAAAATATGCATTACTTGCTGATTAGTCTATTAAATAGCCCCAAAACACACTAAAAATGCTATTTTAGAGTAAAACCCTAAAATGGGGAGCAGTTTGAGAGAGTTCAATGGAAACCCTAAAACGGGGAGTGGCTCGAGAGAGTTTAGTGAAACCCTAATTTTTGGGGCGTCCTTCCACATCTATAAATAGATAGGTTGCCCCCATTCAGCCATTATCCTTGTTTTTGCAGGTTACACCAGCCCACAGCGGTTCGAGAGAGTTTAGTGGAAACCCTAATTTTTGGGACGCCCTTCCACATCTATAAATAGATAGGCTGCCCCCATTCAGCTATCATCCTCGTTTACAGGTTACACCAGCCCACACACCCTCTGCTGCTATTGGCGCCCAGTTTCTAGCCTGCAGCCCGCCTCCATTTGCGTTCCAGCTATCATCGACTGCAGCCACATTATCTTCAGCCTGTCCATTGCTATAGGTGATAGCTCTCAGCTGTTGGCAACTCCTCCAGACTATCCTAGACTACTGTTTAGCCTGCTGTCCATCATCTCTAGGGTCAGCCAGCCTGCGTTTTCAGCATTGTAGGCCTTGACACTCTCAAACACGGTTTCAGCCTGTTGTTTACAGCAGACTGTGCACAGTTTCGAGCCTCCGATCGGTGGTACACTGTTGCGTTTACCACTTTCCAGCCTCCAGACTGCTGCATTTTGGTGACCAGCGTGATGCCATTCACTATTCAGCACTCCTACACTCCGACTTGTGGTTAGAGACTTGGGATTTGTCTTCGGTGGATATCACAATTCGACATTGCTCTACCCTTGAGCACACTGTACACTCTTACATTCATTTACAACATTCATTACCTTCAGAGTTGTATTCTCTCTCTCCCTTCTTTTGTTTGTGTTTGAGTTTTTGTTTAGGGTTTTGAGTTTTTGAGTTTTGCATTTAGGATATGGGTTTTTCCCTCTGTGTTTGTGTCTGTCTCTTTGTGTATCTGTCGTGGTCATACACTCTGTGTGTCCTCAGTGCAAACCCTACAGTTACCTTTACATGGTATCAGAGCTAGTGCTCTTGTAAAGAGTATCCTGCGATATTGTGGAGAGCTAGTCTTTGTGTCAGGCACACAATACAACTCATAACCGAATCACAATGTCCCAGACACCTTCTCCAGTTCCTATGATGTCTTATAAGGCTTCTCCATCATTGGAGACCCTGAGATAGCATTATGGACTCGGTGAGGACGACGACACTCCACCTTTACCAAATTTCACTAACATGACAGAGGAGGACTTTGAGGAGTACCATCACAACAAATATGGTTATGTTTACACCCCTCCTACCAGTTTTGCTACCACATCCGGACCGGTTGGTGAGGCTGGCCATCTCTCTGATCATGGAGGACATACGGCATTCCGAACGTCTAGCGATCCATCTTCATTATCCCAGCCAGGTCCAATGTCAGGTTTGTACTATTCTTTTGTGTTGCATGAATCAAAACCCTCGCCTATTTCTTCTTTTGAGTTACAGGATCCGGATGGCTTTGTATATGTGAACTTCAATAGAGGGGGCTAAAGCACACGAAATTCAGGTACATCTACAGCTTCTGTTTCATTTGAGCATATCACACACACTTCTCACTTTGCTCCCACCCCACCCTCTTCTATATCACACCTCTCATCATCTTTCCAAAACCTTAGATTACACTCCACATCTGTCAGAAGTGGTGCAGCAATGGAAGCGTAAAGAATATGCTGAAATAAATGCTGAAACACAAGACTGAAAATAGAAAGAAAGAATGAACACAGTAGACAGATGAGAACTCAGATGTATGCTCGGGAAATAGAATCCATATCGAACACGAGACAGCAGCATACAACGGTGAGTCACTGGCTGCGTGGGCTCCTCAGCACCGGCTCCTCTCTCCCAGAAGGATCTCCACTGATGGCTGAAGCACCAAAGACTGTGGAGGAGGAGCCCTATAAATAGCCACAAAAGTGGGGAGCATAAAATGCAAGTCGGCCAGCATTTAATGCTGGTCGGCCAGCAATAAATGCTAAAAGTACATCATAAATGGCCACAAAAATGTGCCATAAAATACTGCATAAAATGCTACATAAAATGCCCAGCCTCTGCACACAGACTCACACCATGAGCTAACTAATATCTGCTAACACCCTCTCTCAGATCATGTGTGATCTGATACAATAAAATAGTACAATGATGGAGAATCATAAACTACACAACAAAGAAACACCAGAAGGACCATGGATGTCCAAGCGGTGAGTGGCCAGCCCACCACCAAGATGCCTCGGAGACTATCTGATGTCGATGTCGATCGTACCAACAACACCGGAAAATAGAGAAGACTCATAGCAGCTCTCTGTGTAATGTCACCTATGTCACTCAGGACATACAAAGCCAATCTGCCAAACATGTCTCTGAACATGTGACCATGGATTCCCCGCCTTTGGCCAAACCACCAAAGTGTCCCCTCATGTGAGCTCCAGACGAAAGCCTCTCGCTCTCTGTCAAGAAGAACAGCTCATCATGAACCCAGAAATCAACTCCAGTCTCTAGGATTTCACTGCCAGATACCGTCGATACGTCAGGGACATCCCTCTCTGGATCCTGTGCATCTATATCAAAATATAGATGAGGCACTGCAGCCCCACCAACACCCGCTCACACTCCCTCTCTGGCATAAGAGAGTCGTGAGGGATGACCTCATCACCACCACTAGAAAGCAGCCGAGGAAGGGGCAACCAAGCCCTTCCCGCGATCCGAAGAAGAGGATCCCTTCCGCGCCTTGGACTTCCCCTTGGTCGGAGGATCGGAGTCGGAGTCTGATGAAGGAGAGGACTCATCGGTAGAGTCAGCATCCCGCTTCGTCTTCTGCTCCTTCTTCCTGGAAGCCGCTAACTTCTTGTAGTCCTTCTGCAAATGTCCCT
Source organism: Lygodium microphyllum (assembly GCF_053477565.2). Classification (NCBI taxonomy): domain Eukaryota; kingdom Viridiplantae; phylum Streptophyta; class Polypodiopsida; order Schizaeales; family Lygodiaceae; genus Lygodium; species Lygodium microphyllum. The sequence goes on from NC_141155.1 coordinate 87,406,915, forward strand.
TCTTGCCACAGTGGTAACACTGGGCCTGCGACTTCTTCTTCCCGTCACCCCTCTCTGAAGCTACATAAGCCTCACCTCCATAATGTGCCGGAAGCCGCCCCTATAATCTCAAGGATGCCTCATGCTCAAGAAGCATCGAGGTCATAAGTGTAAAACTGACAGGAGTCGATGATGTCTGCGCCCGCAAAGCATTGGCCACTCCATCAAACTCCGGGGGGAGCTTGTAGAGAACCATCCCGACAAGATGCACCTCGGGAAGAGCAGATTGCATGTGCCGAAGCTGGTCCTGTACCTGCGTAACACGAAGAAGAAAAGACTGAATAGTATCTTTCGGCTCAAACTTCATCTGCTGGAGCTGGCCATAAAGTGTGACGGCCCGCATGGTGGAAGGTGCCTCGTACATCTGCTGCAACTTCTGCCATACTTCAGGAGACGTCCTACAGGAGGTAACCGCCGGTAAGACCGCTTTAGAAATACACCGAAGCAACGTCGAGTAAGCACGGGCATCGTCCGAGTTCCATGTGAGCACCGCTTTCTCATGGTTGTCCTCATCAAAGTCTTCAGGAAGAGGAAAAGGACGGAGAGGTCGAGCAAGAGCTCCACAGACGATGTACCATAGCCGCTTCCGCACAAACCAAGCTTTCATGACAGCACTCCATGTGAGATAATCAGGTCCATGTAACTTATCTTCACTTGAGGTGCACGGAGGGGCCATCTGGAGGAGGTAGAAAAGAAAAGTAGAAGAAAAGAAGGTCGTTTGGAGAGTGAGCACAGCCAAAACGCAACCAAAAACACCAAAAATAGTGAGTTCACATGCAATATAACCCAAAGGCTGACCAAAATAAGCCAAAAACTGCTGCACAAAGTGAAAAAATCAGGTTAAAACTGCCAAAAACAGTAAAACGGGCCTGAATAATCAGAAAAACAGGCAAAAATAATGCTGTAAACAGCAAAACGCAGGCTGCAAACTGAAGAAACAAGGGCTAAAGACTGTTGCCAGCAGTGTGATGAAGGAAACACGGGCAGCAAAGAGTGGAACAGTAGTAAACGCAAATCTGTCCAGAAAAACGCAAAACGCAAATGCTGAAACACTGTCGCCAGCAGCAAATCAGCAGTCGCCAGCAGGAAGGACAGCTGGCTGATCAGCAAGAAAGGTGTAAATCCTGAAATCAGCAAGAAAACACAGCACAAATAGGTTGCAGCCTGAAATCTGATACCATGTCAGAAGTGGTGCAGCAATGGAAGCGTAAAGAATATGCTGAAATAAATGCTGAAACACAAGATAGAAAATAGAAAGAAAGAATGAACACAGTAGACAGATGAGAACTCAGATGTATGCTCGGGAAATAGAATCCATATCGAACACGAGACAGTAGCATACAACGGTGAGTCACTAGCTGCGTGGGCTCCTCAGCACCGGCTCCTCTCTCCCAGAAGGATCTCCACTGATGGCTGAAGCACCAAAGACTGTGGAGGAGGAGCCCTATAAATAGCCACAAAAGTGGGGAGCATAAAATGCAAGTCGGCCAGCAATAAATGCTAAAAGTACATCATAAATGGCCACAAAAATGCGCCATAAAATACTGCATAAAATGCTACATAAAATGCCCAGCCTCTGCACACAGACTCACACCATGAGCTGACTAATATCTGCTAACAACATCTGCATCACACACCCTAGGGGTTGGATCTTCCATCTCCACTCCTAGCACCTTTTTCTTCTCCATCCCATTCTCTACCGCTTTGCACCATGGTACTTCGTTAGGGGAAATGCCACCCTTTAACACAATGCCTCTCACCTTTCAGCACATGAGCATGCCCATAACTCTTGGGACGACTGTGATGGGCATCCCCCTTACTATCCCCAGCTTCACATCTCCCATGACCACTCATGCATAGGGGTTTCCATCCTCAGCTTATGATGCGTCTTCACACTCTCCTTTGGTTACACCTACGCAAGGATTGCCATCTTTTGCTCACCGTGTTCCTGTCCCATCCCCTTGGGTTCCTCATGTGGCTACCATGTCCATGCCTAGTCAACCCATCCCTACCTATGGATCCACCTTGCACACTACACGCATGCCTGGTGGGCACTCTGGGGCCCATTTTCAAGTGTACTCCACTCCCCCATCCTACACACACTACATTTTTTCACACTATGCATCTTTGAGCACTACCACTCCTGTTGCAACGACCAAGAATGCCTTCACGGATAAGACACGTTTTAACGGGTTAAATTTCACCACTTGGTCTAATTTCATGCAACAAGTGCTTGAGTCTCAGGGTCTTTGGGACCTCGTCATTGGTCTAGTGCCTATGCCGGACCCTCGACTAGCTCACCCTAATTAGATCCGTCAATGGAGAGCCTGCAATGCCACAATCAATGTTGAGCTGATGCAGGGATTGCTTCTTGAGTTTCACTCGCAATTGTAGCACTTCCCGCTCTCGTCAGAGCGTTGGAGTCACCTTCTCAACCGCTATGCAGCTCATGATCGTACTCAGCGCATCAATGTCGACTTTGAACTTTAAGAGTTCTCTATTAAGGAAGGGGATGATTTGAAAGTGAAGCTGACTGAATATAGGCGGTTCCTTGCCAAGTTCGCCACTAGTGGCTCTCCAAAGTCAGATTGCGATTAGGTTACATTTTTCTTGAATAAGTTGCTTGACAAGTATTTTAATTTCATTCAACACATCATCTCCCAACCTAGATTGCCAACCTTCTACGAGTTTGAGTGCCGGTTCTTGCGTTACATAAGGCTGTATGATGAAGTCCTCAAAAAATCCTTATCAGAGTCTATTCAGAGCAGAGGGGGTTGGTTGCCTCTTCTTCGGGAGGGGCAACCACTAGTGGCAAGAACTCGCTAGATGCGAAGGCAAGCCAATCAAAGGGTGACTCCTCTTCCTCAGATGGAACCAAAGAATCTAGACCTATCTGGCAGCAACTCCCTAAGAAAAATTGGTTTTGCACACAATGCCAGAGAGCAGACCATGTGGATGAGGAGTGTTGCTCCAAGGCCCAACGTCTTCCACCTAAAAAGCCTTAGCAAACCGTTGCGACTGCAGAGTTCAGTGGGGCTATGTTCTGAGCTCTGGCTTCATCTGCTCCTTCAACACTTGTCGTTGTTGTTGTTGGACATGTGGCTCGAGTACAGCCTTAAGGTCCATCTCTTTCACTACCCTGAGGGATTGACTGATTGGTCTGCAGGTTCTGATCTCGTTGCACTTCATGCATCAATCTCCCCTTCCTCTCCACCTCGTCAGGTGTCCCTTGGCAGAGCCCTGCTACTAGACATACGCCATGTTAGCCACCTTCTTCGACTCGCATGCCTCTAGGTCCTTTCAGATACCCTAGGTCAGTCTAGCATTCATTTTTCACACTCAGGCCCATAGGATTCATTATCCTTAGTTTTTCCATTTTTTTGTTTTCCGTTGGATTTCCTCACATACATACACATTCGTTGCATTTATTTTGAGTTAGATTTTCATTCTGTTCTGTTTTGCTTTGGAATATCTCACCACTAACCTCTGTGTTTGCAAATTCTCATCTCTTTTGTAGGGTTTTGTCTTTCAATGTAGGGCTAACTTGCAGATTGCTTTGGTCCTCCTTGGGCTAGAGACGTGGGGATGCGCACCATTCCTTTCATGGTTTCATCATCCTAAGAGTACTTGCTCTTCTATCAGCATGGCGGTTTTCCCTCCCGAGGCGGATAGTACAGCATCTCTCTTGATGCTATCATGGTGATGGCTTCTACCTTGCTCTTCTAGCAGGGTGCTTCATCCTCTTCATCTTCTTTTATTCATTATGGTTCTCGGCACCATATGAAGACCGACATTAGGCTCCTCTTTCTTCTTCGGCATCTACATTCAGGTTGAGAGGGGGTTCCTACCCTTCTTTGTATTCTACAGGCTTTAGCACTTTGTCTTCGATATCGGCTTCTTTCCCCTGTTGTACCTTACCCTTTGCATTGCATGATTACATCATGCTTGTACTAGGGCGCTTGGGCAAGTGAACAATTTTCCTACGAGGGACACTATCCAAGTGGCACCTGCTGCATGTAGTATACTTTGCATCTTATTGCAGAGCACCACTTGCGCGGATCCTAAGCTGTTTCCATTAGCGGCTGTTGATACCACAGGACCATCCTTCTTCATCATGGATACCTCATCACCTATTTTCCCTCGTTATCGACACTCTGAGTGGATGGGTTAGCTTATTTTGTTTTGTGACGTGTTGGGTGTATCCTCCCTACTTCTGTCTTCTGGGTCACTTTTACTCAATCGACTGCATCCCATCAAATTTAGTTTACTTATTAAAAATAAAATAAAATCCATGTAGTTCCATCCGCCTTTGTAGGGCTTGGTAGGCCATTGGGCAGTCGACGTGCACGCTTTGTCCGATGCCTTGTCCTCTCTGGGGTGAATACTTGGATTCCCTTGGTAGGATAACCATCGCCTTTGTAGTCTTGGTAGGCCATTGGGCAGCCGACGTGCACCCTTTGTCCGATGCCTTGGCTGCTTTGGGGTGGGACGCCTTGGGGTACATAAACATCACAATGGTTGGCCTAACCTTTTCAGCTCGGTTTTGGGCCTGAGAGGGGGTGTTGAGCTAAAATATGCATTACTTGTTGATTAGTCTCTTAAACAGCCCCAAAACACACTAAAAATGCTCTTTTAGAGTAAAACACTAAAACAGGGAGCGGTTCGAGAAAGTTCAGTGGAAATCCTAAAACGGGGAGCGGTTCGAGAGAGTTTAGTGGAAACCCTAATTTTTGGGGCGCCCTTCCACATCTATAAATAGATAGGCTGCCCCCATTCAGCTATCATCCTTGTTTGCAGGTTATACCAGCCCACACACCTCTGTTGCTGTTGGCGCCCAGTTTCCAACTTGCAGCTCGCCTCGATCTGCTGTCCAGCCCTCATCGACTGCAGCCACATTATCTTCAGCCTGCCCATTGCTGTAGGCGACAGCTCTTAGTTGCTGGTGACTGCTCCAGACTGTCCCAGACCGCAGTCCAGCCTGCTGTCCATCATCTCCAAGGTCAGCCAGCCTGCGTTTTCAGCATTGCAGGCCCTGACACTCGCAGACACTATTTCAGCCTGCTGTTTACAGCAAACTGTGCATAGTTTCCAGCCTTCGATCGGTGGTAGACTACTGCGTTTACCAGTTTCCAGCCTCCTATTGGTGGTACACCGCTACGTTTACCAGTTTCCAGCCTCAAGACTGCTGCATTTTGGTGACCAGCTTGCTACCATTCATTATTCAGCACTCCTACACTCCGACTGGTGGTCACATGCTTGGGATCCGCATTCGGTGGATGTCACAATCCGACATTGCTCTGCCCTTGGGCACACTATACACTCTTACATTCATTTACAGCATTCATTCACTTCAGAGTTGTGTTCTCTCTCTTCCTTCTTTTGTTTGTGTTTGAGTTTTGAGTTTTGCGTTTAGGGTTTGAGTTTTGCCCTCTGTGTTTGTGTGTGTCTCTTTGTGTTATTGTCATGGTTGTACACTCTGTGTGTCCTCAGTGGAAACCCTAGCAATTTCCTTCACACGTACAAGAAATAGTGAGAGAGAAGAGAAACTCAGAAAACAAACAAAAACAAGATGATGAAGATTGAATCATGGTATGTGTAGAATAGTTTATACAGTAGAGCCAAAGCTTAGAAGATGACTGCACTGTCTTGTTTGAATTAGGCGGTAACACTTGTGGGGAATGTGCAGTGTGAAGGGGGTGAAACATAGTCCTATGGGCAATGGGCTATCGAAGTAATTACTAGAAGGTGAAGGACAATTGTCGAGAGAGTAGGACGTAGTCCTTTGATGCCGTGAGGGATGAAGAATATCACCAGCTAGCAAGGGAGTGAAACACACAGTCCTCACATGCCGGGAAGTGGACCAGAATGCAGAACATACCAGTAGAATACCACAGTAAAACACCATAGTAGAATCCGAGGTAGGGATGGATGTGAAATCTATGAACCGTGATGCCCTTCTTGCAGGGTGTGAACGGCAATGGAGAGGATGGAGAAAGAAGAGAAGAATGTGGAAGAGAGTGAGAGTGTCAGAAGGAATGAATGTGTGGGATGGTTGTGTGTAAATGAGGGGAGAGGTGACCTATATATAGGCCCCGGTTGTCTAGGGTGGTGCACCACTTTGTGATGCCCACTAAAAAATGTCTAGAATTAGGGCGCTAGCCCTTTTTTGGGGATGTGTTTGCGAAACCCTAACCGAAGCAAATAAACCGAAAAAGTGGTTTCTCAACCTTCTGTCTTAGGCCCAAAAAGGGAAGAAAAAAGAGGAGTGAAGAGAAGTAAGGAGAATATGTAGAGAATCCATGAGATCCAAGATTTCCACTTGAAAGGTAACCCGTAGTAAGGAATAACAGACAAGATGAATTGTAGAATTCGACTCCACCTCGGGAGGGAAGCCACTAGCTCCATAACTCCATGTTGGAAGGAATTCGAAGGCCTCATCTCACCAAGTCGTGGTTGAACCTCCAAGGCTCTGATCTAGGTGGTACTTGAAGATCCTAGGCATTGATAGGAGAAATGATTCCTTGAAGACAACCATCCCCAAATAGTAAATGGTGGGTGAAAAACTTCATGATGAGTTGGTACCCCCTCTGAGGGTGGAAATGCAGGGGCCCCCTTTGAAGCCAAAGAAGAAGTAGAAGCCCTCGGGGAGAGCAAAGAAAGAACATCCCCTTTGTGAGAGATAGGAAACATGAAAACTCATGGATCATGGACTCGGAATCAACTAATGATGAAGAAAGTGTTGCTAGGCATGATCGGGGGTGCCAAAGATGTTGAAGAACTCCCAGAGATAGATTCTTGAACTTGAGGAATTGAGGATGGGAAAAGGGGAGGTTCATGTTGAGCCAAGGGTGATTGACAGTTGTCGTCTCTCAGTGGAGCGAACTATGGAGCTGAAGTAATGGAAGGTATTGAACAACCACTCTTGCGAAGGAGTGGACTAACGAGTAGATTGTATCCAAGAATCATTGTCTCTTGGCGGAGCGGACTGTAGAACCGTGGGCCGTGGAAGCCACTGGACTTGAAAATAGGTGAGTGGGAAACCTTTGCTGGCAGGAGGGTATAGTGCGTGTCAATCCTCTAGGTGCTCGAGAGGACTTAGTGTACATTGTATGCGTCTTATTGCCTTGAACTTAAAAATTTGATAGCCGGTGTAGAGTAAACTTTGTGGCCTAAAAGGGAGAGGTGGCATAATGAGTGCTTGGGGATAGACATGTACTCTGGTAGTGTAGGGAGCAAAGATTGATGTCGGCAAGCATCAGTGGTGTGTCCGGTGATGTCGCATAGGAGCACCCAGTTGTCTATCCATCTGCCTGAGGAGAAGTCATAGCACTAGAGTGTCAACCTGTAAAAGGGAGGGTGGGAAGGAGAAGATGAGAAGGATGTCTCCTAGTGATGCAACGGAAATAGGGGGGAAATTAGTAGATGATGCCGAACCCGCAACCTATCTTTGCCTACTTGAGTGTAGAGGATCTTTGCGGCTCTTTGAGCACTTCTAGCTCTGATACCATGTTAGATTAATAAGTGTGCTGTGATACCATGTCAAAATATACCATGAACTAGAGAGATAGCAGGGTTTGCATGTAGAAACACAGTGTGTACGAAAAACACTGAGAGAGAAGAGAAATTCAAAAAACAAAAAAGAATTAAGATGATGAGGCAGTGAATCATGCTATGTGAAGAAAAGCTGATACATTGGAGCTGAAGCTTAGAAGATGACTGCACTATCTTGCCTAAATCAAGCGGCATTACCTATTGGGAATTTGCGTTGTGAAGGGAGTGAAACACAATCCTCCAGGTAGTGGGCTGTCTAAGTAATCACTGGAAGGTGACGGAGAGCTGTCGAGGGAGTGGAACACAGTCCTCTGATGCCATCAGTGATAAAGAAGATGATCACGAGCTATGGAGGGAGTAAAACACAGTCCTCACATGCCGTGAAGTGGGCCAGGCTGCAAAATGCTGTAGTAGAATACCATTGTAGAATGTGGTAGTAGAATGCCAAGTGGGGATGGATGCAAAAGCCACGAACCGTGGTCCATAATGTCCTCCTCGTAGGGTGTGAACGGTAGTGGAGAGGATGGAGAAAGGAGAGAAGAATGTGGAAGAGAGTGACAAAGTGTTAGAAGGAATGAATGTGTGGAATGGTTGTATGTAAATGAGGGGAGAGGTGCCTTATATATAGGCCCTAGCTGTCTAGGGTGGTGCATCACTGTGTGGGCGACCATTAAAAAATGTCTAGAATGAGGGCGTCGGCCCTTTTTGGGGCTGTCAGTGCGAAACGCTTACTGAGGTGAATAAACCAAAGAAGTGGTTTTTCAACAAGACTGTGTTTGATTAGTGCAATATTGCTCAACTAATTGAAGGATGTACTTCTGTTGTGAGATAAAAATACTATCCCTTGATGGAACTACCTCCAAATTCAAGAAATAGGACAACTAACCAAGGTTACTCATCTTGAATGTGGAATAAATATAGGCCTTTATATCTACTATGGTAGTAGAATCCAAGCTTGTGATAAATAGATCATCAACATGTAGAAAAAGTTAGAATATAGATGATCCCTTGTGAAGTAGATTTTACATATAATTTTGGGTCATAATGGGCAGAATGGTAACCATGAGTTCTAAGAAAATCGTCCATCCTAACAGGGTGCTTGCTTCAACCCATAAAGAGCTTTTTGCAAGCGAAAGACCTTATCTTTACAGTTCGTAGAAGGAAATCCGGGAGGCTGCTCCATGTAGACTTCGTTCTCCATATAATCATTCAAGCACTTTTGACATCCATCTTATAGAGTGGCCAATTGTGGTGAACAAGTAGTGCAATCAATAGATGGAAGGATGTTAATCATGCAGTGGGTATGAAGGTCTCCTTATAATTTATGTCATGTTTTTGTTGAAGGAGCCCCTAAAGTGGAGAATTCATTGAGAAGTTATTGATACTTAGCTAGCTTGGCCTTAAGGTCATCGTGGTTATTAGTGATTTTAGAGTTTTCAAGCTCATGATCGAGACTTATATGACAGATCCTATCTTGAGCTGCATAGTGATTAGTCAAGTGTTCCTACTTCTTTGAAGCTAGGTCAAAGTGATGTAGGTTTGAGTGAAATTCAGGAAGTAGACCTTGCATCAACTTGACTATAGTGGAGGTATTTTTGGCCTTCCATGAGCGGCCAATCTTTGGTGGAACAAGGCGCGTGTCTGGTTGGGGTTCCAACCCTCGGACAAGGTTCCACAAGTTCTGAGAATCTAGTACATGTCTCATCAGGTTTGACTAAGTGGAATAGTTAAACTGATTAAACCAAGTCTTATCAGCAAAAGCATGCTTGGCTAATGAGGATGAAGAACTATGAGGTTTTTGGAAAGAAGAATAAGGGGGATAGTAGGAAGAGGGATGGGGATAGGTGGGTAGGCAAGAATAGAGGGGGATAGGGTGGGACCTGGGTAGATTGAGAGGGACCCACAAGTATGTGTGGAGAAGGCATAGGGACTCTTAAACCTTACACAACAGTTGGGGCTGAGGCATAGTGGTATAACCAGATGGTCCTCCAGGACTTGCCATGCTGGCAAACAATGGTATCAATTGGTCTACACGTGGGTAAGCTTGGGTAGGCATCCCATGCTATGAATATCTTAAAGGTGGGTAAGGTGGAGGATGAATCTCTTCCATAGGTGCATGAGCACCAGTCAAAGTGAAGACGTAGAGGTTCTAAAGGTTATGCCTATGTTTGAAAAATCCCTTGGTGTGGTGTGTGAAGTGATATGCGATGTCTAAAAGGGAAATGTAAATGGTATGAATGGTGATGGATATACAATGGAAGAAGTGGGTGGGATCGTTGGGTTTTGAAATTGAGGTGTAAATGATGTAGATGTATTGAATTGATTTTGTCGATTTAATGATGGGAATTAAAATGAAGATGAAGATATAGAATGCAATGAAGATGAAACACTAAACTCATTCTGATTTTGAGAAGCATAATTCAAAGAAGGAAAAGTGGAAGAAGAGCTATCAAACTTATTCTTATAATCCCCTCCACATGTGTCAATATACAAGAATTGATCTTCAAGGAACCTTTTCCATAATCAACATGCGGAATTCTATCTTTCTCATGATCTTTACCAAAATGATACAAAGGAATAGAAGTAAAAGAGGAGGAATGAACAAAAGTCGAAACTTATGTACCTTGCATCGGAGTAGAAGGAAGAATTTGGAAAAAAGGGACATACTCCAGATCTTTTTCTCCAATAGGGGGGCCCATCTTTGATGGAGGTCTTGATGGCCTTGCAATATTGTTAGATATATATGCAACATTTAAAGAGAAAGAACCATAGATACCATCATTGAATAGCTGTGCTCGAAGTGCAAATCTTTTGTCAAGCTTTTTGATCTTCTTTGCTCTATGAGCAATGATCAACTTAAGCTCCTCATTAGTAATAAGATGAGGTCTAGTCTCTAGGGCAGTTAAAAGTATATCCACCTGTGTTGTGGAACCTCGTAGGGTAGGTTGTGGAACTTGCTCTCGCTCTCAACATAGGATGCTTTAGAGACCGAGTTGGTATGGGACTGTTCAACGTCATCGTCCCTCTATTGTTCTTGTTTTTGAAGATGGGCTTTTTGATCAAGGGCATAGGTTTCTTCAATGAGTACCTAGCTTTGATACCATGTAAAGAAATGCTCAACTATAAAACACAAACACAATCGTGTGACAAGCCGCATAGATTGATAAAGAAACATAATTAGGGTTAGGGTAATATAGAGACAATGAGCACAGAAGATGAAAGAAATTGAATAATGAATAATGAATTAATACAATGCTCAATACAACAAATAAATTATGCAAGGTGAATATTGAACCTCGAACTCCTGTGCCTTAGGGACTAGGGTAGAGAGTATGAGCATAAGAGTGTTGTACTTTGATGGATCACGAAAAGCAGCATGCAGCCTCCAACAGTGTTTGGCAGCAGCAAATGCAGCAGTAAGAGCTAGATCAGTGATAGACGAAATCGGACAATGCAAGAAACAACAAACAGAGCAGTCTGTGATGGCATGACAGTTGTACAGCAGGTCTGATCAGCAAAACACAGATTGCAGTCCATGTGGTAGCTGATGGTGACAATAGAATCAATAAACTCAAGGGCCGCAGGCCATGTGGCAGGCTGGCGACAGCTGGCAGAGTCCAACGGTAGGAGTAGACAATGAATCAGCAGTAAATGCAGGCTGTAGACTGGTCGCAAACTGATGGAGATGGCTAATGAGGAGGCTCCAAGTCTTGGACAGCAGCAAAGAGCAGCTCGAACTGAGATATCCTGAACGGGGTGTGGGTAGTAGAGAAGCACACCAGCAATATGCAAAACAGGAATAATGTTGAGTGGTGGGCAGCTTGTCTATTTATAGATGGCTGGGTCCTCCCAAATTAGGGTTTGACTTATGGGACACAAACACTCTCTAGGAATGCATTTCTTTTTAATGAAAGTTTAGCTTCTTTTAGGGCTGTTTAAATGGCTAATCAACATATAATGCTGTTTTAGCATAATAATTAGCACACATGCTATTCTATGTCTTTTTTTGTGTACATCTTCTTCTTGTGAGACTCGGCTTGAGTTAGCTGAGGACATTAGGAGTCCTAACACTTCCATTGTTTGTTAGCCTTTCTTGTGTGTCAATTTCCTCCATTATAGGGGCATGAAGTGAAGATTAGGTTTTTTGACCTTGGTTATTTACCCACTATAAGCTTCAAATTGGTAGCTTGGGATGCCAATCAAAAGGAGGAATGGGCTCCAAGGGAGATAGAAGATCCTTAACTTCATGCCAAACCAGTCAATAGTGTATCCTTAGATCATATCTAGCAGAAGCAGCCAAAAATGACAACACATCCTAGTCATCAACCACATTGTAAATATAATTAATGCCATTCGTCAATAAAGTAAGCTCTTCTCGGCTCATGGACAGCTAGTGGTTCAACAAATACTTTGCTCCAATGATTTCTTTCCAGTTGCAAAGAGTTGCCTTGCTGTGTTGATTGAGGAGTTCATTGGAGGCACACAAGAATCTTTTGTCAACTGTGGATTAACTAATTGGAGAAAGGACAGCTTGATATCTTGTCCTCAAAGTGATCAAAAACCATTTCCCAATGAGAGATTGTCCAATTATCAAAGGCTGTCATTAGCATAATAGATCAGGGCTGTTTTTGTCGAAGAAACTATAGCAACAATGTAGCTTTTAATCCTACATGTGATATGAATATTGAGAATATTTTGACTACTGTGCATATTTGGGAAGCACACTTAAACAAAAACCATCAACCTGATGTCCTTCCTATTTGTCCTAGTTTTCCAAAGAATGTCACAGACATATACATTGATATATCAATATCTACTTTGTGCCACTGAACATGTGGAAGAGAGAACTGAATTTATGCCATTCTTATGGCTTCAACAATCTTGAGACAGGCATGAAGAGACCAAATGGATAATTTCCAGTAGTCCAGATTTTGACACAATCTCTGAAGCACCCATCGAACCATTTGCTGCAGTTTGAGATTCCAACCCAATGCATAACCCAGATGTCTAACCACATGACCTTGCAGGGAAATTTCTCCAGGTTGAAGAAAGCAGGTCAATTCCTGTTCCTTCATTGCAAGCTTCTTAGATTTAAAAAAATGGCCCCATAAACCTGCAGCCATACAAAAAACTCCAATGCACATGTAAGAATGGCAACATCATGTTGACTGTTCCTGGGCATAAACAGGGAAAGATCCGTATAAGTATGTGCCAAGAAGTGCTTCCCATATGGTAACTTCAATCCATGTAAACTGCCAATTTTAGTATGAGAGAAGAGGGTGTTTGGCTTCCTCATAAAGTAAGGCACTCAATGGAAAGCCTTGATGAACCGATCTGTTCAATCACAATGAATTGTACAAGCTATTTTCCAGCGTGAGGGAAGCTTTGATATGTGCATAGAGCCTGAAGAGGCCTGCTTCAATTTAGGTCCAAATCCCAATTTGGTTAGTGTCAATGCAAGGTAATCCCAACTCAAAGACTCGAATGCGTCTTCAATGTCTATGTGTGGTATAAGCACATCTCCCTTTAGCATATTCTATAGCAATACACAAGCGAGCAATATTGTCATTTATTTGTCTTCTGGGCACAAAGCCGTATTGAGCAAAGATGCAACCCATCATGCAAACAACTTGTCATTTTAGCAAACAACTTGGTGGTCGATTTGTAAACCGTGTGCATTACGTTTATTGGCCTTCAATCAGAGAGAGTGATTCACAAAGCTGCTTTTTAGGAAACAGTTTAACCAAACCCTCTTGATGCATGCTTTAGATTCTCATTGCATGCCTCATTTATCATGGAAGGTATTGATCTGCCAAGCAAATTCCAATATGCACTAAGAAATTCCACTGTCAAGCCATCCCATCTAGGTGTTTTGCATCTACCCAATAAGTGCAAAGCATCGTTCAACTCAGCCATAGTGAAAGGTTCTTCCAATCCCCAAGCATCCAGATGAGAAATAATGTTGAACATGATGTAAGACAGTTGATCTAGCTTCAACCATATTAGGAGTACCAAAAGCAGGGGCAGTAACAAATCAGCATAATGCTGTTTACAACAGCACTCAACTCTATCACAGATTTTGTCCATTGGCCAGCCGCAATTTTGACTCTGCAAATATTTTCTTTTTGTTGAGACTCTTGGAGGTTGTTAAACAAAACTGTAGATGAACAGCATGATCCACAATAGCTATTTGTCTAGCTCTTGTCACCCATTTGTATAATATACACTGATCATTTTTCATAATGACATGCTTGCCATGCCACAATGTTTCATGCTTTGTATCCTGCAGCTGTCAAATATGAGAAGCTAGCAACAAAAATGCACATGTTTGTTTAGCTTCAGTTGCATTGTGTCACACATGCATACACTATCAGCACACTCAATTGTTATAACATTATTGAGTGACATCTTCCTGCCCAGTGAGTTGAAACAGCATTTCTTGCATTAGAGTGAGTGGGAGTGTGAGAATTTACTTTTGTTCTTTTCCTCAGTTTTTTGTCATTTTAACTAGGAGATAATCACATTGAGAAATGGTTTTGCATTGAAAGATGTACTTTGAAATTGATAAGACTGTTCAAGCACAGTAGTTTCTTTGTAAACCTGCTTATTTTGCTAGAGCTTATTGCTTTGTATTCTACATTGATGGGTCTTGTCTAATAAAGAGGACTGGTGCTAGTGGATTATCAGATACCACGTTGCAAACTAGAAGATCTTCAAGGGGGTGATCCGCAAACCAATGCAAGGATTCTGCGTGAAGTACTTGGAGGGAAAAAAGGACCGATTGCTGATGCTTTGGTAATTTAATGCTATATGAAACCTTCTGTATGGGATGGCTTAGTATTGCTTCTTTACAAGATCCTGTCAGAAGAAGTTGTGTAATTCTGTCTACTTAGGGCTCAATTGTATCATTAAACTTAAGCTGTCTTACTTATGTTGCCCTTATATTATCCCTCCATGTTTGTTGAATTGAGGCTGATTGCCATGGCAAGAACATCCATCATGCTGCTATAATTTTGTTGTTCAAGAGTTAAATGCTAATAGCTCAATCTCCTGACAGAATATCCTTCATTGAACATGAATTCACACCATTTGGAGACTGCATCTGAAGTTTTATGCTAGGATTCTAGGGTTCTAAGCTTTCAAGTCCTCACCAGCATTTGGGATTGGTCCAAATGAAGGAGTCTATGCAAACTTTGATCCTGCCAGCTGCAAAGCCTATTGTGCTTGAGCTGGTGAGCTTGTCGAATACATAATTGGATTGGGCTTGAAGATCCAAGTGCAAAGAAGCCGAGTGAAAAGATCCAAATATTGGCTGGCTATTCTTTTGGAATAGAAAACACAGGTGGGTGTGGTGTTGAGCTAAAAATGCATTAGCTTCACTTAAACAGCCTCAAAACATACTTAAGTAAGGAAGAAACCTTGTTTATTTAAAAATAAATGTTTTCCTAGAGAGTATCTGTATCCCATAAGCACGAACCCACTTGGGAGGGCCCAAACTTTCTATAAATAGGTATGTTGCCCTCCATTCATCCTTAATCTCGTTTTTGCAGGTTTTAGGTATTTTCAGCTTGCTGACCACATCCCATTCCTAGAGGACATTGCAGTCCAAGCTGTCCATTGCAGCCTTCACTCATCTGGCACTTGTTTCCAGCCCTCCATCATCATTTTGCTGCTGTTTCCAGCCAGGCGACTGCTGCTGTCCGTCATCTAGCTGTTGTACAGCTTGCCATGTCAACATACTTTTTTTGCAGGCCCCAATTGCCGCCTTGCAGATTTTCTCTCTCCTCAGCCTGTCGTTGCCAGTTTTCTCTCTCCTCCAATTGTTGCCATCATCTCCCTAGCTTGTTGCTGCTATTTTCTCTCTCCTCTCAGCCTGCGTTTGCTGTTTTCTCTCTCCTCCCAGCTGCATTCATTGTTTTCTCTCTCCTTACATGCGTTTTTAGTATTTCGTTCTCCTCACTTGTGTTTTTAGTCTTTCTCTCTCTTGCATTGCCGTTTGCATCAGATTCAGCCTTCCTTGGCTGCGTTTGTTGGTGTTTGACATCCGAAGGCTGCCTTGTTGTGATTTGGAATGCGTTCGGAGTACGACACACTCTCTAGCTCATTATCCCTGCCCTGATCCTTGAGATATAGGAGTTCAAGGTATAATATTCATTCATTACATAGTGTATTTGCTATATGAGCATTGTATATTTAATAATCATATCACTTGATTCATTCATTGTGTTCATTGTCTCTGAGTTAACCTAACCCTAACTGTTTTCTTCTATCAGTCTGTGCTTTGTTAAATGGTGTTATTTGTGTTTCTGTGCTAGGGTATTTCTTACATCCTTTCAGCCTTCATTAAGTGCATCGCATGTTGGATTTCATGTAGAATCACATGTATTTTCATTTATCACACCAGGGGGTTCTTCAAACTTAGGCACAACCGTTAGAATCTCATCTCTTCCTCAGCTGGGTGGTGTTCCATCTTGTCCTTACACACTTTTGAGATCATTGTAGCTTGGATATTCTCCCTAATCTCTCCTGAGTATGGATTAGTTGATGCCACAGTTTGCCTCCATAGCATTACCTAGTGGACCCTCTGTCATTATGCTGTGTCTTAGTCGCCATTTGGACAGGGCTTATGTGTCCTTGTGTCTCCACCTCCACAGATACCTTATGGAAACATTCATGTTTTAGTACCTTCGCATCAATCAACACTCATTGGACATATCCTATTTCTATCTACCCATCTCTTTTCCCTCCTTATCAGAGACCACTACCACCACCACCACCATTATCTTATCCTCCATATCCATCTTACCCCACATTCTCGACACCTCACGGCTCTACCTCATCTTCCGCGATGCATACATTCAATGACAAGACTGGTTTTAACGGGTTAAACTTTACAACTTGGTCAAACTTGATGAGACACGTCCTTGACTCATAAAACCTATAGGATCTTCTATAGGGGTTGGAACCCCAAACCGATCTCGCACTTGTTCCATACGAGGTCGTCCACTCATGGAAGGCTAGAAATGCCTCTGTTATTGTCGAGCTGATGTAAGGCTTATTGCTAGAGTTTCATTCTCAGCTTCAGTATTTTGACTTAGCATCAGAGCAATAGGCACACTTCATTGACTGCTATGCGGCTCGAGATAGGACCTGTCGAATAAATCTTAAGCTCTAAAACTTTAAAATCTCTGATCGGGTTGACTTGAAAGTCAAGTTGACTAAGTATAGACATCTCCTTGCCGAATTCTCCACTACAGGGACTTCTAAGTCCTCTGACGATTAGGTCACATTGTTTCTTAACAAGTTGTTGTGTAAATATTTCAATTTTATGCAACAAGTGGTTTCTCTGCTTAATTTATCCACATTCTATGAATTTGAGTGTTGGCTATTGCATTATGCACGGCTGTTTGATCAGTTTCATATGAATAATCCCTTAGAGGGGCCTCTTGTTGCGCATTCTCAGAAGGGGTAGCAACGGAAGGGTAAAAAAAATTCAAACTTCAAATCAAGATCAAAATAAAAAACAAAATCCAGCAAGGGAATCACAAGGAAACTCCCAGTCTCAACTCAAACCTGGGTGGCAGAATGTACATAAGAGGAGTAGGTATTGTCAACATTGCCCAAAGACTAGCCATTTTTACGATGAGTGTCGATCAAAGGCACGAGACACTGCACCAAAATCCAAGCCACCAACCCCCACTCCTCAGTTGAGCAACCCCCATCAGGGGAGTCAAGGTGATAGCAAGGGGTAGTGGAAAGGTTAGACTCATACTGCCACTGGTCAACAATCTTAGTCGACAATGTTCTCAACTCTAAAGGGCTTATCTGACTAGTTTGCAGAGGCCCACATCGTCTCTGTAGAGACATCCGATGGAAGTCTCGTCCATATCTACGAGTTGCCGCTTGATGAGGTTATCACAGAGGCCCACTCGTCATAGCCGAGCACATCGGCACTTGTTTGGATAGTGGATAGTGGAGCTACACATCACATGACTCCTATAGAGGACATCTTGCATACCCGAGCATTTGCAGCTAGATGGATCTGCGTAGGAAGCAACTCCTCGATCAAGATCCAGACTTAAGGTTGCATCAGTTTTGCCACTAACAAGGGTATGGATCTGGGTTTGCTGGACAATGTATCTCATGTTCCTTAGCTTGGAGTGAACTTGTTATCTGTTCAACAACTGTGCCGGTTGAGGCGAGCAGTTTTCTTTACAGGGACCACAGCCAAGGTCCTTGACTTTTTGATTGGTTTAGTGATTGCTCGCGGTGAGGCACAACCTAATGGCCTATACCACGACCCGTTTTCTTACCAAACTGATAGTTGAGGGCTTCGTGTTCCATAGCTTCTAGACATTAGTCACATCTCGGGAGCCTATGAACAATGAGCATCTTTGGCATTTCCACCTAGGGCATCTTGGCTACGACTCTCTTTATTAGTTGTCTCACTATGAGATGGTTGAGGGCCTTCCTTGCTTGAAGCTAGCTCAAGATGTCTGTAAAGCATGTCAGCTCGAGAAGTAGCATTGTATCCCATTCCCTCAGCAGTCTACACATAGAGCTAAGGTACCTCTTAGATTGATTCCCGTTAATCTTTTTGGGCCAACTAGTGGATGATCATTCGAGATACATATGGGTGTACTTCTCAAGTATAAGTCTAATGCTTTCACATATTTCTGTGCTTGGATATTACTGGTTTATAATCAGACGGGTCATTGTATTGGTTGCATGAGAAGTGATAGTAGTTGTGAGTTCATCTCTCTCCCACAAGTTTTTCGAGTTTCTACAGTAAGCCTAATGGCCTATATTTAATGACACAATACTTATCCCAATCAATAGTTGAAGGCGTCGAGTTTCATACTTTTCATGGCTTAGCTGTAGCCAAGAATCCTTTGGATGAGGAGTGACTTTGGCATTTTTTGCTTAGGCAACCTTGCTTACAACTCCTTATATGAGTTTTCACACCAATAGATGGTTGAGGGCTGTACTACAACATATCTACATATACTATATTGATTCATACTAGGTCTACAAGACTAGATTAGGGAATATAGAGTAATCTTAGGCCAAAACAGGGTTCCTATAGGGTGTAAGCCTATTTGAAACAACCATAGGAATTAGAAAGCATGCACATGGCATTTATAAGTACTATAGGGCATTCCAAAGTTTCCAGAAGATATCTATAGGTACTACAACATATCTACAGGTACTACATGGATTCATACTAGGTCTATAACGTTAGATCATGTTGTGTAGGGTAATCTTAGACAATAACATCACGCATCCATGTCTATCAAGCACAATTCCCACACTTCACTGCTACTGCATTCTATGAAGGGTAGAGTCCTTGATTTTTTAAGGAAATCATGCAATGCAAAGGAGAGGTACAACAAGGAAGGGAGCCGCCTAATATTGAAGACAAGTGCTGAATCTTGTAGAATACTAAGAAGGGTAGGAACCTCCACTCAACCTTGGATATCAATGCCGAAGAAGGAAGAGGAGCTTGATGTTGGTCTTCATGTGGTGCTAAAAACCATGAAGATAAGAATGAAGCACCTTGACTGGAAGAGCAAGGTAGAAGTTACTGCCATGATAGCGTCAAGAGAGATGTTGCATGATCCACCTCTGGAGGAAAAGCCTCCATGTTGGTAGAAGAGCAAACCTCTTAGAAAGAGGAAACTAGGAAAGGCGCATCACATGTCTCCAGCCCAAGAAGGACTAGTGCAAACTTGCATGTTAGGCCTAAACCCTATAAAAGAGCTCAGAATATAGTTACCTAGAATAGGGAACGGGAACGGGACCCCCTGGAACGGGGGGAATGTCCAAGGTCGGGGAACGGGAACGGGGGGAACGGCACATGTCTTAAGTGCCCCAAATATGCCCTGCATGACCCAAACTGCCCCAAAGAATGTCCCTCTAATTGCCCCAATACCCGTCAATGCATGAAATTGACCCAAATGTCCCAACATTGACTCGATTACCCCCATAGCTCCAAATTGCCTTGAATTGCCCCAATTATCCCAATTTCCCTTGAAATTAGACAATATAAATGGATGAATACCTTGGAATCGAGGATTGGCTGAAATTTGATTCTGATTTGCAAGAGTTGATAATGCATCAAATTTGAACTTTGCATAGACTCCTAATTAGATTGTGGGTTGTCTTGACACTTTGAATCTTCAACCCGAGAGAGAGAGAGAGAGAGAGAGAGATTAGTGTGTGCGCATTAAACAATGGAGATGGGTGAATATGTGGAAGGACTATGACCCAAGTTAAAAAAAAAAAACAAGAAAAAACGTCAATTTTCAGCAGTAAACAGGCCTGGAACGGCCGTTCCAAACAAGGAACGGCAGGGAACGTTCCCTGGCCGTTTCACCTCCTTGGAGGGTTTGGAACGCGTTAGGCCGTTCCTACAGGCCGGAACGGCCGTTCCCTGTTTCTATGGCTCAGAATCTATAAAACATAGGTCAGTAGTGAGATGCTCCAAAGCAAAACAAATTAGAAAATGAGAGCTAAATGAAGAAACAATGCAATGAGTGTGTTAGGATGAGTGAGTGCAATGGAAGACTAAAGAAGGGAAAACCAAGGATGTGTCTACCATTGCATACGTCCATCAACAAGTTGCTGCCAATGAAATGCTTGATGAGGTGGAATAGTAGTCATACATAGAGATGTAGAGAAATAGATGCAAAGAGTGCAATGGGTGAGAATCTAGCAAACCAATCAGCTAATCCTTTAGGGGTACTGAAAGATATAGGCTATTGAGATTGCTCACATGCCACATGTCCAGCAGCCATTGGGATAGGAGCAGATGGGGAAACAATGAGAGATGTAGCCCTATTGGACTATCGAGTAGAAGTGGAGGCAATTGCAATAGGCAACTGAAGTTTCTTAGGAGGAAGACTTGGGGCCTTGGTATGACATCGTTGTTCCCATGGTCCGATCTCTAGCAGTGTGTGCAAACCCTATTTTTGTTAGGGAGTTGTTGCTAGATGAGTTTTGGTTCTTTGTTGTTGTCAAATGAAGGATGTCACTCTTGTTTTGGCTTTCCTTCGCATCTTGTGAGTTCTTGCCATCGCCAGCTTTTCCTTGCGAAGAAGAGGCAACCATGCGCCTCTCTGAATAAGAGTATATGGAGGACTTCTTTTGGACTTGATTGTATAGCCTCGTGTAACACAAGAACTAACACTCAAACTCATGGAAGGTCGGCAACTGGGGCTACGAGATACTATGCTAAATAAAATGAAAATACTTTTCAAGAAGCTTGTTCGAAAAGAATGTATCTTGATTGTTATCCATTGACTTTGGGAAGCTAGCAGTGGCAAACTCAGTGAGGAGTAATTGCCTATATTCGGCCAACTTGACTTTTAGATCATCTCCTTCCTTAATGGAGAACTCCTAAAGCTCAAAGCTGAGATTGATACGTCGAGTATGATCTCGTGTTGCATAGCATTCAATGAGATTACTCCAATGCTGAGATATGAGAAGGAAATGCTGCAATTGAGAGTGGAGAATCAACCCTTGCATAAACTCAACATTGGCTATGGCATTGAGGACTCTCCATTGACGCACATGCTCAGGGTGAGCCGATTGAGGGCTCGTTGCATAAAGTTCAATCAAGTGGTGGAATTCAACCCATTGAAACATGTCATGAGGACATGTATTTCTGAAACCTCTCTTAACATGTGGATTAATTTTTAACCATATGGCTAAGTGAATGTTGCACATGTGAGGTATAACTAGGGTTAGAGTAAATTCACAAGTTGGGGACTTGAGGAAATCACGGGATGTCAAAAGCAAAAGTTGCTATAAGTTATACCTCACAGGTACTTGGTGGTATTTGGTACTAGTTGTTGGCCTAGGTCATTCATTTGGCCATAAGTGTTAGTCGGTGACACTAGAGAAGTGGCGTTTAATGGTACCTAACGCCAATCTGATGGTCAAAGATGGCGTAGAGACACTTGGGAATGGAAGTTGCCTAGCCAATTTAATTATTGTCTAGTGAGATTATTTTTCAAGGCATCGAAATAATTATTAGATTAGTTTTCAATATTTAAAGATTGAAAATTAATAGCGTCTTTAGAGGCTAGAGAGAGACATTTTAGTGTATTCAGCCTGCAAGTGAAAGGGAGGAGATGTTGCTGGTTTGATTTGCAGCCATTGGAGGACCTTCTGAAGCAATGAAGGGTAAGAGAAGACCAATCAACAGCAGATGATAGCATCTACATGCTGTTGAGACAAGGCAGTATCAATAAGTGACTGATTTTCTTCAGTTCTTTGCATCTACAAGCTGTTGAGACAGTGCAGCAATAGTAAATGACAGATTTTTTTTAGTTCTTCGCGAAGAAAGTCTGAATTTTCTCTCTCCTCAGCATTCTCTCTCATCTCGTAGCCTTTCTATAGCCTTGCTTTGAAGATGACAGCGTTGAGATCACCAGAGACTGAGAAATTTTAGATTTCTCTACTGTAAACCCTATTTTGCAGCATCAGAAATTAGGGTTTAGCAACAGCCTTGGGAGGCATGCTAGAAATTGGAAGCTCGAAGACTTGGATTCAACAGGGTTGAAACTGTTTTCAGTTAAATTTAAGTGAAGGGACCAACAAATCAATAAATTTGGGGCATTTTTCATCTTCATCAAAGCAGGTGAAGGCCAATTGACTGCCTGAATCAAGGGGCAAATTAGATTGAAAACTTGCAGGTCATTTTGGACAGTAAGGGGAGTTGGAATACCGAAAGGGATTGGAAGAATCCCATTGTATATCAACTTCTTCTTCAATTAAGTTAAATAAATACCGAAAGAGGTGCTAGTTTTGGGGCCAACAGGGTGTCCAATGTCCAAGATTATATGGTAAAGTGTGCATTTCAGTTTTGTGAATTTGTTAATTGCTGTAAATAGTGCTTAATCAGGTTATTTACCACCCTATCCGAGGAGGAAAGTTGGTTTCAAAACGAGTCATATCCTTAAAGGTATTCTTGGCGATAGCAACAGTAGTAGTGCTACACAAGAAGGATAATGTGGGTAGGGTGGATAGGGTGAGTAGGGTGGGGGATTGGAGTATATTTGGGAGAGAATCCCAGAGTGTCCACTATGCATGTGGGAAGTATACATAGTGGATCCAAATGTGGGTATGGATTCACTGGGCATGGGCACAATGACCGCATGAGTAGCCCATGGAGGAGAGATAGGGACATGTGGAGTTGAGGATGGAAATCCCTCTGTGGGAATGAACCATGGAGTGGTATGATGATGCACCATAAGCAGAGGATGCAAATTTGTGCGTTTGGAAGGTCGATGAATGGAGGGTTAAGTCATAGTTGTGAAGAAACCCATTGCATAAGGTTAGGAAACTCGTTTTATACCTAGGCATTTCATGAACGTAGAAACACCTATTTTAAACTTTTACAAACGTCATATGCTAAATGTCTCGGGACTTTTGTCATTATCATTTATCATGGATTTATTTAACATGTGATATGGGTATTGACATTGATTGCCGGAGTTTTGCTTTGAGTTGTTATCCATGATGATTGTATATATTGATGGCTCCTTTAACATCTAAAGTTGATGTTGGGTATGGATAGTGGACCATGATGTATGCAAATATTGATGCCATGTTGGATGCTCATTTTGCAGTGTATAGAATAATGGATAATGTCAATCTGTGTTTTCTATGTCACATGAGTCATACAGTATATGTATATAAAACCTTTATACTTTTTTTCATCTTGAAGGAAACTCGTTTCTAATATTTTACGAAACTCCTATGAAACCTATCAAACCCGTTTTATACCTCTCGTTTCATAAACCCTTGGCAACTATGGGGTGAGTGACTGGGGGTAGTGAGGGGCATGCCCGTCACAACCGTCCTAGGTTGAAAAGAACTACTCACTTGGGGATATGTGGAAGGCACAATGTTAAAGGGTGGCCCCCTAATGATGAATCATGGTGCAAAGAGATAGGAAAGTGAGGGTAGGTAGAATATGGTGTGGAGAAAGAGAAAGTGTTGGGAGGGAGATGCAGGATTCAAGTCTTAGTATGTTGGATATGAAAATGCAGTGCAATCCAAGGTTTTGGAATGAAGAAGAGAGAAAATCTAGTGGTGGAATAGAAGAGGGTGGGATGGGAGGGATTTGAGAAGATTCGTTTAGATGCTCAAATGAAACAAAAGATATAGATATACTTGATGAAGGATGTTTGCTTCTAGAGCCCTCTTTATTGAAGTTTACATATTGAAAACCATCCAGATCCTGCACACGAAAAGGAGAACTAGAAGAGAGTTTTGATTGAGACAACTCAAAGGGATTGCAAAAACCTAACATTGGACGTGGCTCAGATCAAGAAGATGGTAGTCGTCCCAAATGTCGTATGTTGTCCATGATCAGAGAGGTGATTAGTCTCACCAATTGGTTCAAATGTAGTAGCAAAGTTGGTAGGGGTGTAAACTGATTTTATGTGATGCATTAGTATCTTCAAACCCTTACTCAGTCAAGTGACCAAAATTTGGAATAGGAAAAGAAAAAGAAGCCGAAAGTGAAGGTGGGTGTTGTCTTTCTTGCTGTGTTCATAATGTCTTGTTAGGGCCTCCAATGATGGAGAAGCTTGATAAGACATCATGGGAAATCGAGAACAGGATTGTCTATGTGTGATGAATGGATTAATTCATTTGATTTGTATCGTCTAGTATGGTCCATCCAGACCCGTTCGATAGGTTCCCTATTATGCATCTGCCCAGTCAAAAGTGCTTGTTTTCTTGCGCGTTTGCTACTTGTTTCCTTGCACATTTTCTATAGGCTGCAACAACCACTCTCCAATAGCTCTATCATTAATCGTCCATCACATTCTCTCTCTCATTCACTGTCTCTTTCTCCCTGGCCCCCTTCCTCTCTCACACATATTGATGTAACATGACACAAATCCCTCCCTCTCGCCCCTCCCAAAAAAAAGAAAAATGAAAAATGAAGGTTCAATGGATTATGGCCATGTAGCATAGAGACATGGAACGCCCGTTCCGGCACATAGGAACGGATTAACGCGTTTTGGGAGGTCTGAGCCCAAGAAACACTGGCGGAATGTTCCAGTCCATTCCATGTCTTGTTCCCTCCCATTTTGGGCCATTCCCTGGCTGTTCCCCTACCCTGTTTGGAACGGCCGTTTTATCAGCGAACATTTATAAAAAAAAAAACTTGCGCCTGTTTAGGGTCGTGATTCACTGGCTCGACGACGCCCGTTCTCTCGCTTGACTTTTGCCTCTTTTGCTTGCCTCGCCTCTCCCGCTTGTCCCACCTACCTCGCTTGTTGCTCTCGCCTGCCCCGCCTGCTCCAACCGCTCTCGCCTGCTTGCTCCAGCCGCTCTCGCCCGCCTGCTTGCTCCCGTTTGCCCCGCCTGCTTGCTCCCGCCTGCCTAGCCCGCCCGCGATCAAGTGAGGAATTTCGTGTAAAGCACCAACCAAAGTATTTGTCTACTCAATACTGATTTTTGTTTAGTGGGACCATTATCTCTCCTAGATTTGGGGCATTTTGGATGAGTTGTTGGTAGTTGCCCCAAAATTTGGGGCTTTCTCAAGGATTGGCGCCCAAATTTGGCTGCAATGGCCCCAAATTTGGGGCATTGGGATCCATCATCCATGGATCTAAAAGAGTCCCCAAATTTGGGGGATTTTGAATCAGTCATTGCCCCAAATTTGAGAGCTGAAAATGCGCCAAATTTTGGTGCATTTTCAGCAAGGGAATGCAGGCTGGAATGCCCCGAATTTGTGGCATTTCAAATCAGTCATTGCCTCAAATTTGGGAGCTGAAAATATGCCAAATTTTGGGGCATTTTTAGCAAGGGAATGCAGGATGGAATGCCCCAAATTTGTGGCATTTTCAATCAAAGGAATGCAGGCTGAAGTAGCACCAAAGTTCGGGCATTTTTAGCAAACATTTAACACATGCATGTTGACATTTTGGCTGCAAATATCTGCAATTTCATTGAACTTTACTGATTATTGTCACTTTTATATAGATGATAGCATTGACATATATGGGATCTTCATCATCCTCAGCAGGTACTTTGTCAACAACTGGAGGAAGTCGAAGCACTACTTGGTCATTGTGGGATGAGGTAGATGGAGGGGTGCCATTGAGAGGTGGAGGGACTCACCCTTGGAAATGCAAACTTTGCTCTTATGCTCGCACTAGTGGGATTGATAAAGTGAGAGCCCATCTTCTACATGAGGAGGGGAAAGAGGTGCGTTTTTGCACCAATGTATCAATTGAGAAAAGGTAGAAGTTACTTGACTGCATAGCCACTTCTATGGGGAATTCACATGCCAGGAGGATGCCAAATATAGCAGTGGATCCAACAACATGAACTCCAAGGCCAACAAGGCATGGTGCTTCATGCAGAAGACCACCAGGTTTAGTGGCTACGCAGCCTTCTCGTGGACCATCAGTGGTAGCAAGTCGTGGTGTTAGATAGAGTTCATTGCATAGTTCATGGAAACCAAAGAAAAAAGAGGAAGCAGATGCAACAGTGGCATGCTTTTTTTACCATGACCATATTACATTCAAATCAGCCAGGTCACCTTATTTTTTAAATATGGTGATACAGATTGCAGAGTATGGGCCCACATATAAGCCCCGTTCATTAGAAACTATTAAGACTACATTACTTCAGAAGGAGAAAGCAGCCATAGAGATTGCAACAGCAAATATTCGCAATCAATGGGCAAGAAATGGAGTGACATTGATAGCAAATGGATGGAGTGACACACGCCATAGGTCCATACATGGTGTTATCGCATATTCTCGTGGGGATGTATACTTCATTGGTAGTCATGATGCTTCAGAGATTGGAAAGAGTGCAAATGTATTGTCATCCAAGTGGTGTGAGGCAGTGCAAGCTATTGGGGCAGAAAATGTAGTGCAGTTTGTGGCAGATGGTGAACCTACAAACAGGGCAGCGGGAAACATTTTAATGGCAATGTATCCACATATCACCTTTAGTCCATGCATGGCGCATTGCTTGAATAACTTGTTGAAGGATATTGGGAACTCGCCATGGATTGCATCTCTTGTTGCAAAAGCAACAAGATTATCACATTTATATGTAATCATCAGTGCTTGCATACTGAGTTTTACAAGAGAAGTGACAAAGAACTTCTCAAATACTCGGATACACGATTTGCATATAACTTTCTTATGCTTGGTCAATTGCACTATTGCAAAGGTGCAATTAGGGAGCTATTTGCTAATGATGAGTATGAAAATTGGATTGGGGCTGCCACTACTACTACTGTGTTATGTAATGTATGTCTCTGATAGAGATTTTTGGAATGAGGTGAATTGCACCAACCAAATGGTTGATCCTATTATGCACATGTTGAGGCTTGCAGACGGCATGGATCCATGCATTGGGAAGATCTATGAAGGTATGGATCGCATGATTGAGAGGTTGGAGAGTTTGGAATCAAATGCAGATAGGTATGAGCAGATCAAGGAGTTATGCATCAATGAATGGAATGAGTATGACTCTCCTATGCATGCTACAGCATATGTGCTTGATCCTGAGTTTCAAGGAAAGATGCAAGAAAGAGACCTTGAGGTGTTCAAGGCTTGGAACACATTGCTTGCAAGGCTTTATCGTAGCCGTGAAATGCAACACAAAATTAAAAATTAGCTCTCTATGTATGGGCAAACATTAGGGATGTTTGGTACAGAGGATGCACTAGCGGACAAGACAAATATTAGGGCTGCTTTATGGTGGAAGGACTATGGGGCAAAAGCTCCAGAGTCTTAGAGTTTGGCTATTTGTATTCTTAGCCAAATAATTAGCTCTTCTTGTTTAGAGCAACTATGGAGCCCATTCAATCACATTTACTCAAAGAAGAGAAATCGTCTTGGTACAATGAAGATGAATGAGCTAGTTTATGTGAGCTCCAATCTTCGCTTACTAGCTCGTACATCAGTTGGATGATTCTTTTATACGTTGGGAGAAAGATGACGACGACGATGATGATGATAATGGTGATGGTGAGGATGTTGTTTAGCGGGATGAGCATTCAGGTAGAGTGGAGCCATCTTCCATGAATGAGAGCACTTAGCGGCTAGCCGTTTGGAACTTTAGAGTATTGACTTGGAAATTGGAGCTCTTGTAACTTGGATCTTTAGACTTTAAAGTTTAGTGCATATTTTGTGTCTTTGCAACACACTCTTATTGGACTTATGCAACATCGTTGATTACAATGTTGAATCATGAATGCTACAATCCATTGCTGATTACAATGTTCTGAATCTTTATTATTGTTGAAACTTGATTAGTATGTCTCTAATTTCACGAATTATGGTTGATATGATATCTCTCTCTAGATTCTAAGACTTAAGTGTTGATTCTCTCTCTCTCTCTCTCTCTCTCTCTATGTGTGTGTGTGTATGTGTGTGTCGTTCCCTCCGTTCCCGTTTCCCATTCTTGATAACTATGTGTAGCATGGATGAATCATGAAGGGCCACGGTCCACCTATTGCCCATAGTATATAGACTCTCTCTCTCTCTCTCTCTCTCTCTCTCTCCTCTTTTCCCTTCTCCTTCCTTACCAACTCTAAACCCTAAGTACTCTTCCTCTCTCTCTCTCTCTCTCTCTCTCTCTCATCTCCTTTATCCTTCAAGCATTCTCTACTCTCTCAACCACTCTTGCCATCTCAAGCTCTCTACTCCCTCAAGCTATCTCTACTTCCTCAATCTCTCTTCCCTTTCTACTCCCTTAATCACTCCACCCTCCACCCTCCACCCTTGAGTCTCCAAATCCATTTTTTTGAGTCTCCATCCTCTCTCTCTCTCTCTCTCTCTCTCTCTCTCTCTCTCTCTCCTACCCCCATACACCCAATCATTGATGGCACCTTCTCTTCATGAGGCCTTTTGCTTGCATTTTGCCTACTTCGAGCGAGTGAAAGAGAAATTAAACACTTGCAAGTGGCAATGCTAGTATTACCCCAAGATCCAAACCTCATCTGTTACTCGCCTCCTAATTCACATATGCAAATTGGGAGGTAAGGCCATACCATACGAAGATCCCTCTCCAACCGTCTCCGTTTCCTTCATTGGACGGGCCTCCTGTATCCCATCAACAAGGAGCCATTCAAGTGGGGCACCTATGTCAAGGGGCAAGCCACACTTGCCCAAGCAATAGGCCAAGTATTTGGTCCTCTCTTTTCTCAAAAAGAGGCAAGGACCAGCCGAAAGCAAGATTGCATGCACCATAATTGAGTGCAATCTTGCTTTTCACATCCTTAAAGCGGATTGATGGAAGCGCATGGTGAAAGCCATTGCTCTCGTAGGTCCATGCGAGAAACGGTACGGTATCACATACCATGACATGTGTACAAGGAAGCTTGATGGAGAGAGAGAGAGAGAGAGAGAGAGAGAGAGAGAGAGAGAGAGAGAGAGAGAGAGAAAGTCACTTGAGCTCGTGCGTGCTGGTTGGGCAAAGTACAGGAGCAACTGTTTTAAGAAAAGGATTATCAATATCTTTGTCTCTTGCTTGCTTGGTACGTCCTTTCTATGAGTGGTGGATGCTAACACAAGGGCAAGGAGAACCACAGGCTCCTTTATGTATTGATACATACGGCAAGCCATCATTGAGGTAATTGATTTGTTTACTTGCAAGTTATAACTTTCCAAACTTATTAATTTATTTACTTGCAAAAAAAAAAGTGGCTATTTTTCCCTTGAGGGGTGCCTTCTAGAGCCAAGGGATTTGTGTCATAGAGGTCCATGAGGTTCTTCTTAGGCTTAGCAAAATGGGCATACTTCTCAAAGTAGCCCTTGCATTTGCAAATGAAGTATCACTTAACAAGCTAGCATATTGTACTAAGATGAAGCCTCTTCTTTAAGTGAGGCAAATTCAGATTGATCTCCTTTGGTACTTGCCTATCTATTAGAAGTTTGGCTACTTTGTGGTAGCAACAAATGCCCTAGCTAGAGCTTGTTTTTTAGCAGAGTCGGCCTTAACTACCTCTCCAATGGTGAAGCTGATGGTATACAAGACAAGCATGCTCCTTTTGCATTGTTTGGAAGGTATTGTGGTTGTATTTTGGAACTTGCAAGCATTCCCCTTGGGAATGGGGAAACGTGTTCCTCCCCGTTAAAAAAACTAAGGAACGGGGAACTTGAAGGAGGAACATCGAGCAAGGGGAATGGCTAGGGGAATGTCAAGGTTGCCGTTCCAGCAAAGGGGAACGTGGGAGTTCATTTTGTTAATTGTTGGGAAAGAGGAAAAACCTCACTTGTGTTGGATGTCCGTGCACCATTGCATTTGGCCCCTCCCATAGTCATATGCGTGGACCAATTATTTCACTCAAATAGTTATACAACTCTCTCACACACACACACACACACACACACACACAGAGTCCTCAACTTGTGCCATGTTCAGTTATCTTGATGCTTCTTGACTCTTTCATCTAGTTTAATCTTAGGCTATCATTTATTTTGGGTGTTATGTTCCATTTTGATGTAACTAGTGTATCATCTGTGGAGTATACTATCATGTTTTGCAAATTGAACATGTTCCTTTCGAAGAGCTTTTGTAAGATATATATAAATGAATAAATTTAGGCATATGTATTATGTATACAATTGAA
Source organism: Lygodium microphyllum (assembly GCF_053477565.2). Taxonomy (NCBI): domain Eukaryota; kingdom Viridiplantae; phylum Streptophyta; class Polypodiopsida; order Schizaeales; family Lygodiaceae; genus Lygodium; species Lygodium microphyllum. Next base: position 87,437,126 of record NC_141155.1, read on the forward strand.
GTCGGTCCCCCTCATGTTCCCGTTCTTTCTAGGGCCCCGTTCCCATTCCCCCAAGATATCTCCCTCCTGATCTCATTCCCGTTCCCTTGCTACTATGCTTGCAAGTGAGTGATGGGAGCAAAATAAATTCTTTGTAAAGAAAGCCTGGCATGTCAATTTTTGTGCTTTTGAAAGACAAGTGGGAGAATCAAAGAAGACTTGCAGCTGTTTTATCTGTTGCATTGATTTGAGATTTTTCATTGCCTTCTCAAGTTGTACTGTTTTATTGAAGGCTTTAATATTATGTTTGAATCAAGTAGATATCCAGTGGTGCACTGTCAATCAAAGTCATGGAATGCGTATCATTGTATGGAAGTATTAATAAATTTCAGTATACATATACATATATATATATATCTATCAGAAAGATATTTGGTGGTGCCACATAAAGTTGCTAATATATTGGGTTCGAGTGAATATTGCAGATTTTGAATGCAGCAGCAGGACTTTTGGTGTCTGGAATGGTGAAAGACCTGGGAGAGGGCATACGTTTGAGTCAAGAAATACATCGGACAGGGAAATGCCTGAAGGTCCTTGATGCATGGGTTCAGCTATCACAGGTATTTTGTCTATTGGGCCTTGATAAATGAGAATGGTACTCCCTAAATTTTCTGCAAAAAGGAACATCTACATGCACTGTGCATTGAGGCTTTAATTTTGTGATAAAAGTGTAGATATCTGTAATGGGTGTGCATTTTTTCTGTATGTTATGTTGTGAAAATTTTGAAAACTTTAACAAAGCTGGATTGAGACACCAATCCGTAATGTAGTAAAACCAATCATCTTGTAGCTGCAGCTTTCCTTGTTATGGAGGCGATTGTCTAGGCTTATTTATCATGAAGACTGAAGACTGGTTGTCATAGAAAAGTTGTGGTGACTTGATTATATAGAAAACCTAAGGTTCTATATGATAGTGTTCTTAATGGTCCTGCAGAACTAGTCTGCTACCAATTTCAAGATCACAAGAAGTACGGATGCTCATTTTCTTGTGTTATAAAGAGAGCGACTAGTTGTGGCCAGTTTTTAAATTGCAATGAGTTATGATATTCTTTTTCTTGTGTTATCAAAGGGTGACAGTTATGTTACTCAATTAATTCAATCACAGCACAAGGGATTAACAATATGCTTGAGCTGAAAGGAGTACGCTCAATAGCAGAACTGTAGCTACATCATATCATAGACATACCTTGTCAGGTGCTTTGAGGGAGATAGAGAAAAGGACACTTGGGGGAGGGGGGACCGGGGTTGCTACGGACCTTCACAGGACTTCCAAGTCATGACATGTCATGAGGCACAGAATGCATAGAAACAAGGGACGCCCATCCCCGGCCCTTGGGACGCTGAAATGCCATTCCGAGATAGGACACCTGTCCCGGACGTGGAGGCGGAACGGGGGTTGTCCCCTTTCAGCAGTGTCACAGGGGGGCAGCCGTCCTCCCATCCTGGGGACGGATTGCCTGTCGGGGACGAGACTGTCAGGAGACAAACAATCACCGTCTCCCGCTTTTCGAACTCTCTTCTCTCCCCCATCTTTCGCATCTCCCTCCCTGCCTGACTCGCGCAACTCCTGCCTCCCTTTCGGCTCCTCCCACACCTGCTCTAGCTCCTACTCGCCCCCACAACGCGCTCGGCCCTTATTATTATTATTATTATTATTCTTATTCTTTCTCACTTGTCTCCTCCTCTTCTTCTTCATTATTATCATCATCATCTAGTGTCACTGATCATCATCTTCTTTTCCTTCTTGCTCCTTGCAACTTGGGCTCCCTACATCAAGCACCCAGGTCCCACAGTGAGCAACTGAGTAACCAATAGCCAATTGCTTTCGGGCACATGTACTTGCCTGTGTATTACACCAACACCTTATGTTGCACAATACTCGTCTCCGCATGGCTTCTTCACGACCGGCTTGTCAAGTTGGAGGGAGAGGCAGACGTTGTGACACATTTTCGTGGTGGGATGAGGTAAATGCTGAACACCCATCAAGTAGAGGTAGATCACGCCCTTGGTCATGTAAGTTGTGTCCATACCCGCATACGAGTGGTGCAAATAAAGTAAGGGCCCATTTATTGCATGAGCCAAGATTGAAAGTGCAATTGTGTCCCAATGTTACGGATGAGAAGAGAATGGAGCTTCTAGATCATGTGGCTAGACAAGAGGCTCATTGCTTCTACCATGACCATATTGCTTTTCATACAACCAAGTTTTGAGTCTTAACAAATTGATATACTCGAGTCTTAACTATTTACATTTTTTTCCCCTCAAATAATATGCTTTTTAAATTTATAACTTGGTTATAACTTATATAATATAAACTTCTAAGAATCTATAGCTTATTCTAAAATCATGTCATCGTGATAATTATTGTGTTTATTATTTTATGTCCCTAGGTCAAAGTACTTTAGAGCCATGTTGAAGAAGGTTGGAGAGTATGTGCCTAGCTATGTGGCCCCTTCTTCTGAGACTTTACGCACTATCTTGCTCGATGAGGAAAAGCGTATTGTGGAGCAAGATGCAACAAATATAAAGAGAGATTGGAAGAAAAATTGTGTCCCACTATCGCTGATGGGTGGAGTGATAGGAGAAAGAGGTCTATCCATGGCATTGTAGCTTACTTTCAAGGAGAGATGTATTTTATGTCATCCCATGATGCTTTAGGGACTTGGAAGTCCGTAGATCAACTTGCAACAAAGTGGATCTCCACTGTTGAGATTGTTGGGCCACATTTGGTGGTTGGTTTTATGGCTAATGGTGAGCCCACAAATAGAGCAGTAGATGCCATTGTTCAAGGAGTATATAAGCATGCCACATTTTCTTATTGAATGGTGCATTGCTTGAATAACCTTTTGAAGGCTATTGGTGGGTTATCATGGGTCCATCTTGTGATACATGATGCAAATCAAATGGTTACTTTTACTTTAAATCACCAATATCTTCGCTATGAGTTTTCAAAAAGATCAAGGAAGATATTGTTAAAGTAGTCAGACACACGGTTTGTCTACAACTTTTTGATGTTGGGACACCTCAGAGAGTGCATGGGTACAATGAGACAGTTGTTTGTTAGTGATGAGTTTAGTACTTCTTCATTTTGGCAGTCACTCCCGTGAGCATGACATGCAGAGAAAATGTAGAGAGCAATGAATTTTGGGATAATGTAAAAAAATTTGATGCAATGGTTGTGCCTATTGTACAGTTGTTGAGACTCGTTGATGGTATGCAACCACGTATTGGCTAAGTGTACGAGGCAATGGATAGGACGATTGAGAAGTTAAAAGATTTAGTGGCTGATGCTAAGCAATATGAGAAGATACATGATTTGTGTATTGAGAGGTGGAATGCCTATAGCTCATCTTTGCATTCAAGTGCATTTGTTTTGGACCCTGAATATCAAGGTAAGGATCAAGAAAATGATGTTGAGGTCAATCTCCATTGGAGGCAAATTCTTGAGCGCATGGTGCTTTATGTTGACACTAGGCGCAAAATTAGAGATCAACTTGCTCTCTATAGGAGAGCAAAAAACTCTTATGGTTGTGTGGATGCTCTACATGACCGATGCAAGGTTGGGGCATCTTTGTGGTGGGAGGATTTTGGATCAGATGGGCCAAAGTTGCAGAAGTTGGTTGTTCGTATCTTAAGTCAAGCAGTGAGCTCCTCTTTGTCAGTGCCAACTTGAGAATGCTTTGCAAAAGTGTTACATCACAGGCCGATCCATTTACCCAATGGGAGATGGAGCAGCAAGAGAATCATACTCATTTTATGGAGACTATGCATGGCACCCATGATCATGAGGCTAGCACTTAAAGAGCTGCATATGCACATTTTGCTCGAGATGATGATGATTCTCTCTAGATTTGGCCCTATTCCTTGCTAGAGTTCATTTTGTATGTTGGTTTATGGCTAGTTATAGCTTGATATCCTACTGCTACCCACCTGTTGTCAAAAGATGATATACCAGCGAGACAATATGGTTTGCGGGGAGGAACACAGGGTGAACTCGGCAAACATGGAGAAGAGAAGGGAAGAGAGAAGAAACTCTGATGAATGGAATGATGAAGATCTGAATCATGGAGTGAATGTGATAGAAGGGAACAAGGTGTTGTAGCATAAGGAAGATGATGAACACAGCCACAAACCACGAACCGCAATGTTCTCTTGAAGGGGTGTGAGGGCGGTGGAGAGGTTGGAGAGAAGAGGTGACAGATTGAATGAATCCGTCGTAAGGAATGAAGGAGAGAGTGGCCTATAAATAGGCATAGTTAGTCTAGGGTGGCATCGCTTTTCGGGGTTGCAAACCGTAAACACAAAACGTAGAAACACAAAAACGCAAATTGTAGGTGAAGGGTTTCTCAACACCCCCTCTTAGACCCAAAAAAGGGGAACATGAGAAGAGAGGTATGGAGATGCAATGCTACATGTTGAAGAATGCTCATGCAGCAAGTGCCACTTAGACATTGTCCTCGGTGGGAAAATTGTTCACTTGCCTAAGTGCCCTAGTACAAAGATGATGAAAACATGCAATGCATAGGAGGAATGTTGAACTTTGTGTGGTGCCGGAACTGTAAGGATATGCCCGTACTCGATCTCGGGAGTTGATTCCATGCTGACCAAGGGACGAAGAAGATCCACCTTGTAATCCAAGAATACTACTTGAAAAGAGACCTTTGAAGATAATCAGGAGATAGGATGAGTTGTAGAACTCGAAACTCAACCTTGGGAGAGAAGCCACTAGCTCCCTGACTCCATGCTGAAATGAATACGAAGGTCTAGTCACCAAGTCGTTGCTGAAGTTCCAAGGGCACTGATCTAAGTAGGTCCTCTAGATCCTAGTATGAGTAGAGGAAATGATTACTCAAAGGAGAGCCACTCCTAGAAAGTGAAAGGTGGTGGTGTGTGAAGAACTTAATGGCACATAGGGTCCCTCTCTGAATCGGAAGGAGTAGAAGTAGGAGCCCCCTCTGAAGCCAAAGAAGACTAGAAGTCCCCCTCTGAGGGCAAAGTAAGAAAATTCCCTTATAAATCCCAATCTGAGAGAGAAAGGGAATCCAGCCACTCATGGCTCATGGACTGCGAAGCATCCTATGAAGAAGGAAGTGCCGCTGGTCATGCTGAAGAAGGTATTTGAGGCTCATAAGAAGAAGCCAGAAAGCACCCGGAAGTGGCTTAAAGAGGGTGGAAAAGGAGGCTCGAGATGAGCCAAGGTTGGAGAACAATCGCAGGCTCTCAGGAGAGTGGACTGTGGAGGAGATGTGGGCCGTGAAAGCCACTATATCTGGAAGTGGGTAGGGGAAACCTCCGCGTAATGGGGTGGTCTCTAGGAGGGCTTATCGCCCCGTAAGATCTTAGAGCCTGTGTGTGCTTGAAAGGACTTAGTGCGCGTCGGTTGCGGCTTATTGCCTTGAGCATAATACTCTGATAGCCGATGCAAAACAATCCTTGTGGCCCCGAAAGGAGAGGTGGCACAAGGAGTGTCTAGTGGAAGATGCAAATACTCCAGAGGGGTGGGAAGCAAAGGTCGATGTCGACAATCTTTTGTGGGATGACTATTTGTGTCGCAGTAGTAGCACCTAGTAGAAGGACAATTTGTCGATGGAGACGCCATGGTACTGGTGTGGCAAACTAGAGAAGGGAGGATGGGAGGGAGAAAAAGGATATCTTCCAATGCGCAACGGAAATGATAGAGAAATCAAATGTTGATGCCGAACCGGCCATCGGTCTTTGTCTTCTCTGATGAGGAGGATCTTTGTGGGCAAATGCAGCCAAGGAAGGTTGGATCTGTACAGACGATAGTGCGGAAGAGAGAAATAATAAAAACGCAGGTGAGGTGGAGGTGGCAGTAGCAGCCTTGAACACGGACTGGAAAACAGCAAACGTAGGAGGGAGCAGCCGCAAGTTAGGGTGTTGATACAACAGAAGAAGAAGAGAAGTGGATGTCGAATCCGCCACCGGTCTTTGCCTTCACTGGAGTGGAGGATCTTTGTCGCTGTTTGAGCAGATCTAGGTTTGATACCATGTCAAAAGATGACGTACCAGCGAGACAGTACGGTTTGCGGGGAGGAACGCAGAGTGAACTCGGCAAACATGAAGAAGAGAAGGAAAGAGAGAAGAAACTTTGATGAATGGAACGATGAAGATTTGAATCATGGAGTGAATGTGATACAAGGGAATAAGGGTGCCGTAGCACAAGGAAGATGATGAAGACAACCACGAACCATGAACCTTGGTTCCACCCTACATTATCTAAGGTCAATATGCCATCCCTATTTAAATGTTGAGAAGCCTTCCTGAAGGGGTGTGAGGGTGGTGGAGAGGTTGGAAAGAAGAGGTGACGGATTGAATGAATCAGCTGTAAGAAATGAATGAGAGAGTGGTCTATAAATAGGGACATTCAGTCTAGGTTGGCGTCCCTTTTTGGGGCTGCAAACCCTAAACGCAAAACGCAAAAACTCAAAAATGCAAACTGCGGGTGAAGGGTTTCTCAACACCTATATGATGTCATGACCTATTGCCACACCTTGTAGGTGCACAAGATATATCAATAAGAAATCTTTGTATTCATGATATTGATAGATACAACATTGAGGCACATCTCAGGACTACACCCTCGTGATGCCACACATGTAAAGGTTCACCTAAGTCTAGGGAATTACATGTAGAAGCACAACCCCAGTAGAGCTCGAGTGACTACTACTCCCTATATAGGTGCATTCGTAGGCATCCTTATGGTATACCTACAAAGCCCTTACCCTTGCACTCACCCTTACTCAATGGATTATTGTCCTTAGCAATCTAAGGGTGGTTTTTTTTACTCATTTCAAGGTCTTAATACATCTCATTCTATCAAGCTGGTTAGTGTCTACCGGTCTAGGACTTAACTCATTAGCAGGGTTCTAACGTTGCCTTTTGTATCAAGTTGTTCTATGTATGCTGCACTACGACATGGGGGTCTTAATATAGCTTTTCTTATCAAGTTGGCCTGGGTTTGTCCATCTAGACTCCGTGCTTTTATTTCTTTTTCATTCAAGTCCATCCTTGACTCAATTACATTTGAGGGGTGGAGGTTTCAAAGTCCTAACTTCATTTGGCTTGTCTCTTATGGCTTTGCATGCCAAGCTTGGTAGGTGCGATCCCAAGTTGTCGTGTTGTTGGGCTCAAGGCATGATGGCTTGGTAATTGCCATGCTATGCCACACCTTAAGGGAGACAATCCATTGGGTTGCTCCTTGTGCAGTTCCTCCCTTTTTTCTTGCCTTTGCCTTGGGCCTTGGGGACTTGGGTCTCTTGGTTCTTTTTCCAAGACGCTTTACCCTCATCTCCAAGTCAAGTACTTGGGCTATTTTCCTTGGCCTCTTAACCAGATCTTTCTTGCTTGCCTTAAACTTAGATAATCTGGTTGATTCAGCTTACCTTTTCGTACAGAAGGTGTGGTCTTGGTGCATGGCACCTCTTTGGCTCTTGTTAGCCTCATTTGGAGTTGAAATGCTTTGGGGGGTATGGGCTAAGCCATCACACTTAGACCAGATTTGGGGTTACGAAGATGGAGATATCATTGAAGTACTTGGGGTGACGCCCATGTTGGGAGTGCTTGGCGTGTTACAAATCCATAGGATCGGGATGGCAACTACTTGCACTGCTTGGGCCCTGAATGCCGAGATCTCAATCTTTACCAGCATTGAGTATGGCTCCAACGGGTTCCATAGTTCAAAGACGTTCACCTTAAGAGTGAGTTGGAGAGTTCTCTAGGGCTCAGCTAGCAAGGCTTCCTTCTATGGTACTAAGTTACCTTGGTCAGATCATATTGCAAGCACTCTCTCATGCTTTCCCTTCTTTGAGGCTTCATCTTTTGACTCATTTTGTCCAAGTTTGTAAGGATTCACCTCCTTGGGTTTACATACGTAGCCAATGATTTTATCGGTGAAATGCACTTGGTTCCTACTTTGATTCGATTTGGTTGGGATGGGATATGACCTTGGATGAATGCAAGGTATGCTTCATTCTTAGCCACAAGTTTAGCTTGGGGGGTTGTGGAGGCATTCTTATTTTCATCTCTTATCTTGGCTTTGGCAGCTTGCCTCTATTTTTTGCATAGACACAAGGGATGGGGGATGGGAATGGGGTCGGGGTCAGGGTCGGGGTCAGGGTTAGGGTCGGGGACGGGTGTTGGCCAAAACCAGGGATTGGGGACCGAGGGGGGATGGCATATTTGAAAAATGCATTTTCACATATAAAACAGTTTTCAGCTCATCACATTGGACTCTATTGCAATGAAATATATAAACAAGCATAGTGTGAGCTTTAAAACATCATTTTTCATTGAATTTTATTAGCATATCGCATAACGAACATGAGATGAGCAAATCACAAATACAAACCGTATGGATAAACTTTAACAATCAATGTATTACAAAAGAGCATGCGTCCAAACTCCACTGTGACTTATCATTGTTCATGTGACATGAAAGCTTAAGAGTTTAAACTTCAAAGATAGGAACTAAAAACAAATGTTCAAGGAAAAAGAGAGTGAACGTTGAGTAGTAAAAGATGAAATACTAAAGTAGCTTCATTATTCATGACATCATGTAGGCCCTAGGGTGTAGGAAGCAACCAACTGGCTGCTAGGTTGCAATCAGCCATAAGGCAACATACAAAATGAATTTCAGCTTTGAATTAGCCAAAATCTAGAGGAAATTATCATCATCTGCAACAAAATGAGCGTCTACAAGCTGTGGCAATAGGTCATGACATCATATAGGCAATTGGCTAGTTGGATACCAAGCTATAACTAGCCATAGACTAACATATAAAATGAACTCTAGCAAGGAATAAGGCCAAATCTAGAGGGAATCATCATCATCTTGAGCAAAATGCGCATCAGCAGCATTGGGTGCCATCCATAGTCTCCATAAAACGAGTATGCTCCTCCTGTTGCGCCATCTCCCACTGGGTAAATGGATCGGCCTGTGATGTAACACTTTTGCAAAGCATTCTCAAGTTGACACTAACAAAGACCAAATCATTTGCTTTTTCTAATCCAAGGCAATTCCTCTTCTTTGAAGCAATATGAGTGTAGATGCTCCATAATTGCTCCAAGCAAGAGGAGCTTACTGCTTGACTTATGATACGAACAACCAACTTCTGCAACTCTGGCCCATCTGATCCAAAATCCTCCCACCACAAAGGTGCCCTAACCCTGCATCGGTCAGGTAGAGCATCCTCATAGCCATAAGAGTTTTTTGCTCTTCTATAGAGAGCAAGTTGATCTCTAATTTTGCGCCTAGTGTCAACATCACGCACATGCGCTCAAGAATTTGCCTCTAATGGAGATTGACCTCAACATTATTTTCTTGATCCTTACCCTGAAACTCAAGGTCCAAAACAAATGCACCTAAATGCAAAGGTGAGCTATAGGCATTCTACCTCTCAATACATAAATCATGTATCTCCTGATATTGCTCAACATCAGGCACTAAATCTTTTAACTTCTGAATAATCCTATCCATTGCCTCGTTCACTTAGCCAATACATGGTTGCATGCCATCAACGAGTCTCAACAACTGTACAATAGGCACAACCATTGCATCAAAATTTTTTTACATTATCCCAAAATTCATTGCTCTCTGCATTTTCTCTGTATGTCATGCCCACGGGAGTGGCTACCAAAATGAAGTACTAAACTCATCACTGACAAACAACTGTCTCACTGTATCCATGCACTTTGAGGCATCCCAACATCAAAAAGTTGTAGGCAAACCGTGTGTCTAAATACTTTAACATCTTTCTTGACCTTTTTGAAAACTCATAGCGAAGATATTGGTGATTTAAAATAAAAGTTTGATTTGCATCATGTATCACAAGATGGACCCATGATAACTCACCAATATTCTTCAAAAGGTTATTCAAGCAATGCACCATGCAATAAGAAAATATGATATGCTTATAACTCCCTAAACGATGGCACGTACTGCCCTATTTGTGGGCTCACCATTAGCCACAAAACCAACCACCAAATGTAGCCCAATAATCCCAATGGCAGAGATCGACTCTGTTGCAAGCCGTCTTGTAGACTTCCCAGTCCGTGAAGCATCATGGGATGAGATAAAATACATCTCCTATCTAGAGTAAGCTACAATGCCATGGATAGACCTCTTTCTCATGTCACTCCACCCATCAATGATAAGTGTAACACCATTTTTCTCCCCTCCCAATCTCTCTTTATGTTTGCTGCATCTTGCTCCACAACACACTTTTCCTTATCGAGCAAAGTGGTGCGTAAAGTCTCAGAAGAGGGCGGCACATAGTCAGGCCCACACTCTGCAGCCTTCTTCAACATGGCTCTAAAGTTCGACCTAGGGACATAAAATAATAAACACAATAATTATCACGATTTTAAAATAAGTTATAAGTTTTTATAAGTTTATATTATATAAGTTATAACCAAGTTATAAATTTAAAAATTATATTATTTGAGGGAAAAAAATATAAATAATAAAGACTCGAGCATATCAATTTGTCAAGACTCAAAATCTGGTTGTATGAAAGGCAATATGGTCATGGTAGAAGAAACGAGCCACTGTTGAATTTGTCTCCTCTTTTTTTATTAGGTCCCAACTTTCCTTGAGAGTAGTCTGGTATCTAATGGTGGAGGACAAAGGCACTAATGGTGAATATGGACTCAATCGAGTGACTCCATGTGGAGTGGATGCCACACTCGCTGTTGTAGATGAAGCTCTAGGCCTATCAGCTGCTGCTATTGTTGCCACCACCGCAAGTGTAGATGGATCAACCGCCACTCGTGCACGCCTCGATGCAAATAGAGCCTCTTGTCCAGCCACATGATCTAGAAGCTCCCTTCTCTTCTCCGACGTGACATTGGGACAAAATTGCACTTCCAATCTTGGTTCATGCAATTAATGGGCCCTTACTTTATTTGCGCCACTCGTACGCCGGTATGGACACAGCTTGCATTACCAAGGGCATGATCCTCCTCCGCTTGATGGGTGTTTAGCATTTACCTCATCCCACCGCGACCATGTGTTGGAGCGTTTGCCTCCCCCTCCCACCCGACGAGCCGGTTGTGAAGAAGCCATGCAAAGATGAGTGTTGTGCAACACAACGTGCTGGCGGAATACATAGGCAGATATGGGTGCTGGAAAGCAATTGGCTGCTGGTTGCTGGTTGCTGGCTGCACTGCGGCACCTAGGTGCCTGATGTAGAGAAGCTAGGAGCTCAAGCTGCAAAGAAGCAAGAAGAAAGAGAAGATGATAATGATTTTAGACGATGATGATGATAATGAAGAAGAGGAGGAGGAGGAGACGAGAGAAAGAAGAAGAAGAAGAAGGGCTGCTGGGGGAGTAGGAGCTGGAGGCTAGAGTAGGTGTCAGAGGAGCGGTAAGTCAGGCGGGAGTTGCGCATGTCCGGCAGGGAGAGAGACGGGAAAGCGAAAGACGAGGGAGGGAAGATAGTCCAAAAGCAAGGGACGGTGACTTTTTGTCTCCCAACAATCCTGTCCCCAGGACGGGGGACGGCTGTCCCCTTGTGACACTATTGAACGGGGTGTAAAGAAAAATACCCTAACACAGAAACATAAATAGAAACCGTACAACAAAGCATAGACTGATAAAAAGAACACAGTTAGGGTAACTCAGAGACAATGAACTCTCGTGAATAAATGAAATGATATGACTAGTAATAATATGATGCTCATGCAGCAAACACAATATGTAGTGAATGAATACTGAACCTCGAACTCATGTATCTCTAGGATCAGGGCAGGGGTAATGAGCTGGAGAGTGTATCGTACTCCAAATAGATCCCGAATTTTAGCAAGGCAGCCTCCGGATGTCGAACACTAGCAAACGGAGCAGTCAGAAGCTAGATTTGATGCAGATAGCAGTGAAGAGAGAGAAAGACTAAAAACGAAGCTTGCAAGTGAGAGAAAGACTGAAAACGCAAGTAGGACAGCCTGCAGGAGAGGGAAAGATTAAAAACGGAGAGTGCAGGAGAGAGAAAGACTGAAAACGCAAGCAGGACAGCCTGCAGGAGTGAGAAAGACTGAAAACGCAGGCAAGACAGCCTGCAAGAGAGAAAAACTGCAGCGACTGCAGACAGGAGAGAGAAAATTGTCAGGGCGGCAGCTGGAGCCTGCAAACGCAGCAGTTTGTTGGCGTGGCAGGCTGTACGATAGCAGTGCAGATAAATAGTAGTCAGTCACCAGGCAAAAACAACAGCAATCAGCGTGTGGAGGGCTGGGAACAGGCGCCAGACTGTAGGGAACAATGATGGACAACAAGGGCTGAGATGTCCTCCGTGACCGGGATGTGGGCAGCAAGCTGGTAACACTTGAAACCTGCAAAAACGAGATTGTAAAAGAGTGCAAGGCTGGCTGCCAATTTATAGAAAATTAGGGTTCTAGATCCTCTCCCACTTAACTTTCTCAATCCGCTCCTAGTTTTAGGGTTTTGGCTAAAATAAGCATGTTTTGGGGTTGTTTAAGCGGCTAAGTGCATTTCTTAGTAGAACACCCCCTCTTAGGCCCAAAATAGGGCGAGAAAAGTAGGCCAGTCTAAATTTTGATTTACCCCAAGGCGTCCCACCCCAAAGCAGCCAGGGTATCGGACAAAAGGTGCACGTCGGCTGCCCAGTGACCTACCAAGACTACAGAGGCAATGGATATCTTACCAAGGGAGCCCAAGTGATCACCCCAGAGAGGTCAGGGCATCGGATCAAGGGTGCTCGTCGGCTGCCCAAGGGCTTACCAAGGCCTACAAAGGCAGATGGAATCAACAATGGACTTGTTTATTTGCTTGTTTTTTTTTTAAAAAGTGTTTTGAAAATACATAAGTAATATAGAGGTAGCGGCCGATTAAGTGACAAATAGGAAAAGATAAAGAGAGTTTTAAATCCAAGTTATTCACAAAACTAGCAAGCCAATCCCTCACACTGACGATGATAAGTACCTAAGGATGATTAAAGTGAGTGTATGTGCCAATCATGTATTGAATATGTGAGAGGCAAAAAAAACGGTGAGCTTACCAAGACAAGCAAAGCAAGCAAGCAAGCAAGAGTAGGGAAATTGCATGTAGAAAAACTCCTATGTCTACGAATATGGTGGATCCTAGAGTTGACCACTCCAAAAGACCGAAAAGGGATAAATGCGCACAAACGCATGTTGACATGAACAGAATGCCAATGCATAGGGTAATGCAAAGGGAGATGCAAGATATCATGCTCATGCAATATGCTATGCAACGGTGCCATTGGGACAGTGTCCTTGCAGGGGAAGTGCTTACTTGTCTAAGTGTGCTTTTACAATCAGGTCATCCTGATAGTACGGATGAAGTTACAAATGCCCATAATACAATACAAAAGAATAAGTGAATGTAATGTCTAAAAAACTGTAAGCATCATCACTGTCACGATCAAGAGTAGGAGCCGCCCCCTCTCAAACTGGAACAGAAAGAAAGAGGGAAGCATCCTCTCCCCGTCAAGCTGAAAAAGTAGGGGAGGGTGCATCCAAGCTGATCCTGGGTAGTAGGTACTGAAGAACCGGCCGGTTGACCGCTTTGGTCAAGATTTCTGCAAAATTATTTGATGAAGGCACAAACTCTAGGTGAATAGTGCCTAGCTCAACCTGCTCTCTGGAAAAGTGGAAGTGGACTCCCACATGCCGTATCCGTGGTGTGATGATTGGATTGCCCGCAAGGGCAATGGCACTTTGGTTGTCGCAGTAGACAACTGTGGGAGAGTCATATGGAAATTGAAGCCCCGCCAGTAAACTCCTCAGATAGATGGCCTCGGTGGTGCCATCAAAGAGAGCCCGATACTCAACCTCGGCCATGGAAGCCAACACCGTCTCTTGCTTACGGCTGGACTAAGAAATGGAAACCATGTCCAAGGTAAAGAGGTAGCCGCCATGGGAACGTCGTGTGTCAGGATCTCCTCCCCAATCAGAATCAGCGTACTCGTGCAAACATAAACCAGAGTCAAGCCATAAGAAAAAGTACACCGCAAATAACGCAACACACGAAGACATATAATCCAATGTGACATCCTAGGTGCTGTGAAATACTGACTGAGTATGCTAACTGAGTAAGCTAAATCTGGCCTAGTGTGAATTAACCAAAGAAGTTTTCCTACAACAGAACGATAGGTGTGTGCATTGAAGGGCTATCCTAGGGTATCCTTCGACAAGTGGACAGTAGGATCAATAGGCGTGGCCACTGGCCTTGTCTGATCCAAAGTGTACTGTTCCACAAGTTGAAGTGCGTACTTCCGTTGTGACACAAAAAAAACATCCTCTAGAACGAACTACCTCCATCCCCAAAAAATAAGACAACAAACTAAGGTCTGTCATTTCAAATGTAGCTTTAAGCTTAGCCTTAATTTCCGCTATGGTAGCAGAATCTGAACTTGTGATGAGTAAGTCATCAACATATAGCAGGATATAGCTAACCCCCTCTGGAGTGGATCGAACATATAAGTTCGGGTCATAAGGGGTAGAATGGTATCCATGAGTCTGTAAGAACTCATCCATTCTATGGAACCAAGACCGCGGCGCTTGCTTCAGCCCATAAAGAGCTTTCTGCAAGCAGAATACTGTATCCCTAGGGTTCCTTGAGGGAAAGCTTGGTGGCTGCTTCACATAGACTTTCTCCTCCAAGTATTCGTTCAAGAAGGCACTCTTGACATCCATCTGACATATCGGCCAGCCGTGGTGAGCGGCGAGCGCGAGTAGCAACCGAAAGGAAGTCAACCGTGCATTAGGGGCAAAGGTTTCTTCATAATCAATGTCGTGCTTCTGTCGAAACCCCTGCACTACAAGGCGAGCCTTGTTCTTGTCTAAAGTCCCATCAGCTTTTAGCTTTGTCCGAAAAATCCACTTTGTCCCGATGACTTTCTTGTGGCTCAGACGATCCACCAATGTCCAAGTCTCATTTTGGTCAATACTCTCTAGCTCCCTTTCCATAGTCTCTCGTCATTGATGGTGCTGAAGAGCCTTCTGCCAGGTATTCGGCTTAGAATGCGCTATGTAATCAGCTATAAACAGCGATGCAAATGATGCCTGAGGAGCAAGCTGGGCAGATCATCTAGGTCCCTCCGGAGTGAAATCTGGTGGTAGGATCCTCGAATCCCGCATGGTCTGCTGGTACCAGCGAGGTAACGGGTCTCGCGAAGGGGGCCTGGGAGGTGAAGAAACTGCGAGAATGTCAGGAGCAGGAAGTAGACCAAGCTCAGTAGGCATAATCTCTGATGATGTGGAAGAAGGAAGCAGATCAGAATCCGATGCAGAAGACTGCACAATATCCCTCTTGTCAAAGACGACATCCCGCCTAACGATCACCTTGTTTGTCCGAGGATCGAACAAACGATAGGCTTTCGCTTCAGAGAAATATCCCACAAACATAAGGAGATTAGCTTGGGGAGTAAGCTTTTCTATCTTGTCATCAGGCATATGTGTGTACGCACGACACCCGAAGACTCTGAAATGGAAAATAACAAGCCGAGAGCCAAAAAATGCCTCATATGGGGTCTTCTGAGGAAGAGCTGCAGTCGGGCACCAGTTGAGGATATACACCGAAGTGTTAACAGCCTCGACCCAAAGGCGCTCAGGAAGCTCTATTGCAAACAGCATAGAGCGTGCCATTTCCATGACTGTGCGGTTCCTACGCTTTACGACTCCATTCTGCGAGGGGTAGTTGGTAGAGGTGAGCTGGCGAGAAATCCCATGCTTCTATAGAAACTTGGAAAACTCGTGGGAGATAAACTCACCACCGCTATCACTCCTCATGCACCCAACACGACGACCAGTCTGGTTATGAACCAACAGTACCCAAGCAGAAAAATATGTGAAAGCATTTTACTTATGCTTGAGGAAGTACACCCACATGTATCAAGAATGATCATCCACTATCAAAAAGAAGTATTGCACGTCGTTCAAAGCAGCAGTGGATGTCGGTCCACAAAGATCAACGTGAATCAATCTAAGAGGCTCCTCAGCTCTATGTGTAGATTGCCGAGGAAATGGGGTATAGTGCTACTTCCCGAGCTGACAGGCTTTACAGACATCTCAAGCTAGCTTCAGGCGTGGAAGGCCCTTAACTAGCTCACGGCGTGACAACTCATAAAGTGAGTCATAACCAAGATGCCCTAAGCAAAAATGCCAAAGACGCTCATTGTGCGTAGGCTCTCGAGATGTGGCTAAGGCTTGGAAGCTATGGAACACGGAGCCTTCGGCGGTCGGCTCGGTCAAAAAGCGTGTCATGTGGTATAGGCCATTAGGCTGTGCCTCACCGTGAGCAATCACTAAACCGGTCAAAGAGTCAAGGACCTTGACTGTGGTTGCTGTAAAGAAAACTGCTTGCCCCATTCGGCAAAGCTGCTGAAGAGATAACAAGTTCACCCCAAGTTGAGAGACATGATATACATTGTCCAGCGAAGCCAGATCCAGACCCTTGTTAGTGGCAAAACTAACGCAACCTTGAGCTTAAATCTTGACGGAGGAGTTATTACCTACACGAACCCGCCCGGCTGCAGGAACTCGGGTACGGAAAATGTCCTCTATAGGAGTCATGTGATGTGTAGCTTTATTGTCCACAATCCAAACTGGAGCTGAAGTGCTCGGCTGTGACGAGTGGGCCTCTGCAACAACCTCGTTGGGAGACAACTCACAGATGTGGATGAAACTCGCATTTGATGTCTCTATGGAGACGATATGGGCCTCTGCAGACCAATCAGACAAGCCCTTTGGAGTTGAGAACGTTGTCGATTGAGATGACTGTGCGGTGGCAGTGTGAGTTTGACCTTTAAACTGCCCCTTGCCATCACCCTACCTCCCCTGCTGGGGGCTGCCCGACTGAGGGGCGGGGGTCTGAGACTTAGGTTTTGATGCTATGCCTCGTGCCTTTGATCGACACTCGTCGTCGAAATGGCCAGCCTTTTGACAATGTTGACAATACCTATTCTTTTTAGGTACATTCTACCACCTAGGTTTGAGTTGTGACTGGGAGTTTCCTTGAGAATTCCCAAATTGATTTAGCTTTTGAATTTGAATTTGATTTTGAGTGGAGGTTTGGTTTGGTTTGCCCTTCCCTTGTTGCCCTTTTTGAGAATGAGCAAGAAGAGCCC
The DNA here is from genome assembly GCF_053477565.2 of Lygodium microphyllum. Taxonomy (NCBI): domain Eukaryota; kingdom Viridiplantae; phylum Streptophyta; class Polypodiopsida; order Schizaeales; family Lygodiaceae; genus Lygodium; species Lygodium microphyllum. The sequence goes on from NC_141155.1 coordinate 87,454,285, forward strand.
CCTCTGAAGAGGAATTCATACGAAACTAATCGAACAACCGTGCGTAACGCAATAGTTGACACTCAAATTTATAGAATTTAGGCATGGTAGGCTTTGAAACCATTCCTTCCACAAAATTGAAGTATTTCTTGGGGAGTTTATTTAGGAACAATGTGACCTAATTGTCAAAGGACTTGGGAGTCCCCGTAGTGGAGAATTCAGCAAGGAGACGCCAATACTCAGCCAACTTGACTTTCAAGTCATCCCGGTCAGTGATTTTGAAAAGCTGAAGCTCATGGTCAAGATTAATACGATGGGTCCTATCTCGAGCCGCATAGCGGTCAGTCAAGTGTGCTCATCGCTCTCACGCTAAGTCAAAATGTTGAAGCTGAGAATGAAACTCTGGCAATAAGCCTTGCATCAGCTCGACAATAGCGGAGGCATTCCTAGCCTTCCATGAGCGGACGACCTCGTATGGAACAAATGTGGGATCGGGTTGGGGTTCCAACCCCTGCACTAGATCCCATAGGTTCTGTGAATCAAGGACATGTCTCATCAAATTCGACCAAGTAGTAAAGTTTGACTCGTTAAATTGAGTCTTGTCATTAAATGCATTCTTGGCAGAAGATGAGCTAGAACCATGAGGTGTCGGGTGGGTGGAGTAAGATGATTGTGGGAAAGATGGTGGTGGAAAAGATGGTGGAGGTGAGAGTATCTGATAAGAGTAAGAAGGAGAGGGAAGAGGTGGGTAGGCAGAAGTAGGTTGTGAGTATCCAATGACTGCCGATTGATGCGGAGGCACTGGAACATGAATGTTTCCATAAGGTGCTAGTGTAGGTGGAGGCACTGGGACACAGTAGCCTTGTCCAAAGTAAGGCTGGGACACAGCAAGATGACCAGAAGGTCCACTAGGCAATGCCATGGAGGCAAACTGTGGAGGCAACTGATCTACACTCGGGAGAGATTGAGTGGGATACCCAGGCTGCAATGATACCGAAAGTGTGTATGAGGTAGGTGGAACACCACCCGACTGAGGGAAGGATGAGGTCCTAAAGGATGTGCCTATGTTTCCATAACCCCCCACAGTGTTGTGCGGTGTGACATGAGGTGTCTGAAATGGAAATGTAAATGGTGTAAATGGAAGTGGTGAAGCAGCGGAAGAAGGTGGTGGGATGGGTGGGTTTTGAAAGTGAGGTGTATGAGGTGCAGATTCTTTTTGTTCATTTTTATCATTTAAAGACTGAAAATGAAACTGTGAAGATGATGATAAACCATGTAATGAAGTGAAAGGAACACCCAATTCATTCTGATTATGTGAAGTAGACGGAAAAGAAGGAAGGATAGAAGAAGAGATACCTAGCTTTTTCTTATAATCCCCGCAACGTGTGTTAACATACAAGAATTGGTCCTCTAGAGGACCTTTTCCATAGTCAACAGACTGTACTCTTTCTTCCACATGATCTCCACTAGTATATTGTAAAACAGAAGAGGTAAAAGAAAAAGGCATAAAAGACGAATCAAAAGTACCTTGCACCGAAGAGGATGAAAGAGTCTGAAAAAATGGAACATACTCCGGATCTTGCTCTCCAAGAGGGGGGCCCATCCCTGATGGAGGTCTCGACGGCCCTGCAACATCATTAGACTTACGCGCAACATCTGAAGAGTGAAATCCATGCATACCTTCATTCAGAAGCTTTTCTTGAAGGGCAATCCTTCGGTCGAGCTCCTCAATCTTCTTTTGTCGATAGGCTATGATCAGTTTATATTCCTCAGAGGTCAACTTGCCTATCTTTTCTTCCATGTACTCAGATGTTTCTCCCACTATGTCGGAACTTTGTGGAGCAAGTTGATTGGCCCACTCTCACTCGGTTCTCGGTATAGGCTGATTTGGAGACAGAATCGGTATTGATGTGTTCGAAGTCATTTGAACCTACTGTTGTTCTTGCTTCTTGCGAAGAGCTTTCAGATCAAAGGCATAGATTTCTCAAAGAGTACCCGGCTCTGATGCCATGTAAAGAAAAATGCCCTAACACAGAAACATAAATAGAAACCGTACGACAAAGCACAGACTGATAAAAAGAACACAGTTAGGGTTAGGGTTAGAGTAACTCAGAGACAATAAACACAGTGAATAAATGAAATGATATGCCTACTAATAATACGATGCTCATGCAGCAAACACACACTATGCAGTGAATGAATACTGAACCTCGAACTCTTGTATCTCTAGGATCAGGGCAGGGGTAATGAGCTGGAGAGTGTGCTTTGAACGGATCCCAAATCTCAGCAAGGTAGCCTCCGGATATCGAACACCAAGAAATGCAGCAATGAGAAGCTGGATCTGATGCAGACAGTAGTGAGGAGAGAGAAATACTAAAAACAGAGCTTGCATGAGAGAGAAAAAGTAAAAACGGAGCTTGCAAGAGAGAAAGACTGAAAACGCAGGCAGGACAACCTGCAGGAGAGAGAAAGACTAAAAACGAAGCCTGTAGGAGAGAGAAAGAGTGAAAACGCAGGCAGGACAGCCTGCAGGAGAGAGGAAGACTGCAGCGACTGCAGACATGAGAGAGAAAACTGCCAGGGCAGCAGCTGGAGCCTGCAAACGCATCAGTTTGCTGGCGTGGTAGGCTGTACGACAGTAGTGCAGATAAACAGCAATCAGTCGCCAGGCAAAAACAGCAGCAATCAGCATGTGGAGGTTTGGAAACAGGCGCCAGACTGTAGGGAATAGTGATGGACAGCAATGGCTGAGATGTCCTCCGTGACCGGGGTGTGGGCAGCAAGCTGGTAACACCTGAAACCTGCAAAAACGAGATTGTAGAAGAGTGGAGGGCTGGTTGCCAATTTATAGAAAATTAGGGTTCTAGATCCTCTCCCACTTAACTTTCTCGATCCACTCCCCATTTTAGGGTTTTGGCTAAAATAAGCATGTTTTGGGGCTGTTTAAGTGGCTAAGTGCATTTCTTAGCACAACACGGGGATGTCGCCCATTCTGCTTCCATGTCTTGCATGGGCATCATGTCTCGGAACGGTGCTCGGGCACCCCGTGGACCCGAGATGAGCATCCCTTGTTACAATGATTTTTTGCCGTCTTGTTTCACCTTCTTATTATTCTCATTCTCATTCTCTTCTTTCTCTATCTTTCCTTCTTCTTTTTAGCCTTCTTTGCCTAGATCTCCCTTTTGTTCTTCTTCTACCTTCTTCTTGTGTAAGTTTAGCTCATCTTCTATCTTTTCTTCCTTAGCCATGATGCCTAGATCTATCTTTGTTTTGCTCTTCTTGTTTTGCATCTTCTTCCTTTGGCTTTCTAGCTCTCCATACTTTCTCAACTAGGTTGGCTCCTTCGCCCCTTTCTACTTGCTCAGTACCTTTTTTCTTCTTATTTTCTTCTACTTGTTTCTTCTCATATTGTTTTATCGATTCTCTCTTCCATCTTTTTTCTGTTTAAGGCTAAGCTCATCCTTTCCCTTGTCTTCTTCGTTTTCTTCTAACTCTTCCTTTTTCTCTTTTTCTTTGGCTAACTCTTCTTCTAAGGTTGAAGTGTTGGCTTTATGTAGTGGATGCCTTGGCAAAGGTGCTTTTACCCTTCCATTCTTATCTTCCAAGTCTATCTTTTCATCTATATCCTCATTAGCATCTTCATCAAAGACATCATGTGCCTCAAAGGAGGGCGTTGTCCTAGCCTCACCCTCAATCTCAATGGACAGAGGGGTTTCTTGATTGGTATCAAGCCTCTCCTCCCCCTTCTCAAGCTCTATCTCTTATATGATTGGCAAGTTGAGCTACAACCTGTGGGTACAAGGGCTTATTCTTCTGACATGTCCACCTATCTTCATCTTCCTTTTTGTATCTTAACTCCTTCAAAATGGTTTCTATCTTTGAACTCATATCCACCTTCCATTCTCCTCCTTTCATATAGTATTCTATCTCTTTTTCTTCTTCTTGAACTCCTTCGGGGTAGGGGTAGTTGTTGTAGAGGTATTCTTTTTTTTGGGTGGTAGTCGGTAGGATATTCGTTAGGGTAGTAGTTTCCACATTCTTTTGGGTAGTAGTCTTAAGGGTATTGATCTTCGGAGTAGCCTTCTTCATAGTAGCCTTCGGGTTTGTAGCAGTCAACTCTTGGTTGTCGGTACTCTTCTTCTTCTTCGTTATCTGACCAAAACTCTTTTTTTCTATCACATGTTTCTCCTTTCCTTGGTTCTCTTTTGGTTTCTCTTGGTTTTTTTGCTCTTCTTTGGTTGGCTTTATTCCATTCTTCAACTCTTGGACTCTTTCGGCTCTCATATGCCAAGTATGGTTTAGCCTACTCTTTCTTCAAATCCGGAGGCAGTCTCCCAGTCTCACCTCAGCATGATTTCTCATTGCAGCTTTGTCTTGAGGCCTTGGGCCATCTTCAATTGCCACTACATGGCTCTTTCTCGCACCGTGATTAACTGGTAGTCAACCTCCAATTTTTCATCCAGCTCTTTAGTCTTCTCTTCCAAGTTGCATAGCACATCTATTTCTTTGTGAGTCCCATGTGTGCTTCACCTATTTGAACTGCAACTCCTTGTATGTAGTCTTTAGCCATTGAGATAGCTCATTCTTCTCTTTAAAAAAAGTGTCATTCCAAAGCTTTCTCCGTGTAGTTGGTTTGAATGGTGTGCCGCGCATCTCTATCGCGTTACGATTCCCTCTCAACTTTGTTGGCACATTAGGTTCACTTTCACTTTTTAGCAGGTACTACTCTTAGGGAGCGTCACACTGTGTTGTGTCATGTCGGGGTTTTTGTGTCACATTACGTGTCGCGTTGCGGTAGGATCTTCTTTGCATCTGTGAGTTTGCTTCTCTCTCAAGCTGGTATGTTCTATGCTAGAGTTGCTCTAATGCCAAGTGTTACAAACCTTCATGAGACTTAAGTCATAACCTATCATGAGGTATACAAATGGCACAACGGAAAGGCACACAAGATATATCAATAAGGAATCTTTGTATTCATGATATCGAAAGATACAACATTGAGGCACAATTCAAGACTACATCCTAGTGACATCGCATGTGTGAGGGTTCACCACTAAGCTTAGGGAATCACATGTAGAAGCACAATCCATACAGAGCTTGAGTGACTTTATTCTTTATTCTTTCAGTATAAGTTAAGGTTGTCACACATTGTGAATGTTGGAGTCCCCACATCTTGTGTATCTCTCTTTTGCTTTCTTGCACCATCCACCATAGCTTGCTTCTCTCTTGCTTTCACTTGCTCATGCTTCCACTCGGGCTTAACCCTTCAATTGGTGGTATCAAAGCATATTATTCGAGGAGCTTCTTCATTATTCACTTCAACCGGTGACAAAGCTTCAAGTCAAGGTTTCATGGTAGCCATGGTTTTTTCACCTTGAGGTACGCATCAAGTCTCCATCTAATCCAAGGTTTAGAAGGTTATTTTGGAACTTTAAAGAGGTTGCTTGGGCATTGCTTGAGGCTTCTTCATTATTCACTTCAACCGGTGACAAAGCTTCAAGTCAAGGTTTCATGGTAGCCATGGTTTTTTCACCTTGAGGTACGCATCAAGTCTCCATCTAATCCAAGGTTTAGAAGGTTATTTTGGAACTTTAAAGAGGTTGTTTGGGCATTGCTTGAGGCTTTGTTGTGATCGGTAGCACCAAGGAAGAGAGCAAGGAACAACCCGCAATTTTCGTTGCATTTTGTGGGCTGCTCTCTACATGTCACACTTCGCTCAGTTCAACCATTGTTTGCTCATGGCACTTGATACACTCCTTGGCATTTATTCTGGCATTGTTCGGCTTGCTCAGCCATTGACTCAGAGTTTGGTATAGACATGTTGTATATCATCTGTACAGTAAACAATGAGCTTTATAAGTTTAATGCTTTGATGGTGATATTTTGGTGCCCGGATGTTATGACTATGCTTTGGGATGTTTCTTGGATTGTTTAGAGCTTGATTAGCTTTGTTTTGCAAAGGTTCATTGCTGTAATAACCGTTTGGACAACAAGCTATTAAGAGTAAGCTTTATGCATTTGAAGTCTATATGCTCTACGGGTATGCCACTTGAATATATTGATGCTTGGATCTGGATATGATTATGAAACGATTTGGTACTTGATTTGAGCTACATTTGATATCTTCGAGCTTTGGCTACCTAATTCAGTTACTTTAGTGATTGTTATTTTATGAGTTTGAAGACTCATTGGATTTTATGTTTCCAGATGTATTGACTTATGTCTTTGGGCACCTATTTAAGTTATTTGCATTTATTTGGATACATTGCATTAGAGCTTTGGATTTTTCTATGTTGTTGAGCTTGGTTTACTGAGATAGTGGAACTGTTGCCTTATGTACATGCTCTCTTGGATAGTCGTGGATACAGTTACACTTTCTAGTGGGATGATTTGATTTAAATGCTTTGGACACCAACACTTACCTCTATCAGCAGGATCTAGTGATGTATACATGCTCCTTGGTTATGTCTTGAGCTTCATTACTCTCATGTATTTGGCAGATCTCTATACTTAATCTTGAGATCTCTTATATATATGATGTGTATGCCTATGAGATGTATTGGTTTTTAACACCCTTGAGTTTATGACAGACTTTAGTACCGGTTGTATGCCTATTCACTGCTAGTTGCTTTTACATATCTCAGTTGTTATCTAGATATTCCTAGCAAAAGAAGGCTCGTGATGACCACCTTATTATCTTGGTACTTTATGTTGATAATATGTTGATTGTTAGAAGAGCTCATGATGAGCTCGATGATTTGAAGACTCAAGCTTTGAGATAAAGGATACAAAGCATGCCTCATATATTCTTGGTATACGCATTACATGAGATCGTTCTTAGGGGCTCCTTTATTTGTCATAGGAGGCGCACATTCAGAAGGTGTTGGAGCAATTCTATATGCATGATGTTAAGCCTATTGGCTGTCCTTTTTCTTTCCATATGAAGGTCAATCAGGTCAATTGTTCCCAGTTCGATGAGTAGAAGGCCGAGATGGCTAAGATCCTTTATGCATTCGCAATGGACAATTTGATGTATGCCATGATAGCCACTCTCTCTAACATAGCATTTGCAGTCGGAGTTGTGGCATGCTATATGGCTACACTTGGCCGATGACATTGGGACGCAGTGAAGGGTACCATGAGGTACCTTAAAGACATTGCAGATATGTGCATTTGCTGTGGTGGCCAAGATATTACAATGGTGGGTTACATGGACTCCGACTATGCAGGACATACAGATAGGAGGAAGTCTACCTCTGGATATGTCTTCACTTTTGTTGGAGATGCTATTTCTTAGATGTCCAAGGTGCAAAAATATGCGGCCTTATCTACTAATGAGACAAAGTATATGGTGGTCACCAAGGCTTGCAAGGAGTTCCTATGGTTAGGCCCTTTGGTGGCAAACCTTGGTATTACTGTTACTCCTACATTGCATTCTAATTCTATGAGTGCTATTCAGTTGGCCAAGAATTTGGCCTTCCATGTGCAAATAAAGCACATTGAGGTACCCTCACTTCATTAGGGAGGTGATAGAGGACAAGTTTGCTGAGCTTCGACTGACAAGATCTTGCATATCTGCTTGCTAAAAGTCTCTCAGTGAAACGTTTTTCCTTCTTTACGAAGATGATGGGCGTAGGATGAGATGAGGTCTATTCCTCATCTTGTTGCACTTTATGTACATTTGTACTTCATTACTTTTTTTTTCTTGCTCTCTCCTTACTAGAGGCACATTTACCTTTAAGTGGGAGGTACCTATGCCTACGCTGCTCTGTATTTACGACATACCTGTACATTGGGGGGGGGGGGGGGGGGAGGGGTGTGTGCCCATCGTTGTCAGTTTATTCTTTACATCTTGTGTCTCTCTCTCTTGCTCTCTTGCATCATCCTCCGTGGATCGCATCTCTCTTGCTTGTGCTTCCACTCGGACTTCACCCTTCAAGAGATGCCTAGGGCCTCGCTAGCAATGAATTTTCTTGCAATTGATCTAAGCAAACTTTTGCAGGTGTGAGATGATGGAACTCTAGAGCCAAGCTAGAGCAATAGTTGTTGAACATTGAATACCACAACTTCTACATTAACCGAAAACCTAAAAGCAAACTATGGGACTAGGGTAGGACTTCTGAGCTTGCAAGTAACCTTTCATTGACAATGAAATAAATGAATAAGCATCTGCGTATTGTAGGATGGTAAGAGTTAGGAGGGCTGCTAAAAATGATAAAAATCTTATTGAATGTCCAATGTAATAAGAAAACAGCTAGGTGAGATTTGATGGTCATAAGAGTTGGCACTGCATTATCCCTTTCTATTCTTATTTCTCATACATTATCTGAAACAGGAGCTGAAGGAAGTGGATGAGCTGGCCTTCAGATAATGGAGGATAAATCATCAGGACTGCATTCTACACAAAATTTTGCATTCCTATCAGTGTTGGACTTCAATTTCAATATGTTTTACTTGATAGTAAGAGTTGTTGGTTCATTTTTAGATATTTCTCAAGGTTTTGAAAGTCTCTGCAGAGTATTCAAGAATCTCTTAACATGCTACTGTGTGGGTATAAGATAGACAAATGACTCTTAACCCTTATAAATGAAGATGGAATCCCCAGAAAAGGGTGCAGTGAGTTCCATCTCCCTCAGGATGCTGGCTTTTATGGCCATAATTTACTCGAAAAAGCCTGTGTTGAACAGTTTGAATCTTTCAGACTGAAGAACTAAATGCTCATTCGGTTGCTTGTAAAGACAATGACAAAATCATATATAATTTCCAACTTACATGCTATGCAGCAGCATGATTTTAAGAAATGAAGTCATATTCCCATGCTGTCATATCTGGCAGACTGCATTAAAAAGTGTTGTTTCTATATGTTTTTTTGTCAAAACAAGGTGAAAGGAGTCATGGAGGCCTGGCCTTTTTTTTTTTTTTGGAGAGAGAGAGAGAGAGAGAGAGAGAGAGAGAGAGAGAGAGAGGGGGGTAGGTAGATCCTTTAAGACACCTCAAAGGCACATACGACAAAATGAAAAAAATCAAGATAAAAGAAAACCCAATTGCTGAAGCTACAAGAGTTACTAAATACATAATGACCCTCAGCCACCTTAGTGCTCAGGCTTTATGAACTCCTCTATGCACCTTGATAATCTGCCGTGCCCGTTTTTCTCTCTTTCCTAGCCTCTTATCTTCACAACTCCACTCGGCTATACTTTGAGTTGTGTTGGTGTAAATTCATCTCTGATTCACATTCTTATACCCTTTAAACATTTTGATTGCTTTAATTCTTCAACTTTATCTTACTATATCTCCCAAACACCAAAGTTGTTTGCATGACTTTGAATATTCTTGGTACTCTTCATCATCCGGTTAATCTTGTTCATCTTCATGTCACCCATCACAAAGGCCTCATAGGCATGCATGTGATGCCATATTCCTTTTCAATCTAACTTCATTGACTACCAAAAAGATAGTATGTGCCATATCTAGTTTATTTGCCTCCTTGTTTGGATTTCCCTTTGCACCTTTTGGATTTCCTTGACCTCATCTTCAATCTTCTTAATGGTTGTTATATCTGTCTCCAACTTTTTCTCTAGCTTGGCTAAGTGTGTATACTTTTTGGCCAATCAATCCTTCAATACTGTGTTCTTTGCTTCCAAGCTGCAAACTCATTGGCATAGATATTCCTATTGCTTCGACAATGTTGTGAGGACCCTCAAAAAGGTTGAAGCTAGGCCTAAAACTTTGGTCTAACTTTCTCTTCTAGGTATTGCCCTCGCACGGGGGGTTGCCCTTAAAGGAGAAGGTGATGGAAGCTTACATGTAGAGTTTGTTAGTGTCTAAACTAGGGTTTTGGGTAGTGTGTGAGAGATTGATTGGAGTCTTTGACACAAAATGGGTGGTTATGTGACAAGAGGGGATTGTCTGATATGAGAGAGAGAGAGAGAGAGAGAGAGAGAGAGAGAGAGAGAGAGAGAGAGAGGTTTTTTTAGATATCATCAAGGTGTATAGGACAAAGATACAATTCAAAGTTTTCAGCTACAATCCACTTGGGGGAGCCATGAACACAAAAAGAAACCCATGGGCAAGGTGTTATCAATGCCTAAAAGAAAATCAACCACTAATGCTATCAAGTTACTTATCATGACTCAAATGTAACTTAGTGTTTCTACGATGACTTTTCCACCTTTACAAATTGCCCATTTGTCCTCTTTTCTGGTTGCCTTTACATTGGTAATTTTGCTTGGTCCCACTTTGAGTTATATTAGTGTTAGCTCATATATGATCCATAGTCTAATTCGCTTGAAACATTTGATTGCTTTAATACTTCATTTTTTTATGTTTCCAAACTTGAAAGTTGCTTGATTCTTTCCTTGTTTGATGACTCGTTATGGTACCAACCAGTTGAATCTATATTCTTTCAATATTGGCCTTAGTTTTTGTCTCTAGCATGTATGACTTTGAGCATTCTCGACGCTCTTGATCAAGTAGTTTCTCTTGCTCTTCATGCCATCCCTTAGGGAGGTTGCCTATATGTGCATGGAATGTGATCTTCTTTTGTAGTAGAGCTTCATTAATTGCTGAAAAGATGGTGTTTGTCATATCTTGTTGATCTATCTCATTTCTTGTTATAATTTCCTCATGTACTTGTTGATCTACCTCCTTTCTTGTTTTAATTTCTTTTAACACTCCATGTTGGACTTTGATTGTTGCTTCCTAAAATTTATATTCAATATTTTCATTCGTTGCATCTAGTTCTGTTTCCATCTTTCCCTCTAGTTTTGCTAAGCATGCAAACACTTTGGCAAGCGAGTTGCCAAGTTGTGAACTCCTTAATATAAGAACTCCGTTCATGAGCTTGACTTGATTTGACTTGGGTGGTAATTCCAAGATTGCTAAGAGAGTCTTTGGGTTCTTACTGTTAGGATAAGAGCTTAGGTCTAATCTTGACCCCTAAGTGTTGCGGTTGCACCCTACAAGAAGATGGTGGAGAATATTCAAAATCAATTAGCCTCTCAACGTGAACAAGACTATTTATGAAAAGGGGAGAATATGTGGATGGGATGGAAAAGAAAGGAAATAAGAAAGGGATATGCAAGGTAAGGTTCACCTATCAAGAGACATGTGTAGGTAGACTATTAGAGACCTAAAAAGCTAGAGTAGAAGCTTAATGAGCCAGAGACCAAAATGATTATGCAAAGATTTGACAAGTTGGGGAGAGAGAGAGAGAGAGAGAGAGAGAGAGAGAGAGAGAGAGAGAGAGAGAGAGAGAGAGAGAGAGAGAGAGAGAGAGAGAGAGAGAGAGAGAGAGTTGATCGAAAAGTTGAAGAATAAGCTACTAATGAAACTTTGACATGGGGGCCGTTGATAAAAGAATGCTAGTAATGATGAAAAATGCTAGTAGTGATTGTGGATGAAATGTTGGAGAGGGGAGATATATATATATATATATCTACATCTTCAAAAAGCCAAAATGGCCTATGAGACAAAGAAATGAGTACATCTAACCATTTTGTCTAGATTGAAGTACAACAATGAAAATGAAAATGACTATGACTATTGCAAGTATAGGCTATCATCATGTACAAAATGATCTTTGGATGATCCTTTAGCTAACTTGTAAGATGCCACCTTGATTAATATGACTCTCTAGAAACAATGTACTCTCCTTGAGGCAAGAATATCTATTAGGGGTGGTTCAAGATATGGAGTCTACTAAGAAGACATACTCATCTATGGTGGTAAGCGATGATGGCTCAAATCTATTGGAGATAAGGATGTCGGGCACATTGACGTGGTCAGTGTTGTGCTCTACAATGTGGTTGTTTGGTCTACAGTGATCCCTTTAACCTGTGGATAATGTAATGGCATTGTTGTAGTGGTAGTAGTTGCAATGGTAGCATATATAGTGGCAACATCTAGTAAGCTAACCCTAGAGCTAACATTGAAAAAATCTCTAAGAACCCGCTAGCTTGCCAACTTAGCCTTTGTCTTTGTCTTGCTCCTCAGAAGCTTCTCTTTGTATGTATGGAGCTCTAATAAGAATGGTCCTAATCAACTCTAATCCTTGTACTCCATCGCCTTGCATAGAGGCCCAAACCCCTCTTGAACAAGGCAATGAAATGTCCCTCTAATCTTGTAACATATAATACATCTCTCTCTAAGCAAGTTACTAATTGAAATAATGCTCTATGACCATGGATGTTGCTCCAATCTATGCTCTAATAATTTCATGAAGTACTGACGGTTTGCTTCATATCATGTGAGCAATCATCATCACTAGTGGCCTCTCCATACCTTTCTACATCTTTTGTAAAGACTTGGCCCCCATATTGGGGATGCATATAGTAGGGCTAGGGTAACCAATGTATCAAATAGCCATAACTTGGTCTGAAGTTCTTGGAATTGAGCATATGCACCTTTTCTATGAAGTGCCCCAAGTGTTATATAACCTCTATCCAATCTAGTAATTATTGCATCTCATAATGAAAATATAGGTCATGTAAATGTGATCCCTAGATAAACATAGGATCTAGTGTACTTAACAATATCCCCTCCAAGAGTAAACTCATGTCCTGCTTCATTACCCAAGCTTGTGTGGTCTTAAACACCATGACCTTGGTCTTCAAAAGGTTCACTATCAATCCTTTATCCACTCAAAATGCTTGCAATGCATCCATGTTTCCTTGTAAGTGTTAACCCCAAGTTGAGATGGCAAAAAAATAAAAGAAAAAGCAAAAGGAAGATGGAAAAAGAGCAAAGACATGTATGTAGGCGGTCTCTAAAGATGAATCGGGCAAAAAGCACAACTTTAAATGAAAAGGCGTCTCAAAAAACTTGGAAAACTCTTGTAAAAGAGCGCCAGGCTTTCTCAGCCGATTGTAAAATATTAGATGGGCGTAGGCTAGAGGCATAAGGCTAGAAGAGGGAAATGGAAAAAGGACCTTGCCACAATGGCCGGTCATGTAAAAAAGGGATGGATGTCCATGGGATTTTAGGGTTTCTATATATAAAGTTCAAAAAGTGAATAAGAGCTCATTCTTTTGGTGTGTGGCAACAAGAGTCTTCTTCTTCTCTCCTTCTCATCTTCTTGCTTGTGTGTGCTCTTGAGAGAGGGAGTGTGAGAGTGAGGGATCAAGAGGGTGAAGCTCTTCACCATCTCCTCTTCTCTTCTTTTCTTCTCTTCTCTCTTCTTGTGCGCACGGCTATGGAGGATGGAGCTTGGAGGTGGAGGCTTGAGGATGCTTGAGCTTGCATCTAGGATTGTGGAGCTACCGGCGTGCGTGAGAGAGGAGGCAACTCATATCGGCATTAAGGTAAGCTTACTACACTCGTAGGATCGCCGCGCATCGGCTAGGTGAGAGATAACCATTAGAGCTCGCTTGGAACGCTTGAAACAAAAAGCGGTCCATGGGTCTTGGTGGTTGAACGAAAACTTCCACATTTTGGTTCCGTTGCCGGGACCAATGGATTCAAGCTTGAGCACTTACGCGCCTCATATCGAGCATCGAAATAAGGGATTCATCCCCAAAACGGAGCTTGAGATAGGTAGGAAGTTTGGGTGTTTTTGATCTTCAAAACAAGTAAGTATTTTGGGTTATTTTGTTTGTTTGATGATTAGGAAACATGGAGAAATCATTTCAGTGTTTTGCTTTCGATTCTTGTTGTATTTAGAGTAGGTTAGGATTAGGAAATCGCATCGGAGAAGGGTAGGGTTTACTGTTGCAAAATAGGGCAAAACAGGGCAAAAATCGTGCAAAAATGGCAAGAAGCTTGCTTGTGATGCCTAAGATTAGCAAAGTGAGTAATTGGGGTCACCAACACCATACCCGAGAAGGGGTATAAGAGCCAAAAGGCCAAGGGAGAGCTCATTTGTGACATTTCAGTGAGAGAGAGAGAGAGAGAGAGAGAGAGAGAGAGAGAGAGAGAGAGAGAGAGAGAGAGAGAGAGAGAGAGAGGGAGAGAGGGAGAGAGGGAGAGAGAGAGAGAGAGAGAGAGAGAGAGAGAGAGAGAGAGAGTTGTTGCCCGATTTAATCCGATCGCACCAACGACAAGCCCACCACTCTATCCAGGTATATGAATCCCTTCCCTTATTCCCTTAGGTAGGATCTGGAGGTTTGTGCTTGATAAGATTGAGTAAATCACAAGGAATGATCAAAATCAAACTCGCGCTGTCGACGTGCGACGCACTCGGCCCGAGTCCAAACGGTCACTTCTAGGCCGAGTCCTAGAATCGGCCCTCGGCCCACTCGGCCCAAACCCTAATCGGCCCACTCGGCCCAAACCTACTCGGCCCGTCCGAGTCTACCATTCGAACCGTGGACCAATTTGGCCCTCTGCAACGTATCAAACTTGACCCTCGGCCCGTCCGAGCGACCTCGTTCGAATTGACCACTCGGCCCGTTCGAGCCAATCTATCCGAGTGACTTCGTTTGAGTCCGCTCCTCAGCCCGTCCGAGCCCACTCTGTCCAAGTCTCAAATTCGGCCCTCGGCCCATGCACCTCGGCCCATCCGAGTGATCCACTCGGACCCTGCAATTCGAACCAGTTGGGCCGAGTGTAGGTTTTTACCAAATTTTTAGAAATTTAACCTGACCCGGCTAGAACTCAGCAGCGCAAACTGTCGAAAGCCCTTAGGATGCTCAGAACTTGATTCTGGCACATGGAATATGCAAAATCGTAGGGCGCAGCCGCTTAGCAGCTAGAAGTAGGTAGTTGCTAGACCCAGAGACCTAGACGGAAACAGCTGAGTTGTAAAGCCTGATTGGACAAAAAACGAACGAGGCAACATATTAGGGAAACCCTAAACCCTGCCAAGACGGCCAGAAAATTGACCAACAAGCCTATTAGGCCCGAAACAACGCGAGAGTGCATAAGACGCCTAGAAATTGGTTGCTGCACTCACCGTGAATTTTCGCACTTGAAGTACACTTAAGGAAACTGAAAGCCTGATTGAGCACAACTGCACAGAAAAAGACACACACATTAAGTGGCCATAAATTGAGGATTGTATTCAGTAACTGAAGGGACTCACCCAGATAAACCACTCAAGGAACCCACCAGTAGGAGAGGACCCAAGACAGACAAACCATCAATGCACAAAAGTAGGACCAAGCAAGGGGCGTCGACGAAGTGGATTTGACAAGTCTACTGAACCTGATCGATAACTTGGTGGAGCACGATAACTCGACAATGGCAGAAGAAAGTTCAAACCGCAGATCTAACGAGGAATTGGACCTAGGAGTCTTTTCAAATGCTATTCAGTAGCTAGTCAGCAGTTACGACGCTCATACTCGGTATGAGCACCGCGGTAGGACAGCAGACGCCATCATCGCAGATTTAGAAGAGGAGAGAAAGCTGACCCGCAAAGCATGGCTGAATATAATAGGGATCAGCAGGCTAGGAGCCAAAGGTAAAGCATGGAGTTGCGAGAGGTACAGGGGGTGCTGAACCTGGCTAGAAAAAATCGAACGGACCATGAGAGAGCGCAAGAAGAAGACTTAACGCTGAGTGAGCTTCTCATGAAGCGGCTGCTCGATAACACGGCTGCAGAGCAAAGTGCCACGGCTTTAGCGACATCGCTGCTCGCAGGATTAGGAGCAAACCAGGGCTCAAAGAGCCAGTCTAAAATCCCTATTGTTGCCAAACAACTCGATAAGTACCAACCCCATGATGATCCATACAGCTTTGCTGAGCAGTTCGAGCAAGTCTGCGAAGCCAACGGCCTCAATGACCTAACTCAACGCTCTCAAGCGTTCAGGCTTTGCTTGGGCGACAAGGGTAGAACGTGATATATGAGCTTAGATACCGCAGAGCGAGCCAACTTCAATGGCCTCAAGGATATCTTCATTAAGAGATTTGCCGAGCCCGGATACTCCGATAATCTACTAGTGTGCTTGATGAACGTCAAGCAGAAAGAGAAGAATGACATTCGCGATTACGTGACCCATGTGCGGAGTCTCTTCAAGAGAATCCCTATTGGAGAGCGGCCGACTAAAAGAGTAGTATCAACTGTATTCATAAGCGGGATTCAAAACAAGGAACTATATAAGGCTTTGGTAGGCAACTCGAGCTTGCAGCGAGACGCACTAGCTAGGGTCTTTGAGGAAGCCATCCAAGTTGACAATCAGCTGAAGGAGCAGAGCTCCAGAAGCGCGAATCTAGAAGAGACCAACTCGCGAAGCTCAGAGAGAGCGTCAGCCTCGAGTAAGCGATCAGTCTCATCATCCCAGGATAAGGAGAAAACCACCGAGACGAACCAAGACTTGGCTGACGTTAAGATGGAACTAGCCAAGTTGCAAGACATGCTGAGACGACCAACGCGCCCACACGTCCAATGCGTGTATTGTGGCGGAAACCACTTGCCAGCCGAGTGTCAAGACCCTAGGTCAAGACCTTGTGCTAACTGCGGTAGGTTTGGTCATGACGTCGCACATTATAGATTGCCAAGAAGACTTTCATACTCACAACCATATGGCCAGCCTTACCTAGCGAACAGGCCATAGCCATTTTTCGGAAGGGGAGTCCCATTGACCCTCCCTGCATTCCTAGGATGGAAATAAATCCTACAGGCATTCCTAGACCGCCTGGTCCTTATGTAACCCATCCACCGAGTAACGCTCCTGTCCACTATGTGGAAGAACCGAACGAGGAAGAAGCTTACATATGGCCTTACGTCTCACATGACGATGAGGGCAACGTTGTCCTCATGGATTATCACCTCATACCGGTGATGGCGTTAGGAAGAGGACGAGGTAAAGGCCTAGGAGGGCAGACGTATGATCCAATCACCTGTTGGACTTGTGGTCACCCAGGTCATGTCTCATCACGTTGCCCTGAAAGGGAGCAGTAAAATAGAGACAAGGCTGACCAAAGGTGTGCTGAGTGCGGAATCACCCATCTCTTCGTCAATTGCCCAAAGTGAAAGCTGCCTTCTAGCTCAACCAACGTGCTATCTGTCCCATTGGGGTTGTTTGGTGTCGAGAACCACGATGGGCAAGCTGCGCCTATCCCATTGCAGGTCATGACCCGTACCCAAACGAAGCAGGCCGGCATCTCTCTGCCGGGACCTAGCAATCTCAATGCAACCTCGATAGGAACGAAGAGCCGTAGACGGAGGAGGAAGAGGTGGAAGCTAAAATCGCACTAAAAACGGAGAGTGCTACAACTTTGCCTGTTGGAAAGGTCTCTAACGCAGAGGCAGAAAATTCAGCCCCTAAGACGGCCGCAAAGGGAAGTGCTAAGGTAGGGGAATACCCGCATCCGAAGCGACAATTAGAGGCCATAGAAAAGGTGAAGGAATGAGTGAAGGAAGCCCAAGAGTATCTAAAAGACGCTGAGCCCATCATAGAGGACGAGATCGATGATCTCTCCAGCATAAGTACGCCAACCTCACCTCCACAACCAAAGTCGGGAGAAGCAATTGCACCACAAGTAGTGCCGCTAAGGCCAAGCCTCGGCGCCACAGGGCCGTGGTTCAGTCATGGCCACTGGTCAGGACGATCCAGGTTAGGAGAGAGACGAATACCCAACGATCTCCTGACCACGTTGGTGACCACTCCTATAACACTTAGCCTCGGAGATCTGCTTAGGCAGCACCCCACCCTATGGTAAGATCTTAAGCAGTGGGTTGAAGGGTCACAAGAGCAGGTCACGGCAGACCCTCATGACCATGATGCAGAGACGCAAATACCGAGTTTGACGTTGCACTCCATGCCTAAATCCTTGCACGTCAATGCCTTCTGGGAAGGTTCTGAGATGCATGCGGTCTTACCGGTTTTAGCCCTAGGCAATACGAGAAAGGGAATCGTGGACACGGGGGCTGGGGTTAGTGTGCTTAGCCACGCAGTGCTTCAGACTTGGGGAAACCCACCCGTTGAGACTACGAGGTTTAATGTCACACTAGCAAATGGTATGAGAGTCAAGCCATTCGGGGTGCTAAAGAATTGGCTAGTGAAGATCGTAGGTGTCTAGTTCTCCATTGACTTTATAGTCATGAAGGGAGTGGACTACGACATCCTATTAGGCCGACCCTGGATACGCAACGCTAGAGTCATCGAAGATTGGGGTAGCGGCTTGATCTTCCTTGGCAATAGGACGGACGTTGTGAGAGTAGAGATAGACACCTAGAAGACCTCACTAGTCGACTTAGATGCCATCTCTGCTATGCTCAAGGATAATGCTTAGGTCAAGAAGTCCTATGGGCCCTTGACCAAGTATATCCCGTGCCCAAAGAACGAGCGGGATTAGATGCATGTCCTTGCTACAATCGACCTACCGTTCTCGGATCATGAGGCGTATGAGCAAGCCATCAAAACAATCGACAAGGCTAACGACACACCCTCCGTACCAGTCTGCATGATGGCAAGAAGCCTTCGTGGAAAACCGAAGCCAGTCAACTTTCAAGTCCCAACCAACAAAAGGAAACTCGAGGAGATACTAGAATACCTAACGGACAAGCTAGCTGGCAATCCAGCTGCAAATTTCAAACCACTCCAGGATCTCTTAAATGAATCCAAGTGGCAATGGACCAGAGTGCATAACTTAAACCTCATGTATAACTGGGCCTTGGCTCCTGACCAATGACCAGAGACATACCAAGCCTTAGGAGACGACGAGCAATCTGATGAAGAGAATTCTAACGACGAATACAAAGACTGCCAATCCTTCAGTGATGAAAGTAAGGGTGAGGTAGATACCGTGGAATATGACACTGAAGGATAAGAAATAGAGCAAATACGAGCAGACTCCAAGCCGCAGAAAAAGAGTATCTTCAGGATGGAGCGAGGAGTCATGCGCGTGGAATGTGATTGCGCTTGGTTGGAACACATAGGAGCCATAGACCTTGAGCAAGCAGGCCTAGCCCATCCAGGAACAACATCAGTACTTAGGACTAAATCACCATCTGAACTGCGCCCACCAGGGGAGACCACCTCTTCTAGCGAAGATGGAGGGTTCGACTCTGAATCGGAGGTTAGTTCGAATGGTGATCCAAAAATCCCTAGGCCGCCCACAGCCAGACGCACCAAGGGGGACCTACCCGTCCACCTGAGGCGCAGACGATCAAGGCAGGAAAAGGCAAAACAACCCAGGGATACACGAACGATAGAACAACGAAAACCGCATGACCTCCCTGAACGACTTACAAAATTCAAAAAAGGGGATAGGGTGGTAGTTTTGTTAGGTGCCAAACGTCAAGCGCAGACAAGCGAACCAATCGAGGGATTAGCCAAGGTCAAGGAGGTGGACCTAGCCCAAGAAGGGGAAACACCCCGACCAGTCTTCATTGCCGATAACTTGACTAATGGAGAAGAAACGTGTCTTGTCGCTCTCTTGGGAGAGTACATAGACATGTTCGCCTGGTCCTTAGAAGAGCTTAAGGGGGTAGATCCAAGTGTCATGACTCACAACATACCCATGACGCCAGACGCAATGCCGGTCAAGCAGTGACCGTACCCTATGAATCCAAAACATGCTCATGCTATCAAAGAAGAGATTGATAAGCTGATGAGAGCGGGATTCATCTACGAAATTGAGCACACAAACTGGGTATCGCCCATAGTCATCGTGATGAAGAAGTATGGAAAAATCCGAGTGTGCGTCAATTACAAGAAGGTGAACGCTGCTACCAAGAGGGACAACTATCCGTTGCCGTACACGAAGCACATGCTTGAGAGAGTGGTAGGCAAGGAAGCCTACAATTTTCTGGACGGCTTCTCAGGGTACAACCAGGTGCAAGTGCATCCTGCGGACAGGCATAAGATTGCCTTCAGCGGGGCGTCTTTGCTTACATAGTCATGCCCTTCGGGTTGACTAATGCCCCTGCCACTTTCCAACGCCTCATGTGCACCATCTTTAAGGGCATGCTTCGCAAGGAGTTAGAAGTCTTTGTCGATGACCTCTGTGTCCACTCGACCTGGATCGAACACCTAGACAAACTCCAAGCAGTTTTCGAGCGGTGTCGCTTATATCGTCTCTCCTTGAACCCCTTAAAGTGCCAGTTTTGGGTGAAGCATGGATGCATCCTAGGGCATATGGTGTCAAAGAACGGCATTGCCACTGACTTCTCAAAGGTCAGGGTTATTGTTGACCTTCCACCCCCAAACAACTACAAGGGAGTTCAATGCTTCTTAGGCCATACTAGATACTATCGACGATTTGTACTGAATTATGCGTTGATCACCAGACCCCTGTACAAGCTGCTTATTGTCTTCGAATGGACCGAAGCATGCCAACGGGCATACGAAGAGTTGAAGAAGACTCTAACCACAACACCAATCCTACGAGCCCCAGATTGAACCATTACTTTCCACGTGCATATCGATGCCTCTAAGTTTGTCGTGGGGGCAGTATTGTGCCATCCTGGCGAACACAATTTAGACTATCCAATGAGCTTTGCTAGCAGACAATTCACTGAGACGGAAATGAACTACTCGACGACGGAAAGAGAGGGATTAGCCATGGTATTCGCAGTGAAGAAATTTCGGCATTATCTTTTGGCCATGCCCTTTACCTTCTTTGTGGACCATCAAGCCTTGCTCTATCTAGTAAACAAACCTTGCGCTACAGGACGCATAGCTCGATGGCTCCTTTTGCTTTTAGAGTTTGACTTCTCAGTGGTGGTGCGGAAGGGAAAACATCATTACATGACTGATCACATATCATGCATTCCCATCCGAGAAGCCGCTGGACAAGGTGTTGTTAATGACTTACCCAACACCCATCTGTTTAACCTTCCCAGCGAAAGAGATCTATTTAAGGCTGATCTAACGCCATATTGGGCAGATGACATAGTCCAAGTGCTTGAGCATGGACTGCCTGACCCACCGATAGAAAAAGCCTGACTTAGGCGATTAATCCTTAAAATCCAGCCCTATCAGCTGATTGCAGGCCAACTCTATAGGTTGGGGCAAGATGGATTGCTGCGTAGATGCGTATGCGAATATGAGATGCACGATGTGCTCTCAGAAGCGCACGACGACATTGGCGGAGGGCACTTTAGCGGAGACATGACAGCACGAAAAGTGTTGCAGTCTCAACTGTGGTGGCCCACGCCTTTTCGCGACGCAGCACGATTTGTCAAGCACTGTGACGAGTGTCAGCGGACGAAGGTTCCAATTCGCAAGGATCAAATGGAATTAACCCCAGTTATTGCTCGACAACCCTTCGAAAAATGGAAAATTGATTTCATTGGACCCATTAGTCCTGCGGCACAGTATTCGCAGGCCAAATACATCATTGTGACCACGGATTACCTCACGAAATGGGCAAAAGCGAGAGCAACACGAAAAAACAACGCTAGAATGACTGCTAAGTTCTTATGGGAGCAAGTGATTTCACGATTCAGCTGCCCCATCGAACTGGTCAGTGATCAAGGCACGCACTTCATCAATGAAGTGATTGCGCATCTCCTGTCCACCTTCCTCATCATCCATCGCAAATCCTCGCCATACTACCCTCAGACAAACGGCTAGGCCGAATCCACGAATAAGATTCTTTTCAATGTCTTAACCAAAGTTGTCTCTGCTTCATGCAACGACTGGGACAACAAACTGATGGTAGCTTTGTGGGCTTACCGCACAGCTTATAAAACGGATGTCAGTCAAACCCCCTTTAGGCTGACATATGGAACAGAAGCGATTCTACCATTAGAATTCTTCATTCCTAGCCTGAGAATAGCGCTTCAAGAACGATGGGAAGGGAAGGAGGCATGGACACAACGTCTAGTTGAACTCGAATGCCTCTCGGAGACTCGTCTTCTAGCCACCCATACGATGATTTGTGAGAAAGCCTGATGCAAGAGCTAGTTTGACCAGCACGTCAAGTAGCACGAGTTCGAAGAGGGTGACTTAGTGCTCCTCTACTCAGTTAAGAGGCATAAGCAAAAAATGAAATTTAGAGGTCTTGGACCCTTCAAAGTTCGTGCAATCAACCAAACAGGCAATGTCGAACTTGAGACCCTAGACGGTGAGGGAATAGGCTTCTTCAATGGCAGTCGTGTCAAGAAGTACTACCCTCCTATGCATCCTTTGCATGAGCCACCGATGTTAGAACCGCCTGTCAAAGTACGAGTAGTCACAATCACTAAAATCGACGATGAGGATGAGGAAGCCGTAGAACCTGCATACCTCCATATTACGGTCACGGCAAAACAAACATGCGCTTTCAAGGCCTTGATCGATGAGGGAGCAGACTTCAATGTCTTAACCCACGATCATTGGACTCAACTTGGCAGACCACAACTTCAGCCCACTAATGCGGAATTAAGCCCATATGGGGCCCATTCCTATGCACTACTCGGCAAGTGCAAAGCAGCCGTTTCTATCGAGTTTGAGGCTGTTCCAATGATTTTTTATGTGTTGTCAAATGCTAAAAACGCAGGCACAGAGTCACTGCTGGGGCGAACTTTCAAAAAATAGATCCACTGCAATGTTGATTACGAGTCAGAGCGCATCCACCTCGCAATAGACAACATTCGCATTGTTACAGCTTTCAGCAAGGGCTGCGTGACCTCATCCCGGGCCACAAAGCCACCGATAGAAACATATGTAGTCAAGTCTAAGAAGGGGGTTAGTGTGCGGCCGCCACTCCCCGAATTTCATAGACCGCAACCCATAGTAGCCAAAGCTAAGGCCCCACAGCCTCGCCTTCAATGGATGCCTAAACAGCCGCAACAGCCGCCTCGGAGTCGACGCTCCTATCCTCATAAGACCAGAAACTCTAAACCTAGGAGGCCCAAATGCAATTACAGGAATAGACGCGTAATCAGTCAAAGATGGGTCCCCAAAGCCCTCTTGCATGCACAAGGCTACTATGAGGGCAATGCTTGGCTATGGATACCTAAGGTCCACACGGCCAAAGGCACCACTCGTATGCCAGCCTCAAGCTTGATCATCCCAAAAACCATAAAACCTCAAAACCACAAGCCGCAGAGCTTCCCTGACCCGCAACCATCAAATTCATCCACGCATGAACCCAAGAGAGTCGCCCAAGCCTATCGACCCAAGCGACAGCCACCGTCACAAGAGTCATCACCCACCAGAGTCGATCCGACTTCCCAAATCCATCCTGAAAGCAACAGGCCGTCACTCGAGGCTGCTGCTAACCCAGCCATAGTCCCAGTGACCCAATCGCAAGCTCAAGAATACTCACCACCGCAACTTTTCGTTGCCAAAGGCTTAAGTCCTACCAAACCCAAACCACCCGCAGGCCTTAGGCCCTCTTACGAGAGGAAATCCTTTCTCACACTAGCAACTGATTTAGCTGAAGAAACAGGGGATGACGTGGTGGATTGCATTAAGCGATTAGACGCCACTTTTGTGTCACTAGCTCTGAGCTACGATCGCTTGGACTTAGGCGTATTGGACGAATCCTTCGCAACCGAAGTTCAAACGATGCCTTGTTCTTGAGAAATGTTTGAATTCGCGTTCGCAAAAGCTGCTATCTCCACTGCTGAATTGCTCAGCACTGAGATAAGAGCAAGCAATCAAACAACGCCTCATCACGTCATATGATCATCGAACCACTTCTCCCATCACTGACCAAGAAGTTGCAGGGCTGTCAAGACTTGCTGAGATAGAATCCCAGTTCTTAAGGCATTGGTACACTCTTAGGTTGCAATGGGAAGTTGAAGGATGCCGAATAATGACCAACGTTGAGCAGCGCCACACTATCAAAATAGTAGAGTACGACCCCACATATGTCGCGCCAACCTCATATCGAGTGTTAACCACTCTTCAGGGCCGCCCTATAGAAGAACACATCAAAGGACATCCCTACCTCGACCGCTTGTTGACCGAGGAAGAGTTGCACATTGCTAGCCGAGTCAACTCTGGTAACCTCCTAACAGATGTTCTCACATATATCACCCAAGTGGGGATTAAACCCTTTGACCTGGACCGCGAAGCTCATTTGTAATAAAATCCCAATTTCTATACTTGGCTCCTTCACAAGTAACCCCTACACCCCCATGCCGAAAGCCCTTAACCTTCTGACCCTAAATCCTAGGAAGGATTCCTCTCAAGCTGGAAGGGGAGGGGGTAAGGTGAATCAAATCAGAATCAGTAAATCAAATCAAAGTCAGTGAAACACATAGACATATATTATGAAAAACGGATGGGATAGGAAAAGGGCATGGAAAATTTGAAGTAAAGGGTAAAAAGTCAAAGTCTGAAAATGAGAATCTACATTGGATCTTAATGAATTCATTCAAAAGCATAGAGTTTTTCTTTTTCAGCAAATTATTATGCCGCAAGCATTAAGGAAAATTACGGTTTATGACAGAAACAAAAGATATTGCAGCAAAACCGCGTCCACCGACTCCCGTTCAGAGACGAGGAAAGAGAGCAATATCGCATCTACCTAGAAAACCGCGCCTTCGGCCAACTTAAGTTTCAACCCATCCGTAACATAGAAGTTGTGGTGGCTAGGGAGGAAGCAGCTAGAAGGGTGGTCGAGCAATGTAACCTCAGCAAGTACCTTGAAAAATTCTCACAGGAGCCGGACCACCTGAAGTGTGTAGAGTTCCTCAGATCATACGACCTAGACCAAGAATGTGGCACAGTGACAGTGGCTAGAGGAGAAAGTACCAAGCAGGTGCAAGTCCATCTAGACCTAGTAAGAGCGGAATTTTGGTGCCGAGAAGTGCTTAAAAATACCTAAAAATTATGAATATCAAGGAAAAAATATTCAACGTTAAAGGCGGCGGCTCGATCTAGGACGATTTTAAGCGTCAAAGTGCTTTAAAGGCGCCCGAGCGACACTTGTTGATTTTTCATAATTTTTCAGACAGTCGTGCGGGTTGACAAGAGTTACTGGCCAATGTGGGATGCCAAGCCGAACGCCCAGGATTTTTCAGAGCTCAATTCGGAGTTCGGACGGAAAAATGGCCAAGAAACTGGTCAAGATGCGAAGAGGTGGACAAAATTTGGCCAAAGTGGGTAAGTGATCCTTGGGAGCCCAACTTTTAATGTAGCATGAAACTTTCATGCAAACAAAAGAGAGAAAATCATGGAGAAGGGCGTGAGGAACAGGCGTCGAAATTTGCGCCCAAATGTTGATCATGCTTCTCCCTGCCTGCAAACAACCACTATAATTGACAATGGCCCTTGCCTCTCCTCTACCTGCTAATCGTATCGTCGGTTTTCGCTCCTCCAATGGCGGTCTCTATGAAGAATTCTGATTTCAGTCTTTCTCTCTCCTCTCTCTCTCATCTAAGAGCATATTCATGTGGTGAAGAATAAGAAGAAGAATGGATGACGAATGCTTGTCCAATGAAGACCGGATTGCTCCGTGGTGCAAGAGGAAGGAAGATTGCTGATTGTGGACAGTCATGAGCATTAATGGTGGCTGGAAATCAGTCCCAAGATATGGCAAATAAAAACCCGCAATCTGCAAAGAACGGTAATCTCATTTTTACAAAGGAAATTGATGGTTTATGCAATTTGCTTCATGAATATTTGTTTCCATGGGATGATTATGCATTATAATATTGTTTGTGATGTTTTTCAACTGTTTGAAATCAAAAAATCAGAAAATCATAAGTGTTGTGGATGAAATTAATAGTGTAAAACCCGTAAAACACGTGAAATATGAAAAAAATTGGTATTTTTGAGATATAAATGAAAAATATAATAAGACACACCAACTAAATTTGTATTTTTGCTGCAAATGAACCTAAGGGCCACAGTCCACAACTCACTTTGTATTTTCAATCATTTAATATTTAAAAAAATACAAGAAAAATAGTAAAAATTGATAAAAAATAGAAGAAAAATGGATTTTGAGTGTCGAAAATTAAGAAAAAATAAGATTCATGTTTATGGATGTATGGGGGGTTTGAAGTATGAGGTTTAGCCTCAGTTCAGTCCTACCTTTATGTTTTAGTGAGTTTTTATGGCTTTTTATGCAATGAAAATGTGGAAAATGAACCCTAAACCTATACACCATGCACAATCTAAACGGGTGAGAGGATAGAGTGTATAAAAGGTGTTTAAATACTGAATGAAATGATGAAAAGCTTGCTGGGTTTTTTTTCATACCATTTAGGTTGGTCGATAATTAAAAATTAAGAACCTAGTAGTACGAGGGTTTCTCGGTGCTAGATTCATGTAATGCCGCATATGAGCAATAGACGAAAATCATTGAAAGAAATGTTTTCCACATGTGCACCAACGCTGATTTTCTTAATTGTTTGAGCACATGGACATTCACAATTTGCATGAAGCATAAAATGATAAAAGGTATCAGACAATACGTCATGGATGTATGGCAATTGCTTTCTAGTGGAACATGACCAACATTGAGTAAGGTTGTCCCAAGCTATAGGCTAGGCATTGGGTCTAAGGGAAAATAAAGTGAGGAATGGCACAATCCTAGATACGATCAATTGGTACATTGAGTGAAAATGTGTGCGATATTGTGTTATATATGTTTAGCGACGCATCGAGGGGCCAATCCCCAAGGTGTAGGAGAGTCGTAGTGAGGTAGCGGTAGTCAGCCGTGGGAGGACCTCCTATGTTTGTGTTTCATGCTATTTGGCAATGTGCTCGGACTCCCTTTGAGGATTGTTAATTGGGTTAGAGTTGGACTACGAGACGTGATACAAACGCAAGACGTTGTGTCATCCACGCTCCTGGTCACGAGGCCGTGGGGTTGTTGAGCGCATGATAGAGGTCCGGCTAGTGTATGAGCCAGTGCCGGTCCGTTTCAAGTCCCATCAGTGGTGCGTTTGCCGGGAGCCGCTTAGAAGTTGCGGTTCTCGAATCCTGGTTGTCTAGGGACCAGTTAGTAGTTTATGCCAAAGGATACTGAGATTGACCCGTTATTCATAGATAAGCATCGTCTAGCCGAAATCCAAAAGCAAGAGAGAGACGAAAGAGCTAGGCGACGTGCTGAAATTTTTAAGAGGTATTCCCCTAAGCGTAGTGGTATTGAACCCTTATGAGGGAGTGGAGCTAGTGGTCTTGGTGCCACAAGCAGTAAGTTAGGAGAAGGTGGAAGCTCTAGTGCTCCCATTTCTTCCATAAGGCAGTCTATATCAAGTGCAGGAGGTGTAATCTCACCGTCCCCTATTTCTAATACAAATCCAATTTCCGTCATGGCGCAGCCCATTGTGATTCCTGCAGGAACGACAGATTTGTCGGCTCTAGGTTACCCGCTACCCATTTTTAATGGGTTAGTTGAGGAAGATGCGGAACTCCACATCAGGGAGTTTCAAAAGTTGATGTTTAACTGTCGCATCCAAGAAGAAGGACATTTAATGATATTCTTCAATATGACTCTCAAAGGAAGAGCTGCCATATGGTATCATGGTTTAGAAGTCGGAACCATATTGAATATTGATTCATTTTATGGAGCTTTTCAAAGGGAGTTTGCCCCTGAAAGGGGTGGGCAATATTGGTTGCGTGTACTCAACGTGACCCGTCAAGAACCACACGAGGATATTCATGCTTATGCGAAGAAACTGAAAGAGGTTTTCCGTAAGTTGGACACCTCTATTTCTATCCCCGCAGCGGCCCAATTGCAATGTTTTCTGCATGGTTTCGACTTTAACATCCAGTTGCAATTGAGTAGTGTGCCTTTGGGGAATATAGATACTGCCATTACACGAGCACAAGAAGTGGAATCCTGACTACAAGCAGCCTATGCCTCTCGAGGCAATTCGAATATGGATCTAACATTGGGAAATAATATGGCGACGACCAATGGCAGTAGTAGCCTAGGGATGGCGATGGCTAATCCTAATGGAAGAGGGAACATGATGCAGAATGTGCCTTTATTACCAGCTCCCCCTAGCATGTCGATACCTACAGGCAGTCAAATGGCTCCAAATGGTGGAGGCTAGGTAGTTAATCCTAATACCATGCCTGTGGTTCAACAACTAGTGCCTAATCGAATTGTTAGGCCGATGGAACGACAGGGTAATGATCAAGGCTACGAGTCGAGTACTTCCAATGTTCTTGGCGAGGTTAAGGACATGATGAAGCATTATACCGACATGATTACGGAGCAGTATCGACAAATAGCCGTTGATGTCAACTTTCTTTAAAAACAACAAAATTTGATAGGAAGTAGATACCCAGATGAGGGTACACCTTCGAGGTTTAGCTGCAAATGGTGTGGTGGGCAACATTATCCACGAAATTGCCCAAATGTCAAGCGTGACATTTGTGGGAAATTCGGCCATTTAGCAGCCACTTGCTAGAGTAAGATTAGTTCCCTCCAACGAGGTAGTCGGAAACCAAGGCCTATTAATCATCGTGTGCAAGGAAATGATTCCCAGCGAGAAGACGGGTCTAAACAAATACTCCAACGACCAAAGACTACAGTGGAGGAGCTGCCTAGTGGTAGTCGGGTTAGTTTGATTGAGGCTGTGCACGTTAATGACTTTGAAACCTCTAATATGCGAGCTGTCCTTAGAAGAGGTCAAAAGGGTAGAGAGGCCGACAAGGATAAGCCTGTCGACGGAAACCCTAAATAGGGCGGCAAAGGAACGCAAGTTCTGGATCCTACCATGGAAGGGGGACCTCTGAAGCCCGTGGAGAGTAAAGCCGATGTTAAGAAGGATAAGGAACCACCAAGGAAGAAGGTGAAAGTTAAAAAAGAGGCAATAAAGCCGGTTCAGCGACCTAAAGAGCGGATGGTTTGGTGTGAAAAGCGAACTCTATCGAACTATCATGAATTCGATTTGGCGAGCTCTCTTTGCGAAGTCAAGCCGAATGTGAACCTTTTACAGCTTAATAAGCTTTCCCCAGGAGTATGCAAGGAATTTAGAAAGATCCTGCGTACCGGGTATATCATAGAACCTTTGGGTATTGCGCGAGTTGGTGATGACTGGTTCGAGCATGCTGAGAAGCATTGCCCAAGAGTTGCAGCCTATGCCAATGGGATATTAGTAGATTATGCCATTGTCGATACAGGATCATCTGTTAACATTATGAGTTCTGAACTGATGGAAAGGTTGGGTCTTGCGATCCAGAAAGATACTTCCACAATTCTCAGAATGGCGGATGATAGTTTGAGACAGCCGAAAGGCTGCATTACTAAGATCCATGTCACTATTGCAAATGTAGAATGCTTGTTGGACTTTAGGGTAATTCGTTTTGCAGGGCGTCCAAGTTACCGAGTATTACTTGGACGACCTTGGATCTTGCAAGCGGACTGTCAAGTGGATATACCCGCCAGTCGGCTGATATTCGGCAGAGATGCTCATCGCGTGGTGATTGATGCCTATCTTGAGTCCCCGCAAAGTGAGAGATCTCCTCTATCTTCCACAGAATTGGAGACATTAGAGGATTTATCCGCCAGTGAGACGCCATCGGAGTGATGAGTCCAAAGAGGGATCCACCACGGAAGACATCTATCAGATCACTTTGAACGAGCCGATAGAGGCCCAAGATTGTATAAGAGATGCAGATTTTATCGAGCTAGACCTTGGCACACCAAATGATTCGTGGCCAATTAAATTAGGTTCCATGCTCAGTTCAGCAGAAAGGGAGGACTATGTGTCTCTAATTCAAGAATTTCGTGATATCTTTGCCTAGAGTTATGATGAGCTGAGAGGCATTCCTCCCAGCCTGGCTGTTCATACAATTCTGTTGAAGGAAGGAAGCCGCCCTATGTGTCAGAAAGTAAGGTGTATGCCTTTTGAATTGAGGGACGGGCTGTTTGAAGAGTTATAGAAGCTAAGGAGAGCGGGTTTGATTTTTCTTGTGCAACACACGGAATGGTGTTCACCAGTTGTTATCAGAAAGAAGAAAAATAATCAAATCTGATTATGTGTAGATTTTAGAGAGCTAAATAAGCAAACGGTTAAGGATTACTACCTATTGCTATTTATTGATCAGATTTTGGATCAATTAGCGGGTAGGGAGATATATTCGTTTATGGATTGCTTTGTAGGATATAACCAAATGGCAATTGCAGAAGAGGACAAGTTGAAAACAACTTTTATTACTGTCTTTGGTACTTTTACGTACCATGTGATGGCCTTTGGTTTATGCAATGCGCCTGGTTCGTGGCAACGAACAACAGATAAGACATTCGGTGACATATCCCCCGAAGAATTGAAGGTATTTATTGATGACTTAGGGGCTGCCACTGTGAGAGAAAGGTAGTTGATCATTTTAAGAAAATGCTTTGAGCGCTGCAGACAATTTTGTATCGCTCTAAACCCACGGAAGTGTGTTTTTGGTATACCTTATGGGCTCCTGCTGGGTCATGTGGTCAGTTCGGTAGGTATTGCGACAAATCTCGAGAAGGTCAAAGTCATAGTTGCCATGGGTCCACCACGCACTCCGAAAGAAGTTCATAGCTTCCTATCTTCGGTTGGTTATTACCATAGATTCATAAACGCCTTGGCAAAAAGAATGTTGCCGCTTACAAATCTATTGTCCTTTAGCTGTTTGTTTGTATGGGGTGATCCCTGTAAGGTGGCATTCGAGGATGTGAAGCAGGATCTAGTCAAAGATCCCGTTTTAAAATAACATAAAAGAGGTGAGGTGTTCTATATATTTTCAGCAGCATAGTATCAGCTGCTATTTAGCCCAAATTTGGGAAGAAAAGTGGTATCATCCGATAGTCTTTGCTAGTCGAAAATTGGGCATTTCAGAGATCAATTATACCTACATGGAGAAGTTGTGTCTTGCGATGGTCTTTGGGACCAAGAAATTCAAGCAGTATATTCTCTATGAGAATTTTGTGCTTTATACGAAGGCGGAGGGCTGAAACTTACGACAAGTAGTTGAAAATTTGGCATTGCGCATGGTGTTTACCGTAACGGCCCTGCGGGCCGAGGAGGGGCTTCGATTATTGATGAATAAGATGCAGCCGCCTGATCATCTAGCGAAGTGGTTAATCACTTTGCAGGAGTTTGATTATGAGATCAGGAGTAAACCACCAAGGTTACAGGGTATTGTGGAATGTCTTGTGGACTTTGGGGAGCCGAAAGAATCTGTGGCTGAAGGTAGTGACATGGAGTCGTTATTTAAGATAGATACTACGTCTATTCCCTCTTAGTATGCTGCAATAACGCATTATTTATCGACAGGAGAGGCTGGATCCGAACTATCTAAAGCTGATAGAAGGAAAATTAAGCAGCATGTGTTAAAGTTTGCCTTGATCGCAGGTACATTATATCGGCAAGGGGTTGATGACATCTATCGCCGATGTGTGATGCCTGACGAGGTGCCATTCATTTTGGAAGAGTGCCATGATTCCGCTTACGGAGGTCATTTTGCTGAACGGCTTACAGCACAAAAGGCTTTAAGAACAGGTTACTGGTGGCTTGCCATATTTCAGGATGCATTTGCGTATATTAAGAGATGTGATATTTGTCAACGACATGATAGTCAAGAGAATAGAAAAAGACCACTCACCTCTATTATGGCGATACTTCCATTTGAGAAGTGGGGAATAGACTTTGTGGATCCTATTACTTCGTCGTCGACTGCACAAGAGGTATATTATTGTAGCAACTGACTACTTCACAAAGTTGTCAGAAGCACGTGCAACAAGGAAAGATGATGCTAAAGAAACTGCTACTTTCCTCTTAGAGCAGATAATATGCCGTTTTGGTCCACCGAAAGAATTAGTGTCGGACCGTGGAACCCATTTCCTGAATAAGATGATCAAAAGCTTGACTGAGGCTTGCCAAATCAAGCACAATAAAACGACTCCTTATAATCCGCAGGCAAATGGGCAGGTTGAAAGTATCAACAAGCAGCTTGTGGGTATCCTATCGAAAGTTGTATCTGAAAAGAAACACGACTGGGATAAGAAGCTATATGTGGCAGTATGGGCATATAATACCACATTCAAGCGAGCCACTGGCCACACCCCGTTCAAACTAGTTTATGGTGAAGAGTACGTTTTACCCTTATAAATTGAGTTACTGACCATTAGATTTGCAATAAACCATTCTTTGGGTAGTAAAGACGCCTTGTTAGAGCGATTTATGACCTTAGCACACCTAGATGAAATCAAGTTGCAAAGCCTGTTACATCAAGAGGTGGCTAAACGTTGCATGAAACAGTTGCATAACTTAAAGGCGAAGAAGTATACCTTTAAGGAAGGACAACTGGTTTTGTATTACAATGCGCGTAGGGAGTTGTTTCCAAGGAAGTTGGAACCTAAATGGGACGGACCCTACAAGATCGTCAGGTTAGGGAAGAATAGGTCTACAGCCCTATTAGCTGGTCTAGAGAGAGTAGAGTTTAAAAATAAGGTTAATCTTAATAAGATTAAACCTTATTACTTCTAAGTCTGCTAATACAAAGAAAATGCATTGCAGGTCCATGCTGGGGATGATTTGAGACCTGCGGAAAAAAGCTTAAAAGCTGGTGGATAGGTCGGTTAATCCCTTATTTGGAGCACCCATATTTGGAGCAAAGATGCCATCAGGGGAAACTCATCTGGTAGAGCAAAGGATACAAAGTGATTGAGCAGGGAGACAGAACCTTTGTGTGGGAGATCAAAGTCTTCTGCCATCACTGTTTACGACTGTTAACGAGTATCCCTGTTGAGTTCGATGAAGAAGGTGGGATGGAGCCGTCAGTTCATCTTCTCAACATGCTAAACTTTTATTACCATAATTACGAATAGAGGAGTTTGTGATGGCCAGCTGTGTAAACCCATTATGGACATATACAATATATTTTGACGGAGCGTCCAGGGGCCGTAATAGAAAAGGAAGTGTTGGAGTAGTAATCCGAAATCCCCGACGCAAAGTTGCGATGAAGTCAGCTACTTATCTCGGGGTAGGATTCACTAACAATATGGTGGAGTATAAAGCCTTGATTATGGGATTGTATATTGCCAAACAAGGTGGTATTCGTCGGTTGTTAGTAAAAGGGGATTCCTAGTTTATCATGAATCAGCTAGATGGGATATACACAGTGCGGAATCCCATTCTTTGTATGTATCATCGGACTGCGATGACCCTACTAGAGGAGTTTGAGAGAGTGTCTTTTCAGCTGATTCCATGTTACTGGAATCAGTTTGCGGATTCATTAGCAAATCTTGCTTATGAAGAAGACCTCTTCTTCAATTGTGGTCCTAGTTTGGATATTGTCATCAATGATGAAACAGGACCCGGTCGCTTGTGGGGTATGTTATCAGAACATGCAATATATGGCAGACGATGGTTGATATGGGTGATGCAAAGAGTAGGCGAGACCAATCTACCATTATTATCTTGGACCCGTAGGTTAATTAGATGACATGTTAGGCATACGCCTCTTGCTATCTATGCAGGAGAGATGGGTCATAACCTCATGCATTTAGTTTAGGGCTACGAGTCTGTTTTTCCTCCTTGGAAAGGAGCATCTTATTGTATATCTGCACTATTTTAGGGAGGGATGTGTATGCGCTATTTTGTTTGTTCTCGTTAGGCCAAGAGGGCCCGTTTTGCGAGGTTTTGAATGGTTTATTTCGTTAGGCCAAGAGGGCCGATTCAGTTTGGTAGTGAAGTGCTTTATTTCATTAGGCCAAGAGGGCCAGTTGCCTGTTTAGTGCAAGTGCAGTTAATGGTTTCTTGTTTGAGTTTTATGCTTGACAGATTCCGTGGAGCTGGAGGGAGCTTTTGTCGCGGCATCGACGCTTCTTGTGGCCTATCCAGGTGATATCTTTCCTTTATGAGTACTGTGGTTTTTATGCTCTATGTGTTTGTGTACTTGTTAAGAGGGTTTTTCGTTTCTTATTGGGGACCAACGTCCAAGGCATGAGGTCCCGAGGTTTAGGTTTAGTATGTTTGAGGGAGGTCTGAGTAGTCGTTGCCGCCTGTAAAGACATTATCAGGCATTGAAAGACTTGTTTTAGAAGGGAGTTCTAGTGACCCTGTTGTACTAGCCTGCTAGGCAGCCGTTCTAGGAGTTCGTGTTAGTTGTGAGGCAGCCAGAGAAGCCTGCCAGAAGGAAAATAATGATGATAAAGGAAAATAAAACCCTGAATATCTGATAAGATAAATATACCAGAGGTGTGTAAAAAGGGGTTCTAACCCCTATCAAAGAAAAGAAAAGAAAAAAGAATTTATCAGCAGTTGATCATCGCCTTGCGAAGGCCTGGTAGGTTCATGGGGATGAGTCAGACCTGGGGTTGATGCCTTGTCTTCCTAGGGGTGGCATCTTGCTAGAGAAGAAAATAAGGAAGGTTGGAGTGAAAATAAAAGTGAGCGTGAGAAAATGATTATCGCCTTGCGAGGGCTTGGTAGGTTGTTGGGTACCGAGACAGGACCTGAGGCCGATGCCTTGTTTCCCTTGGATCATTATGCTCAGCTCCCTCCTTTTTACATACCCGAGTATGAAACATACAAACCCTAAAAGAAGAGATGTACTAAAAGAAAATACTTCTTGATCAGGCTATAGGAGTCCTCGCCTAGTAGGAGCTCCTAGTTGTGTTGTCCTTAGTTAGGTAGGTAGTGGAGACCACCACTTAGGGCAACCTCTTTGACTGTTCTTTTTAGTTTGGCTGTGTTGGGGCAGTTAGTTAGTGACTAGCTTCGGATCCTCTATCAGATGATGCTAGGCCTACTCCTGTGGATATCATGCCTTGGTTCTGTCAGGGGATAGGGTGAGCATTGTGCTGTGTTTAGTATGTATTTCTTTTATATAATCTTGATGCTTCCTTTGGTTGTTTTGTGCAGATCTATTGTGGGATTCGACGGGCTGAGTCGCCCTATCCCGTGGTTGCCAATGAGAGCAGAATTTTGATGCCAAGAAGTGCTTAAAAATATCTAAAAATTATGAATATCAAGGGAAAAATATTCAACGTCGAAGGCGGCGGCTCGATCTAGGACGATTTTAAGCGTCAAAGTGCTTTAAAGGTGCCCGAGTGACACTTGTTGATTTTTCATAATTTTTCAGACAGTCATGCGGTTTGACAAGAGTTACTGGCCAATGCGAGATGCCAAGACGAACGCCCAGGATTTTTCAGAGCTCAATTCAGAGTCCGGACGGGGAAATGGCCAAGAAACCAGTCAAGATGCGAAGAGGTGGACAAAATTTGGCCAAAGTGGGCAAGTGACCCTTGGGAGCCCAACTTTTAATGTAGCATGAAACTTTCATGCAAATAAAAGAAAGAAAATCATGGAGGAGGGCGTGAGGAATAGGCGCCGAAATTTGCGCCTAAATGTTGATCATGCTTCTCCCTGCCTGCAAACAACCACTATAATTGACAATGGCCCTTGCCTCCTCTCTGCCTGCTGATCATATCGCTGATCTTCGCTCCTCCAATGGCGGTCTCTATGAAGAATTCTGATTTCAGTCTTTCTCTCTCCTCTCTCTCTCATCTAAGGGCAGATTCATGTGGTGAAGAAGAATAATAAGAATGGATGACGGATGCTTATCCAATGAAGACCGGATTGCTCCGTGGTGCAAGAGGAAGGAAGATTGCTGATTGTGGACTGTCATGAGCATTAATGGTGGCTGAAAATCAGTCTCGAGATATGGCAAATAAAAACCCGCAACCCGCAAAGAACGGTAATCTCATTTTTACAAAGGAAATTGATGGTTTATGTAATTTGCTTCATGAATATTTGTTCCCATGGGATGATTATGCATTATAATGTTGTTTGTAATGTCTTCCAACTGTTTGAAATCATAAAATCATAAGTATTGTAGATAAAATTAATAGTGTAAAATCCGTAAAACACATGAAATATAGAAAAATTTGGTGTTTTTGAGATATAAATGGAAAATATAATAAGACACACCAACTAAATTTGTATTTTTACTACAAATGAACCTAAGGGCCACAGCCCACAACTCACTTTGTATTTTCAGTCATTTAATATTGAAAAAAATATAAGAAAAATAGAGAAAATATTTAAAAAATAAAAAAAAAAGATTTTGAGTATCGAAAATTTAAAAAAAATAAGATTCATGTGTGTGGATGTATGGGGGGTCTGAAGTATGAGGTTTAGCCTCAGTTCAGCCCTACCTTTATATTTTAGTGAGTTTTTATGGCTTTTTATGTAATGAAAATGTGGAAAATGAACCCTAAACCTATGCACCATGCACAACCTAAACGGGTGAGGAGGTAGAGTGTATAAAAGGTGTTTAAATACTGAATGAAATGATGAAAAGCTTGTTTTTTTTTAATACCATTTAGGTTGGTCGATAATTAAAAATTAAGAACCTAGTAGCACGAGGGTTTCTCGGTACTAGGTTCATGTAATGCCGCATACGAGCAATAGTCGAAAATCATTGAAAGAAATGTTTTTCACATGTGCACCAATGTTGATTTTCTTAATTGTTTGAGCACATGGACATTCACAATTTGCATGAAGCATAAAATGATAAAAGGTATCGGACAATACCTCTTGGATGCATGGCAATTGCTTTCTAGTGGAACATGACCAACGTTGAGTGAGTAAGGTTGTCCCAAGCTGTAGGCTAGGAGTTGGGTCTAAGGAAAAATAAAGTGAGGAATGATACAATCCTGGATACGATCAATTGGTACCTTGAGTGGAAATGTGTGCGATATTGTGTTATATATATTTAGCAACGCATCAAGGGGCTAATCCCCAAGATGTAGGAGAGTCGCAGTGAGGTAGCGGCAGTCAGCCGTGGGAGGACCTTCTATGTTTGTGTTTCGTGCTATTTGGCAATGTGCTGGGACTCTCTCTGAGGAGTGTTAATTGGGTTAGAGTTGGACTACGAGACATGGTACAAACGCAAGATGTTGTATCATCCACGCTCCTGGCCGCGAGGCCGTGTTCAGATTCAAAGAGGCAGATAGATGACAGACAGAGTGAAGCAACTCGCTTCCTCTCTCACACTCTATTATTTATACCACACTCAATAGTGAAAGATACAACCTACGGTCATAAGACCATTCACACCAAAGGCACCGACTTATTTAATGTATCTAACTACTATGGCTAGACTAGCTGTGTCCAGCTCATGTCGGTCAACACACACTAAATGAGCTTGATATTCTAACACTCCCCCTCAAGCTCAAGACAGCATATGTACTCCAAGTAGCTGTCTAAAACCACAGAACTTATCTTTACCCAGAGACTTGGTAAAGATATCTGCTACCTGCTCATCATTCCTCACATGCATAAGATCAACCTTTCCTACAAGAACCATCTCACGAATAAAGTGGTAGTGTACCTCTATGTGTTTTGTCCTAGCATGGTAAACTGGATTCATGGCCAGGAGTACACTACTCAGATTATCACATAACAGTTTCACTGGAGCATCAACCTGAATATCCAAGTCAGCCATAAGCTTGAGCAGCCAAGCAATCTCACATGCTGCCAATGCAGCCCCCCTGTACTCTGCCTCAGTACTAGATAAAGCAACCGTAGGCTGCTTCTTGCTGCTCCAACTGATCATGCCGCTACCAAAGCCAAAGGCATAGCCACTCGTAGATCGTCTGTCAATTGAGCATCCTGCCCAATCTGCATCTGTGTATCCAATCAGTATCAAGGGCTTATCTCTGACATAGAACAGCCCATAGTCTACAGTGGACTTAACATACCTCATGATGCGTCTAACTGCATCCAAGTGCGGCTTTCTCGGCTTTTGCATAAACTGGCTTATCAGCCCTACTGCATAGCTCAAGTCAGGCCTAGTGATGGTCAAGTAAATCAGACTGCCGACCATCTGCCTGTACATAGTCACATCTTCTACTTCAGCCCCAGTATTCATGTCTAGCTTTACATTCTGGTCCAGAGGTGTATCCAGTGGTTTGCATTCAGCCATGCCATACTTCTTAAGCATTTCCATGGCATAGTGCTTCTGCATCAGTCATAAGCCATTTTCAGCTGGTACGACCTCAATACCCAAGAAATACTTCAGATCTCCCAGATCTTTCATGTCAAATTCAGATTTCAGCATCTTCATAGCATGCTGAATTCCCATGTCATCATTTCCAGTGATTATCAAGTCATCAACATATATGACCAGCACTACCAAGCCACTGTCAGTCTTCTTTGTAAACAGGCTGTGATCAGCCCTGCCAACAACAAATCCAAGACTCTGCAAGTAACTGCTGATCCTAGCATGCCAGGCTCTCGGAGCCTGCTTCAGCCCATACAGTGCCTTTTTCAGCCTGCACACATAATGCTGAAAATCAGGGTACTCATACCCTTTCGGCTGAACCATGTATACATCCTCTGTTAAATCACCATTGAGGAATGCATTCTTAACATCCATCTGTTGCAATTTCCAGCCTTTTGCAGCAGCCAAGGCAATAACAGTTCGTATGGTTGCCATTTTTGCAACCGGGCTGAATGTTTCATCATAATCCAAGCCATACTGCTGAGCATATCCTTTAGCGACCAGCCTGATTTTCAGCCAAGGCTTTCATCTCTTCGTCCATAGCCATGCACCAGTTTTCATCCTTTGCAGCTTCAGCATAAGTACCTGGTTCTTTGATCTCCATCACTTTTGTCATGTATGCATAATGCTTTGCAGAATAACCAGAGTACGTCAACCTGTCAACAGGGTATCTGACCCTCTGCGATCGTCTAGTCTGTGGTGCACTACTCGATTCACCTCTCTCATGAGGCGGAATGTACCTGTTCTGCCTCGTGCCAGGCGTATAGACAGTCGAAATACCAAGTTCGCTGTCTAAAGTATCACTAGACTCATAGCCCGAAGTCATTCTGCCAGGTGTCTTCATACCATCCTCACTAACTTTCTCTTTTCCTTTGCTGTCCAAGACATCATGTCTCCCCCTCACTGACATACCCGTGTCAGTGGACGGTGAGCTCCTCAATCTCCCTGTCCATGGGGATACTGTCTGACTGATAGGGCCTGTCATAGCAGTGCTCTGCTGCATATCAACTGTAGAGACATGAGTGGAAGACAGATCGGATAGCACTGCAACTGGTGAGACATACCAAGAGCCTAGCTCATCAAAGATGACATCCCTGCTTACCAAAGTCTCCCTGGTAGAGGGATCATAACATTTGTATGCCTTCTTCTCCTGCGAGTATCCAATGAACACACTCTTATGCGCTTTGGGATCCAGCTTTTTCCTCTTCTCATCTGGAATGTGCACATAAGCAAGACAGCCAAAGACCTTCATGTGTCTTACATCCGGCTTATAGCCATAGAGCCTCTCAAACGGTGTCATGTCATGAATGCCTGCAGTGGGAGTCCTGTTCAGAATATATGCGGCTGTCACAACAGCCTCTGCCCAATTGTAAAGCGGCATATGCTTCTCATTCATCATGGCCCTGGCAACTTCCATTAGAACCCTGTTCTTCCTTTCAGCTACTCCATTTTGCTGCGGAGTGTAGCTGCAGGTTAGCTGCCTACAAATGCCATTTTCAGCCAAAAAATCAGCAAATTCATTGGAGACATACTCCCCACCGCTATCAGATCTCAAGCAAGAGATGTAACACTCAAATTCCTTCTCAACCTGTGCCTTAAATTTCTGAAAAACAGCAAAGACCTCATCTTTTGTTTTCAATATGTAAAGCCAGGTATATCGACTGTAGTCATCAATGAAGGATACATAGTATCTGGAACCCCCCATAGATGCATTATGAGCTGGTCCCCAAACATCAGAGTGCACTAACTGCAGTGGTCGTGTACTCTGTCTTACATGCCTGACAAACGGCAATCGTGACTGCTTACCAAACTGGCAAGCCTCGCAGACATGACCAATATCTGAATATTGGAATCTAGGTAGCCCTGTTACCAGCTGCTTCTTCTGCATGGTTTGCAGCCTCTGCAAATTGACATGCCCCACTCTCTTGTGCCAAATCTCTAAGTCCCTGATAGTGCCAGAACCCCGAGCAAACATAGCGAAATTCAGCTCTGGCAGTGTAGCATCAAGAGTGAACATTCTTCCATTTCTGTGGCCTTTCGCGATCAACTTGCATCCATTGCCAAACTCTTCAATAAAGCAGCCATGCTTATTGAAGCGAACCTACAAGTTCTGCTCTGTCATTTGACCCACAGACAATAGGTTCTTCGTAATCGAAGGAATATGCAAAACATCATGAAGATTCTTCTTCCTGCCATCATGTACAACCAGAGGCA
Source organism: Lygodium microphyllum (assembly GCF_053477565.2). NCBI lineage: Eukaryota > Viridiplantae > Streptophyta > Polypodiopsida > Schizaeales > Lygodiaceae > Lygodium > Lygodium microphyllum. The sequence continues at coordinate 87,494,247 of NC_141155.1, forward strand.
CTTTGCCTTTATGCTCAATGCTATGCTGCGTGTCATCACCTGTGCATACATAGCCATGCTTTTCAGCCACCATATCCGTGAACCAATCACCATGAGGGGTCATGTGATTCGACGCCCCCGAGTCAATGTACCACACTGCATCATCAGATGATTTTTCAGCAGCCTTATCTTTGACATATTGCATGGCAAACAGTCTATCACCAGAGTCATCTGTCTGACTGGACGTAGCATAATGTCCATGCTGCTTGCCCTTCTGATTTCCCTACTTCTTCCAGCAATCCTTTGCAATATGCCCATACTTTCCACAGTAGTGACAATCCTTATCTTTATTTGGATTGTCTGACTGACGCTGCTGCTGCCATGAGCCTCTGCCACGGGAGTTAGATCTCCCCCTTCCTTGAAAGTTGCCACTACCTCTTGCATGTGATGACTGTTGATTGCTATTACTATAGGATGCATTCTGCTGGCCTCCTCTGCCAGATCCATAGCCTCTACCACGGCCACCACGACCACGCTGATTGGAATAAAAAACTGCATCCTTATTCTTTGAGTTGCTTGACCCTGTAACTAAGCCAAGCTTCACCTCTTCATGAATCAACAACGCAACCAGCTCATTAAAATCAGGCATCTCAGCCCGCACAGATACTGAAGTGTCAAAAGACTTGTACTCCGGACCCAAGCCATTTAAGGTCACTGCAACCATATCCTCATCTTCTACCTGTGAGCCAACAGATGCGAGCTGATCTGCTAAGGTTTTAATCTCCGTGACATAGTCCTGTATGGATCTGTTCTTCCTCTCTATGTTGTTGAATTTTTGCTTCAGTTGTATCTTCCTGGCACTTGTAGTTGTGCCATAGTACCTGACCAATATGTTCCATGCATCTGCTGGGGATTTACAGTTCATGATCTGCATCACCATAGCATCCGATATACATAATGACAGCCAATGTAAAACTCTGCGAGCTCTTTCCGTCCAAGCTCGATGTGCTCGTCTTTGATCAGCTGTAGGATTCCTATCTGGAACTTCAGGTTCAGCCTCAACACCTGTCACTAAGTCCCAGTATCCTTTGCCTATCAGAAAGTTCTCCATACGGAACTTCCATATTGCATAGTTGTTGCTATCAAGCTTTTCTCCCACAATCTGGGTTACATTATCAGTTCTATCAGCATTTGCCATGTTGCAGACCTTGCCTGACTACCTGCAAACCAAGATTTTCTTAACAGTTCAACTTCAGCCCGGAACTGTTTATGACAGTTTTCTGCAATTAATTGCAGTAAAAAAACCAGAGTATTTCAGTCCACTGACACCCCAAAACAACCCACAAACAAGTGGTCTCAACTGTAGATATAACTGTCAATACATAAGCTATGTGTTTGCTTCAGCTTAAGCTTATGTAACCTCACTGCCAGGGTACATACATGCAGTCTGAAAACTGTAAACTGTGAGTAACCAGCAGCAATTTCAAGTCCAAAACTGAGTGTGTCAACAAATTCAGTTTCAGGTTGCAGTCAACCAAAATTCAGCATACCAAGCTCCAAGCAGCTCCAAAATTGTAATTAGCCAGGACAGTGTAACTGCATTTACTTCAGCTTCAAAATTCAGTTTTCAATGATGCTCATTGCTTGCTTCAATTCTCCATGCATTAGCATGTATAGGCCAGTTCATATAGATGATGGAACCCCCAAGATGACCTGTATTGCTTCAGTAATGCACAGTACTTGTCATTGACTGTGTATGACAGTTTTCAGCTTGTCATTGATTTTCAGATCTGAGTATTCTGTCATTGACTGTGTATGACAGTTTTCAGCCTATCATTGATTTTCAGATCTGAGTATTCTGTCATTGACTGTGTATGACAGTTTTCAGATTTTCAGATCTGAGTATTCTGTCATTGACTGTGTATGACAGTTTTCAAATTTTCAGATCTGAGTATTCTGTCATTGACTGTGTATGGCAGTTTTCAGATTTTTAGATCTGAGTATTCTGAGCAAGAAATCTCAGCTCCAAGACATTTGATCCAATGTATACATGCTTTGACACATTATTGTGCTCCAAAGATGCTTTCTGAGTGTAGTACAAGGCTCCTGTGTGTCAGTAATGACTGAATGCATGCTGTCCATTCATGTTTATAGCAGTTCAGAAATGATTACAGGTCTGTGTCTGTCACTCCAGCTCATAACAGAGCTCCCACACAAGCATTTACTCCTTGCACACTTCAAATACCTTCAATAGTGAGCATACATGCTCTATGAACCTTGTCCAGGTGCCCCACTGAAGATTGACAGGTTGCTATTCACTCAGATCAGCAAGCGCAGATTTTCAGATACAGGTTGCTATCCATTCAGATCAGCAGGCGCAGATTTTTAGATACAGGTTGCTGTCCATTCAGGAGGCAGTCCACGATTTTCAGACACAGGTTGCAGTCCACGATTTCAGGACACAGATTTCAGGAGACAGTCCACGATTTTCAAACATAGGTTTCAGGAGGCAGTCCACAATTTTTCCTGATTCCTTACTTCCATCTCCTTTGCACTGCAAGTTGTCATGCCCATTCTCCCACAGCCTCATGGATGAAGCTCTGATACCATGTTCAGATTCAAAGAGGCAGATAGATGACAGACAGAGTGAAGCAACTCGCTTCCTCTCTCACACTCTATTATTTATACCACACTCAATAGTGAAAGATACAACCTACGATCATAAGACCATTCACACCAAAGGCACCGACTTATTTAATGTATCTAACTACTATGGCTAGACTAGTTGTGTCCAGCTCATGTCGGTCAACACACACTAAATGAGCTTGATATTCTAACAGGCCGTGGGGTTGTTAAGCGCATGATAGAGGTCCGGCTAGTGCATGAGCCAGTGTCGACCCATTTCAGGTCCCATCACCTAGCCTTGGTGGAGAAGACGTTGGGATTGGAGCCAAAGATGGAGAGAAAACAGAAGAGGGATGTCTATGCGATGCTGAAAATGAAAAAGGAGGTGCTCACCAATGACGGCATCAGCATCCTAGACATCCCCAACGCAGAAGCTAGGCTACAAGCAAAGCTAGTACATGTCCTCTTCTCCAGCCAGCGCTACAACTCCTTGATGCATTGAATCAGCGTGCTTGTGCTGGAGAACATAGCGGCCCACACTCTAGACGAAGTTGACTGGAACGGGTATGTACAAAAAACTATGGACCAGGCAGCTAAAGCATTGGCTTTAGGAAGTGTGCCAGTAAGTGGAGGGTCTCCAGCCTCCAAGCTACAGAGAGGAAGAAAGCTTCATCCAAGGCCTCTTACATCGGGTATGGAGGTGTCTTAACGGCGCTTATCTAGGAGGCCGTAAAGGAGACGCAGAAAACAGAAGAGGGGGAGGGAGAAACACCCGACAGGTCACCTCCTCATCAACACCAGGAGAGGTCCAATGATAGGACTGAGACCGAGGAAGAAGGGGAAGAACATAAAAGCAAAAAGCAGGTCAAGAAGATCAAGAAGAAGGCAACGCAAAAGAAAAAGAGAAAGGATGACGAGAGCCGCAGGAAAGAGAAAGAGGACTTAGAGAAGGCCAAGAGAAAGTCCCTTAGGGAGGCCAAGGAGAGGGAGAAGAAGAAAAAACAGGAAGAAGAAAAGAAAAAGGAGCAATTACAGAAGGCTAAGAAGGCATCAAAGCATGAAGCAGAGGAGAGAAAAAGAAAGAAAAATGAAGAAAAAGAGAAAAAGAAGAAAGAGCAGAGAAAAACAAAAGAGGAAAGGCGAAGAAAGGCTGATGAAGAAGAGGAAGAACTAAGAAGGAAGGAGGAAGAGGACCTGGCTGAAGCTACACGTTGGTCCATCGAATAACAATGCAGAGCTGATGAACTGGGGAGTTTGAGCCCACATAGAGAAGAAAGGCCTGGGTCAAGCACATAGGGGCCGGAGATTGTGCCGCCCGTCGTCATTGAGAGCAAGGGCAAGGCTCCAATCCACCCAATTCCTACTCTATTGGTGCCTCCCACCGAGCCAACCACCATCACTCCCAGCATCCCCACCAGTATAGACGTATCAAATCTTGTGACATGGATGCAGTACTTCATTAACAAGGAGATAGCCCAGGGGACGAGCACTGAAACTACGGCTACAAGGCAAAAGCCGCCGGCCACAGACGCAGAGTCTAGGTAAGATCCTAAACGACAAAAGGTGGAGGCCTCAACAACACCCATCCAAACAACGATGATGTCACCAGCTAATTACGACGAATACGTCACCGAGCTACTCTCGCAGTTGGAGAGAGCTAAGGAGGAACGAAAGGTAGCAGTGGCTGAGTTGGCAGTTGAGAAGGAATCAATAGCCACCTTCCACCTTGACAAAACAAGGATAATAGCCATGCAACAAAGGGAGATCGCATATCTCAAGCAGGAAATAAAGGCTAAGGATGACAAAGAAGAGCACTGGAGGCAGTAGCTCGAGAATGAAACACAGGAGCTGGTGAAGATGCAAAGAGAACATAAGCTTCTCATAATGCAATATCAAGAGCTCATTTGCAAAAACTACTAAAGTTGAAGAGCTCATGGCTAAGCTCAACGCTAGGGATGAGAAAAGAAAGCAGGACATGGAGGAGCAGCAAGAAGAGATTGAGCACCTAACCGATCAGTGGAACTCTGAAAGAGAAGAACAGGAGAGGCTGATTAGGGAATTGGAGGACCAAGAGCAAAGGCTCATGATACTGACCCTGAAGCAAGGGGAGAGCATGGAAAAAATGAACAAGCTGAGGAGTGGGCGGTGCATAATGAAAAGAGGGTGAAGGCACTGGCACGACACCTTGCTCTGGTAGAAAAGAAAAAGATCATTGCAGAGAGCAAGGCAGAAGCCGCCCAAGTGACCTTCGGTGCCCAACAAAAAGCCTTCCTCAACACCATCATGGACACTACCCGCCTAGAGGAGGGAGAGCCGTTGGAGATGGCACAAAGGAAGCTCAGCATTGCACGCAGAGCCCTACATGCAGGACTGCAAATGCCACCCCAACCTGCGGAGGTTAGGTTGAGCCTGGACGAGCAACGAAAATACCTATTGCTGGCCGGCCTAACCCCCCAGGAAGTGGATGCCCTACGATTTGAAGAGAGAGCACCACATGGAATCTGGCAAGGGGAGGAAGCCGAA